>NC_142011.1:188118642-188438642 GCF_049901735.1 Notechis scutatus
ATGCACCATTGCTAGCTACTCTTCTGGTTTCTGGCTGGTATTCACGGGCACCAGAAAATGGCCTGAAAAATGACCAAAAACCAGGACATATTTGGGGCCTTTTCCAGGCTGTTTTGGGCTGTTTTCAGGGCAAAAACAGCCCGAAAACAGCCTGAAAACAGCCTGGAAAATGGCCTGAAATCAGCCCCCCAAACGGCCCCAAAATGGCCTGTTTTCAGGTTTTTGCGCCAAAAACAGCCCAAAAACCAGCCTGAAAACCGCCTCAAAATTGCCCTCATGCATGCGTGTTCCTGTTTGAGCACTCATTCCAAAAAGGTTTGCTATCACTGGACCAAAGAAAGTCTCTATAAAAATAATGATAGCAAGACAATTTGTTTCCTTGTAGATTTTGAAAGCCATGTATAATAAAATAACACCTGTACATGCTATATAAATTTACATATAGATTCAAGGTCTTTGAAACAGTTAACATAATTCTCTATCATTCTTTTACTTACAAACAAGTTACAATACTGAGTAATATTAATAATGACGATGATGCATCAAAGCCAGTAAATAACATTGAGTACATAAATGAACACTGAGTACATATATAAAATACGTACAAAAGTACATGAAATATATATTAACTTAGTAAAAAATCTCAACTTTCTTTAGCATCTTTTTTTCATTTCAAATTGCTCTTACTAATTATAGAGTTTTAGACAATTTTCCTTGCTATGGGAATCTGAAATCTGCCGTGGATTAAACTGAATAAAAAATCATGAGCCACACTGACAGGCTAAAAATAAATAAATCACCAAGCTGATATTTCTCCAAGTATTCTTAAATAACCTTAAAAAGTGCTGATCCTTTTGCAAAAAGATCCAGCTTTTCTTTAACATCAGCATCTGTTCCTGGGCCTGGAACAGAGCCAATTTGACCCCAATTTTAAAAAAGGGATTACAGAAGGAAAATGGAAACTCTGGACTATTCAGCTGAACTTCTGTTCTGAAGAAAAAAATTGTAAGTACTCAAAAAGAAATAAAGCAGCACATAAAATAATGACCCACAACTCCAAAAAAAAAAAAAAAAAAAAAGGAACCATAGTAATTTTTGCAAAAGTAGTCTTGTTTCATTAGTTTTCTGGACTTTTTGAACATATCAACAACTGCACCATTTCTGTTGAACATGATTCAACTGAAATTATTTGCTTTGATTTCCCAAAAGCCTATGGAAATTTCACTCACCAAATCATGAGATAGAACAATATAATCTGATCCAGTTCTACAGAGGAATGATTGAGTCTTTCACCTGCACCTCTATAACTATCTGGTTTGGTTCTGCAACCCAACAGGACAGACACAGACTTCAGAGAGTAATTAGGAGTGCAGAAAAAACAATTACTACCAACCTCCCTTCCATCGAGGACCTGTATACTGCACGAGTCAAAAAGAGGGCTGTGAAAATATTTACAGACCCCTCACATCTCGGACATAAACTGTTTCAACTCCTTCCCTCAAAAATGACGCTATATCAGAACAACTAGACACAAGAACAGTTTTTTACCGGAAGCCATCACTCTGTTAAACAAATAATTCCCTCAACCCTGTTCAACTATTACAAAGTCTGCACTACTATTACTGCTAATCTTGTCATAACTCCTGACTGATTTTTTAAAATAAATTCTAATAGAAGAGAATAGATGTTTGAGACAGATGCTTGGGGTTGCAGGTGATCTTTCCATATTGAGTAACAATGGTAATATTTGTGTAAAGTAATACATGCTGACACATTCAAACTGAATGTGTGTGCGTGTGTGTGTGTATGCACACACATATGCTTATGTGTGTACGTCTCTCCCTCTCTTCTTCTTCTTCTTCTTCTTCTTCTTCTTCTTCTTCTTCTTCTTCTTCTTCTTCTTCTTCTTCTCCTTCTTCTCCTTCTTCTCCTTCTTCTTCTTCTTCTTCTTCTTCTTCTTCTTCTTTTCTCTCTCTCTCTCTCTCTCTCTGTGTGTGTGTGTTTACTTATAGGATCTCAGTTGGCAGTGACTGAGTAGGAATAGGTATTGCTCATGGTGAAAAGTGGTTGCAAAACAACAGCCCAATATGTAGTTTCTTTAAAGAACTATTTGCATGTGTGACATTATTATAAGAGGATTTTAAAATAGAGCTGACAATCTCTGCTAGAATATTGTTTAACCAATGAGGTTATGACCCTAAGGAAGAATATTGCACAGCTAGAAAAGGTGTCAAAAAGTCAACCAGAACATAAATGATCAGGAAATGATCAAGGAAAAACTGCAGCATTCGGGGACCAGTGACTTTGAAATAAAGATAAGGGGATCCTCTAGGGAACAAATAATACGGAGAGATGCTTTTTCCCCTTTCTCCCAGTGCCAGAACAGAGTCATGCACTGAAGATAAATTCAGAGATCCAAGAGGATTTGTTTTTCATTGAGCATATAATTAAACTATGGAGTTTGTTGCCTGAAGCTATGATAATGGCAGGAAGAATTCGGACAAGAGCAACAAAGATGATTAGAGGGCTGGAGGCTAAAACATATGAAGAATGGTTGCAGGAATTGGGTATCTCTATTCTACTGAAAAGAAGGACTAGGGGTGGCATGATAGCAGCCTTCTGATATTTGAGGGGCTGCCACAAAGAAGAAGGGGTCAATGTATTTTCCAAAGCACCAGAAGGCAAGGCAAGAAGCAATGGGTGGAAAGTAATCAAGGAGAGAAGCAACCTAGAACTAAGGAGAAATTTCCTAACAGTGACAACAATTAACTAAGGGAACAGCTTGTCTTCAGAAGTTGTCAATGCTCCATCACGGGAGGCTTTTAAAAAGACTGGACAGCCTTTTGTCTGAAATAGTATAGGGTCTCCTGCTTCCAAGGTCCTTTCCAACTCTGTTATTCTGTTATGCTGAATTTGAAAAGTTTCAAAAAAGAACTGGAAAAGTTCACAGTGATCAGACTGTCAGTGATTACTGGCTACTAACATTGCTTCCTATTTGCTACCTCCTGAATCACAGACAGTAATAGGTTTTGATATTGGATGGTGGGAAGTACTAGTGGAAGTCTACTGTCCTTTTCCACTCCAGATGGTTGGCCAATTGGCTGGCACAGGATGTTGGAGTAAGAAGTGCATGGCTTGACCAGCAGGACTTATTTCTATTCTTTTAAAAAAGAATGCTAATAATTATGTTCAAATATAATTTATGTGCAAATGTTTTTCCCTAAGTAATATTTTTATATCAAAACAGATAGTAGCATAAGAAAGATTTTCTGGATAATGCAGGAAGAACCAAGTCAATAAGTATTAGCAGTATACATTTTTAAGCACAAGGTTAACTTAAACATTTGAGCTAAAATTGAAATATTTATTTCAATCCATTTCTTTTTTAAAAAAATCTTTGCACGAATATCTTGCTTGGGTGTTTTTTAGGTTTATGTAAACAAAAGTTATGCCTTTGAAAGTGTTCATCTTTTATCTATAGACTTTTTTCCTACTAAACATTTCCTTTTTTATATGATCAGGAAAGCCTGAATTTAATATATCTCTTCTGGGCTTTTTGCCTTAATCTGTCTTTCTGACTTTTAAATTAATTTGTATGCCTGGTTTGTCTTCATATTACTTTTGTAGCTGAGTCATTTCCTTATGGATCAAAGGCAAGAATTTAAATGGTCGAATAAAATCACTCCTCATTTAGCAATCTTGGTTAGTGACCATTCACAAATACAACAGTAATAAAAAAAATCATTTTCTGACCAATGAATAAGACAAAAGCAATCCAGTGATTTTCACAGCATCTCTCTCTCCCTTTCCTGCTCCCTCTCTCTCTCCTGCTACATGAGGAAAGGGTATTTTAACTTGCCTTGCAATTTTTTGTCTAGGCCACTTCAGCAAGATTGCTCTCTCTCTTTTCATATTAACATTTAAGTTGTTTCTGTTTTGTGCATGTGCCAATTTGACTTCAAGATGGCTTAAGTTTTTTCTGCAGGCTTCCACCTTTTCCTAGAACAATTTCCATACTGCATTGACCAATTGCTTTCCTTCTTGTGTGTGGGTGTTATTGCACATACACATATACAATACACGCACATGCCATTCAAGAATTTGCTTAATTGGGCTTTTTTCTCTCTCCCTTCCAGCATGGACTCTAATATTTTTATATCACCTTTTAACAGCACTGCAAATATGGCATAGTGGCTAAAAGTCCGGTTTAGCACACCAAGGAGCTTCTAGTTTAAATCTTGGCAGAAGTAATAATAGACAAATTAATAGAAAACGAAGAAGCTAACATGCTCTGGGACTTTAGAATTCAAACAGATAAGAATCTTGAGCACCACTTGAACATTAGCAGCATTGACAAAATCACCACCAGTAAGTTGCAAAAGGCAGCTTTACTTGGAACAGCTCACATCCTGCAACATTACCTTTATTATTATTAAATATCAACACCTGCCTATCCTAGTTCCTTGGGAAGGATTCAATAGGTGGATAAAAATGCCAAATCCAATCTAAACATCTGGATGACTGGATGGCCAACTACTGTATAATAATAATAATACAAAGGCGTTACCTTTGTATATATTTTTCTAGTCACCTTAGGTTCATCCCATTTTTTTCTTTAGCTAAAGTAATAAGCCACCTTAGCATTATGGCTACATTTGAAGTATTTTACACATTATGGCCATATTATTCTGGCAAGTGAGCAATAGAGTGTTTTAAATTTGAGTAGTTAAACAAAATAATCTCGTCAATTATTCAGAAAACTTCAATTAAAAGATAGCTGACTTCCTAAAGTCAGCTTGTAGAATTCAAGACCTCAGGGAAAACTATCATATCTTCTCAGCAGTAAGTAAATTAAGAGTGCTTGTCAAAAAGGACAAAGAACTCCAAGAACTGAAGAACTGCAATTATAATAACCCCAGATATTAAATGCTGCATAATGATGGCAGATATTAGTAAAATCTAGAATCAAGTCCAGAATATTACAGGCAAATATGATTCTGCAAAAGGCAGAATAGGAGATAAATCAGATGTTTGAGGTTGGAAGGGCACAAATAGTTTTTAAGAAGGCCTCTTCTGCTCTGTTATTCTTCTGATTTATTAGGATTACAACTTCTAGAATTTTAAGACAGTATATGTAAAATGTTAGTCTCAACACATCTGGAAAGCAATATGTTAAGAAAGTCTGTTTTAGGCCATCACCAGAGGGCAGGTTCACCAGAGAGTGAACCTGAATGAGCACAAGGTAGAGCTGCCATTAAGACCTTTGTTATCACCCTTAATGTATTGCAACCATATTTAAACAGGGATGCTGGGGGTTTGCAGGGGTTCGGAAGAGCCCCTAGCTAAGATTATGTGCAGTTCGGAGAACCCCCAAATCCCACTCCTGGCTGGCCCCGCCCATCCCTCCCCTCCCAGGAGTCCCAACGTGGCCCGTTTTGGATGCAGGTAAGTGCAGAGCATGCGCAGAGATTCAGGGAGAGTGAAAAATGGGCCTACCGGAAGTTTGGGAAGGCCAGAAATAGGCCGGTTTCCAGCTTCCAGAGAGCCTCCGGAGCCTGGGGAGGCCCTTTTCGCCCTCCCGGAGGCTCAAGGAAAGCCGTGGTACAGGAGACCGACTAGGCCACGCCCACCATGGCCACGCCCACCCAGCAACCGGGCAGAGAACCCTTTGCTAAAATTTTTGAAGCCCACCCTTGTATTTAAAGTGACATTGACTTGGATCACCTGCAAGGTTATTGGTTTTTTTCCTGACCTCTTCACCTGTTCCCTGTTAGAAGAAAAGTAAAATAGGTGTTTGATGCTGGATGTCAATGTGTGCATTTCCAAGAGTAGTAGCTATGCTAACAAGAAGGAACAGTCTTTCTGTTCTTCACTCCACTTTAGAAGCTGTTCTTCCTAGGGCCTACAATTACACCCACATGCCTTCTGCATAGGACATACTCAATTCCGTTTTCTGGTTTTTGCTACATATCCATCTGCAGAACAATGAGCTTTCCAATGACCTTTTTAGCAACATAATTAGATGGGTTGATTGCAGACACATATGCTAATTAAACCTTGCTCTTTTTAGCAACATTGGTATAAGTGAGTGAGTGTACATGTAATTCAAGTGTTGACCTTCACACACCCCACTCTGAGATCATTCTCTGAACAAATGTATAAAATATGTCTAAGCATATTTGTTATCCCAGTTCAAAATGGGTTATAGAACATTTTGGGGGCAGTCTACTTAATTTAACCATAATAATTAAGGAGAAATATTTTCACTGTAATATGTAAGGACAGGACTTCCAAACTTCTTTCTATAAAATGTAACAACTCTTGCCTCTCCAAGTGATAAAGTTTCCCTCTTACTGTTAGATAGCCATTGTTCTTTGTTTATAAAGTATACATCCTGATAAATAGTAGAGATGACAATGTCAAAATAGGAGAAAAATCATCAATTTTCTGCCTTGAGCTTTCTGTAAAATAGCATTTGTATCCTGAGGAATTAGAATTCTGCACTTTTGAAAATAAATCCTCTTATGCCTTGAATGATCATAAAAGAACTTTGTGGAATGGGTGAAGGCATGAGTTAGTTGACATTGTTAGCTCAGAAAAAGAAAGGGTCAGGGAGAAGGAAAATAAAAATTGAAGTGTGGTTATGAATAATTATTATTTCTATTTTCTTGCTATGTGTTACCAGGTCTGAATCAAATGTCTTTATTAGTGCTTGGCTGCAAAATTCTATTTCATTTTTTCCCTGCCAGTTCTCATTTATCTTGAGGGAAGAAAATGTGTGTCTGAAATATTTTTCAGAAGACAGGAGAATTCTAAAGACAGGAACTCTCCTGGATGGATTTCGATGCTCGTGTACTTATAGATACAAGATATGAGTAAATAGTGGAATGTTAAGGTTGAATCTTTCATTGTTCATCCTGTGGTTAGAATGCAGTACAGCAGGCTAACTCTGCCCACAGCCAGGGGTTTGATCTTGCCCAGCTCAAGGTTGACTCAGCCTTCCATCCTTCTAAGATCAGTAAAGTGAGGACCCAGATTGTTGGGGTCAATACGCTGGCTCTGTTAACTACTCAGAGAGTGCTATAAAACACTATGAAGCTTTATATAAATCTAAGTGCTATTGCTATTGCTCTCTATAAGCCTTCTGCACATCAGTTAACTTTTGACGAAAAACATAAGAGACCAACTTTCACAGGGAAAGAAGGGTTCAACAGTGGTTCTAATATCAACAATATGTAAAAGTGATTCTTGCATTTGAGAAAGTTTTAGAGAATTTCTGTTTCTCTGTAAAGATTCAGCAAAATCAGCAAGCCAATTTCTTTGCTTTGGACTTTGGTAGAAATGTTCAAAAGGTGATTTGTTGTAAGCTCTGGTTATGTTTTTTATAACCAGACTTCCCATTTTCATAATTTGGTACATTATTTAAGTATGACAAAAATATATCTTAAGGTTCTATCTTTTTTCTTCCAACAAACTCTCCAGATGCTACTCAAACCGCTTTGGAAAATTGAAGTCCAATATGTAATGTTGAATTTAGTCCCTGATCTAAATTCATTATTGCCCCAGGAATACTGTTTTAAAATAGACTGAGCTTTGATTAGATGCCTTGCAGCAAACATTGTTTAACTTGAGAAAGAGGATTTGTTTCAAGAAGGAAAGTAGCAAATGTTAATATAGCCATGGAAAAATATACTAAACAAAGAGAAAGAGAGAGAGAAAGAGTGGGAGGGAGAGAGAGGGGGAGAGGAGAGGAGAGAGAAGTGGAGGGAAGGAGAGAGGGAGGGGAACTTAAAATATCATGGTAATTATGATATTTTGCTAGGGCTGTGACCCATTCTTTTATATTTATGTTAAGATTTTTCAAATAGGACTGGTGAATAAAGATTAGATTATGACTTTATCTTCCATGTGTTTATTTGAACAGATCAAAATTGAAATAATTCGTTATTTTGTTCAGCCTTAGAGCTCTCTAATAGAGATCAAGCTATACAAAAGTAGTGGATGATAAAGCAATACAGGTAGTCTTTGACTTACAACTACAAGTGAGCCAAAAATGTATGTTGTTAAGTGAGACAGCCCCTCAAATATTGAAACACTGCTATCATGTCACCCCTAGTCCTTCTTTTCATTAAACTAGACATACCCTGTAGCTGTTCTTCATGTTTTAGCCTCCAAACCCTTAATCATCTTTGTTGCTCTTCTCTGCACTCTTTCTAGAATCTCCACATCATTTTTACATTGTGGCAACCAACACTGGATGCAGTATTCCAGATGTGATCTTACTAACATCTTTTTTAATCCAATAGGTTATGGTGAAGTCATTGGGAAACAAGATTCACTTAACAACCGTGTTACTAACTTAACAACTGCAGTGATTCATTTAAAAATCTGGCAAAAAAGGTCATAAAATGGAGCAAAACTCACTGAACAAATTTCTCAACAATATAAATTTTGGGCTCCATTAAGGTCATAAGTTGAGGACTACCTATACATCCTGTAAATACCTTACAGGACAAGAATCTAACATGAACATAGCATAATTATAAAGTTGTTCAATGGTATCAGGAAAAAGGCAGCTCATAAATGTGTGTGTATTACTTTTAAAATTCACCTCTGTTTTATTTCTGCTCAGCTGTTCAGTATTTTATTGAAAGGATTTTTATTGAAAATCCTTTCAAATTTTTTTCTGGCTTTCATTAGAAACAACAGCTTTTCAATTTCCCTCTGTATCACAAATCAATTAGTGTTAAATCAGCCTTCCATGTCCTGAGATCACAAATCAATTTGTGATAATTAAAGCACTCTGTAAAGTTTTGTGTTCCTTCAGTATTTTAGCACTAGGGTGTGACAAATGAATTGGTCATAGCAGCCAAATTGTTTTGATTCAGAAAGTGTTTTATAATTGGTATAACAGCTGTCCATAAGTCTCTGAAATTCTGGGAGACAATGTTATGTTATCATCATTCTGATATATACTAGCTTAATTCTGAGTTATTTATTTTGTTGCATTATTTGATTGCTTATTGTACCCTATGACTATCATTAAGTGTTGTACCTGATGATTCTTGACTCTTGATGAATGTATCTTTTCTTTTATACTGAGAGTATTTGCACCAAGACAAATTCCTTGTGTGTCCAATCACACTTGGCGAATAAAGAATTCTATTCTAATTCTAAAAAAATTAGGAACCATGGTGGCTCAGTGGTTAGAGTGCAGTATTGGAGGCTAATTCTGCTGACTGCCAGGAGTTTGATCCTCACCGGCTCAAGGTTGACTGATCCTTCCATCCTTTCAAGGTTGGCAAAATGAGGACCCAGATTGTTGGAGACAATAAACTGACTCTGTAAACTACTTAGAGAGGGCTGTAAAGCACTGTGAAGCAGTATATAAGTCTAAGTACTATTGCTATTTCAGTGAAACAGTATTTGTTTACCGTGCATTATACCTGGAACATTTTGGAGACCTGTTCCTAATTCTTAACCAATATTGAATTATTGGGTGGGTTGTTTTTTTTTGTTTTTTTTTTGGTGCTTTGAGAATGTTCTGGAATAAAGTGATTTCAAGCGATTGCAATCTGAGGAAACTGTTCAGCTTCTTTTAAAATAATGCACCATAATAAAGTACGATAAGAAAAGACCAGATTGGCTTGACAAAAATGCAACATCTAGCTTTAGTCAATTAATTGCTTCTGGAAAACTGATAAGTAATGCACAAAGATAAAATTTCTTCTTCCTTGTTGCTTTGCAGCAATTTGTATTCAGAAGCAATTTTTATAAGCCTTCCGAAATACTTCGTTTCTGAAAACAAGTGGAATAGTTGAACCAAAATTTTTGTTTTCTTCCTTGCTTTTTTTTATAGCTGTTCTTTTCCTGCCTTCAGTCAGTTCACTGATGTATTTTCTGAAGAGATGAAGAAGTGCCAGAGTGAATTAAATAAAAATAAGCTGATTTTCAAACTGGCAGGGGTACGTCAATATCTACCTTACAGATACACTTCACCTGACTTTAAGGCATAAATTTAGATAAACCACATCCCCATGTTCCTGAAGAACTTTTCCTTTTAATGAAAGTTTTAGTGGCTTTCCAAAAAGTGTGAAACTATAGTTGGAACGACTATAGTTAATTCTATAATATAATTCTATTTGGGGCACTACAGAGTAGTAAGAAAGGCTTGAAGCAGCAAGAAAACTTTATAGCAAGAGAAGAAAGCACTTACCCCAAAATAAAGCAAAACAATAACAGAAAAAAACCTCAAACCCTAAGCTAATACCATGATAGGATTTTTTTTCTCTTTCAATCCTATGCCTTCAAAATCTTCTCAAGAAAGTTGCCCATTTTGTGTCATTTAGCCATTAAAGTGGAAGACCGATTTTCTCCCCATAATAACATCAAGAAGCCATGAGAAGAGTATAATTTGTCCTAAAGAAACTCATATTTCCTCAAGAAAAAAAATGTAATTCAATGTACAGTTTTAGCTTTGGTTGTCCAGATCATCTTCTGTTTACTTACATTGCATTTTTGTATTTTCTGTTTGGGTCTTTCGACTACTTTCCTTGTGAGACTTTTTCTAGAACCCAAGTATTTTACTTGTTCATCAATGATCTGCCTAACTTAAGACTTCAGATGCTTCCTTTAGTAATCACTTTTTAAATACTGTATTCAAGAACAACCAAAAGTAAATTGTTGGCTTATCTGTTCTTGTGTCACCTGCACAAGATGGTTAAATGAGGTTGAATTGCTTCAGCATTTCAAAAGGACTCTCTTTAACACATCTGGGTGATGAACAGTAGAAAGTTTTTGATTGCTACACTTGCCTGGCTATTTTTGGTTAATGTCAGTGCAGTTCGCACATAATTTTTTTCTTCTTCAAGACTGTCCACCTCAGGGAAATTACAGGTCCGTAATTCAAATTTGACCTTCAAAGATTGAAACCAGCCCGTGCCAGATTTCCAAGGGGCATAAAGCAGCTGTTTACTGACTTTGAAGACTGATGGATAAAGTATGCCAAGATACCAAAAAGAATGAAAATTCATGACAATGGGGCTTTCCAACATCAAAAGTGGATCTTTATCTGAAGGAAACCAAATCATAATACAATTGAATAAACAATGAACTCTCATTTGTACTCTTCAATATATGGAAAATTCCTGGAGAAAGAATATACATAGACAAAATATGTAGACCAGTTTAATACTCAGTTAGTAGAATCTGAAAATCAGCCTTCTCTTTCCTCTGAAGCTCAAATAAATACAGGAGGAAGATGAATATCATTCCTTTCATTTCTCCATCAGGGTACTGTGGCTAAGCGAGCCCCTTAAGTTTCCATGGCTGAGGTTAGCCTTGATCCTATGTCTCCTGATCTTCATCCAACACTTTCACCATTGCACTGTACTAATTCTTTGAAAAGGGTTTCTAAAATGTATGATTTTTGAATATTAGGTGTTCAGACCTTCCAAAATTTGTTTTGATGTAGCTGTGGGAAGCTGCCAAAGTCCAGTACCTGAAGCATATTAAAATCCAGTAAGTGAGCACTTCTGGAAAACATGTCTTAAGTACCAAATACAGGTAGTCCTCGACTTATGACCACAATTGAGCCCAACATTTGCGTTGCTAAGTGAAACGTTTGTTAAGTGGGCTTTGCCCCATTTTATGACTTTTCCTGCCAGACTTGTTAGGATTCTTTATAGAATAGAATTCTTTATTGGCCAAGAGTGATTGGACTCACAAGGAATTTGTCTTTGGTGCATATGCTCTCAGTGTACAGAAAAAGAAAAAAATACATTCATCAAGAATCATAAGATACAACACTTAGTTATAGTCATAGGTTACTAATAAGCAATGAAATCATACTAGGAAACAAATAAAAATATAAATCATAAAGATACAAGCAACATGGTTATAGTAATTGGTTATTGTTAAATAAATCCTTGCAGTTGTTAAGTTAGTAAGCCAGTTATTAAGTGAATCTGGTTTCCCCATTGACTTTGCTTGTCAGAAATTTGCAAAAAAAGTGATCACATGACCTTTGGACACTGCAACTGTCATAAGTACAAGTCAGTTGATAAGCGTCTGAACTTTGATCAGGTGATCATGGGGATGCTGCAATGGTAGTAAGTGTGAAAAATGGTTATAAGTTGCTTTTTTCAGTGCTGTTATAACTTTGAATGGTCACTAAATGAACTGTTGTAAGTTGAGGACCACCTGTACTAGTCCTTATGAACTCACTTTTCTCCTTGTTTGGGAGAAATGTTATTAGGAAGGCAATAGCAGTAAGAGTTATTTCTCTCTGAGAAATTGTTCACCTTCCTTAAACCTTTGCATTTTGCACTTTGCCTTCTGAAACAATTTCTCACAGCCTAGTTGTGGCTAATAATATGCACCTTACATGGATGAGTCAGATCTGCATTGCAGAAGTCAAATACTGTTTTGCAAGGAAGTCTTGAACATGTAGTGCCAGCATGTGGGGAAATGAAGTGACCTGACAAATTCAGAGGACAGGCTTTGGATATCTCAGGAACTAAAAAAAAAAAAAAAGACTTATGACCTCAAATATCTTTCCCCCTTTAAATCTCTATCTATCTATCATCTATCTATCTATCTATCTATCTATCTATCTATCTATCTATCTATCTATCTATCTATCTATCTATCTACATACCTACCTATCTATGTGTGTGTGTGTGTGTGTGTGTGTGTGTGTGTGTGTGTGTTCCAGCATAACTCTGGAGCTCCTTGAGCCATTTCAACCAAACTTGGTACACAGATGACTTACCCTGTGGAAACAAATACTGTGGGGGTAAGACACCCCTAACACCCCTTGGGATGTGTGTGTATGTGCCTTAAAATGGATTCTACTGTACAGCACAGTGGAATTGCCATGGTAACGGCTTCACAGTACTTCAGTACTCCACAAGGCGGCTCCCTCTCAGCCCTCCAAGGAAACATCAGGTGATTGGCCAAGTGCAACCAAACAATGAAACACCAGCATAGACAAGAAACTCCAGAGGAGAGGAATAGAAGACTTGTAATGCTGTGTGAAAGTACAACAGCGTGAGTCCCGACTACAGAATTTTCCTATCTAATACAGGATTGGGATAAATAAATACCCGGGCAACGCCGGGTTATCAGTTAGTAATACATTTAGGTTAGCAACACTCTTTCCATGATTGTAGTCCTTTGACAAAGAAGAGGGTCGGCAATCTTTTGAAGTCTGCTGGCTGTTAAGTTGGGTTTGGAAGAGGGTTTGGTAAAGCAGAGAAGATAGAGATATGAAGCAAGGACAGCTTTGAGGAAGATCATAATTTTTGTTTTGGGGTTTAGATTAAATTGTATTGTATATTTTAAGATGACAACCACAATTTTCCTAGGGGAAACTTTTTCAAGGGATACTGGGGGACATAAAAAGGTTTTTGGGGATGTAATAGGCAGCTAAGTCACAGATTGCTAAAATGTGGTACAGAAAAAAGAAACATCTTCTAAAAATAGAGAAACAACAGGACTTCATTATTCTTAGGAACACTATTAATACTTCTAGTATTAGCGGTAAGTAAATATAACCAAGTTTTTTTTATTAAATGCTTGGTGTAGAATTTTGACCTGGTGATTAAAAACTGTCATTTTCTCAAACCAATGAACCTACTTTCAAAAGTTTTCAAGGATGCTGAAATCAAAATTCCTGTTGGTTCAACTTTTAATCTATCTATTGTAGATTTGCAGACTAGCTCAACAGTAAACATTTGAAATAGCCATTTGTTTTGAAACTCCAGAAAATTTCATTCTGCTTTGTCATTTGCTTTTTATAGCAGTTGAAACATATTTGACATTTGACATTTTTTTTCATTAAGAATACTCCTAGATACCACATTCTGATGCATAATATTTACAAAGTTATCCTTAAAATAAATCCCAGAGTCATGAAAAAGAACCTTGATAATGAAAACCAGACAATGAATTATGAATGATGAATTGATGCTAATGTGGTATTTTACTAAGCAAATCATCTTTAATAGAAGCTCCCATATTTTAGTATATCAAAACTCCATCTCAAAGTGCTGTAAAAGAGAGATTTTTTTTCAGCAGTTGCAATCACATAATACTTAATTTAAAATAACAGGAATTTTATATGACTATTTGGATCCCGTTTGGGATAAAACACCAGTCTGATGTTGTAAAGTAAAAAAAAGCCATAAACTTTCATTATCTTCAGTAGGGTTGAGAAACCTACAGTTTTCCAAATGGTGCTGAAGAACAGTTCCAAGCATTTGAGGGCTTTGTATTAAAATAATATGGAGGACCAGATTCACTCTTCATGGACCTCAGTCCAGTTTATCAGATGCCTACTTTTATGAGATTAATCCAATTTTAAAATCACTGTATACATATTCTGATAGAATCAAAGTTGGCAACATGGAAAGAATTATGGGTTTAGTAAATGGCATTCTAAAGAACAGATAATAATAAGAGGTTCTGGGGGGCGGAGCTGGCATATCAGAAGTACAGTGTGCGATCTTGAAGCTCCAAAGTTGCCGCTGATATCTTCATTGCAGGATGGTCCCACCGGACCTAAACCATCCCGTAGAGACGGTGACTGAGGAGGGCACATCCTGTTGATTCCAGGGACATCGCAAAGTCCCTGGTTGATCCAGGAAAAGCCCTTTGCCAGCGGTGGAGAGGCAGCCATTCAAGCTGCTGAAGCTGGGACAGCTCTGGAACGGAGGAGATTGAAGGAAAGTGTGTCAGCTTGGTGAGATGAACTTTTACTTATTATTACTTGAAAAGAACATCCTGAAAGATTAAAAGTGAGGAGGAAAGAGTTTAGGCGGCGAAATTAAACTAGTTAAAGTGAAAGTTTTTTTTCTTTTTCCCTTTTTATTGGAATTTTGAATTTGGTAAAGTTACTGAACTTTAAACTGGACTGTTTCTTTTAAATTTTCATCCTTGTTTTTATTTTTATTTATTTTTTAATAAATTTTTTGAAAGTCTGTTTTGATTAAGACTCTTTGGATTTGAGTTGCATTTCCCCCCCGCCCAAAAAAGGAAGGATTCCATTTTCTCTTTTTGTTTCTGGTATTGGATACAAGAGGGGGGAGTGAAAGTGAAGGGGGAAAAAGTAGCACTTGCCATTTAGAGGCTTGGACATATTGTTTCTTTCTTTCTCAGTTTGTTTATGTACTTGCTATACTCAAGGAGTTTTGCAATGGAAAAGATAGTGGGATGAGCATGGTAGATTGTTTATACAGGTGCTCATCTGTGAAACTAAATAATTAAAGCTTTGAGCTGAAGTTGAAACTTGCGAGAATGTTTAAGAATAAATTGGATAAATGTTGGAAGTGTCATCAGATACCTGGTTCATATTATCATATGTGGTGAACATGCTCAGACGAAAAGAAATATTGGATTAAAATCCACACATGGTTGGAAAAAATGATAAAACAACATATAGACTTTAAACCAGAGATCTTTTTATTGGGAATTATACCAGAAATATACAACAAAGAGTTGAAATATTTGATTGTAAATGTACTAACAGCGGCTAGGATTGTATTTGCTAAGAATTGGAAAAATGATAAAATACCTATGCAGGAGGAAGTTATTAAGAAAATTATGGACTGTGCTAAAATGAGTAAATTGACATTTGAAATTAGAGAACAAGAAGATAAACAAGTTTATATGATATGGGATTTGTTTTATCAATGGTTGGACAAAAAGACATGGTAATGTAATAGACTAGATCATTTTGTGATAGAAATTTAATAGATTGATATAAGACATAATATAGACATATATAACCACTGGTTGAAAGTATAACATAAATTTTAAGATAAAAGTTGGAACATCTCGTATAAAATGATGGAATAAATAGTTTAGTCGTGGATGATTAATAACTGATAAATATACAAGCATACGTTAGTTTGACAATGTGAAAATTGATATAAATTGTGAGTAAATGACTACAAAAGAATAGCACAAAAGATTTGTAACCAACTGACACACTGTATGTATATAAAATGGAAGATGGTTTTATGTTTTTACGTTTTGTATGTGTATGTTTGTTTTTAAAAATAAAAATTCTTTAAAAAATAATAATAAGAGGTTCTGCAAACAATCTGTTGAGGCAGAAATATTTCTAAATAGTTTCACCTGATAGAAGACACATCTCTAAGGAATTGGCACAATATCTTCCATGCATTTGTGCTGGCAAAAAAAAACCCTTAGAAAGTATTCTTCCATTAATGATTATAATCCAATCCCTTTCAGCTGTATATTTTTTAATAATAGCTAATCAATTAAATCTGATGTAGTAGTTCTATGTATTTCATAAGGCTGAAAGAAAGATACATTTGGGATAAAGTAATTAGAATGGAATATAAATAGAACTAATCTAAGAAAAAGTTGGTGGGAATAACTTGGATAGAGGCATCAAAGCAAGAGCTATGAATAAGGGAAAAAGGACCTATCCTCCAAATTTAGATAGCAAGTTATATCAATACTCCCAATAATGTTTAAAGATAGCAACAATAGATGACCTTGTTTCACCTTGGAAGCTGAATAGGATTTATCTTGGCCTGTACTTGAATGGGAGAGTACAAGACAATGCCATGGCTGTACATTGGACTGGGAAGGTAGCAAAATATCCTAGGAAGCAGCAATAACAAATCACTTTTGTACTGTTGCTAAGAAAGCTTCATGGATGTGTCCCTGAGGTGACCAGGAGATGAGCTTGACTTGATGGATATTTTATCCTTTTTGATGATGATAAATAAACTTGCAGACAGCATGGCATATGGATCAAAGCAATTGTTTAAATGGGAGCATTTTTCAAATCATACTTACATGTATATTGTATATTGTCAAGGCTGTAAAAGGCATTTTGCCTGTTTACTGCCCATTGGAGTCGTATGAAACAGAGATTGTGCACATTAAGGGAAAATGTGTAAACCGCAGTGAGAAAATTGATGTGAGCTATTGATTCAAATTCCTTTTCATGGGATGGAAGAGTGGACAAAGTGGGTGATGGTAACTGACAAATTGGAAAGGTGAAAAAGTGAAACACTGCTCAGTTCACACCATAAAATACCTATAGAAAGTGTATGAGCCCCTTTTTTTCTGCTGGCCTTCAGTTTTCAATGACTTGTAGTACTTAAATGGTGGGGTGTGGTGTTTTTTTTTTGGTGTTTTTTTTTTTTGTTACCAATGAGGGAGATTTACAGATTTTCAATTGTAATGGTAATTAGGCTGTTGGTTTGAGCTCCAAGCTTGGCAATTGGGTTGCAAACATTTCATCATCATTTGAGGAGACATCTTCAGTGTGTTTTGAGTTGTGCCCATCTGTCAGAACACAGGTCTTTAAATACCTTCTTATGCGATGCAAATTAGTCTGAATGATGTTTATTTGGATATTTCTGTGTCATGGTCTGATTTCGAACTGTTTGATTGGCTGGCTGCTGTTGCTGGGCTATAGTTAAGTACCATCTGTGTGATGCAGATTAGGATTAGAGTTGTTTATCTGAGTGCTCCTTCCCATGGTCTAGTCTTGGCTTGTTTGATAATTTGAGTGGCTGGCTGTTGTTACTGATAGGTGGTCTGATTTCTTGTGAGCTGACCACATGTTGCCCCCAACAATTTGGATCCCCATTCTACTGACCTTGGAAGGATGGAAGGCTGAGTAAAACTTTGCGTTGGTCAGGATCAAACTGCTGGTATGTGGACATTGTTAGTCAGCAATTTTAATCACCCCACCTCCCCGCCTCTTAACACATGTAAGGCAAGTAAGACAATATGTAAGAAAGGGTCATTATTTCTATCTCACTTTGAAATCAAAATGCAATCAAGAATGTGTCTTGATTGCTTGAATAGCAAATATAATCATTTTTATTAATATGCACTAGATCATGCTTTATTTTGGTTAAAAACTGCTGGAGAATCTACCACCTATACAGACAGACTGTTGGAAAGATCTTGATGGAGAGATCATGCTCTCAGGAGGTTTTTCCTTATAATTAAATAGTCTTAAATACTCAGAGCTATATTCAAATGCTGCCAAAAAGAAACCTTAGGATACTAAATTTAGACCAATGCTTTATATTTATTAACAACTTTATATTACATTCAACAACATTGCGACGATGTATGCATTTGTCCACTGTTCATGATGCCAAAAAGTTTGTGTTTTACATTTGCTATTCTTCTTTCATTCCTTTTTTGTTCACCACTAATGATAAAATCTCATGACCAAAACATGTTTGCCCCACAGCAGATAAATTTGCATGTGCAGATTTTGTGAATATTAACCAACAATTTAACCAACAACCAACATGAGTATAGGATAGATAAAACCATGCACAATGCATTCAAGATAGCTGAAATGAGAGGCAAAATTCACCGGCAGGCAAAAAACAAAACAAAAAACAGACCCTGCGGTGCAAGAAGACAACAGTAAAAATTACAACATTGTGTGAAATAGTTTATGTATCTGCAAAATAAAATAAAAGCATTCCCCTAATTCCCTAAAATAGTGTCAGTTATGGCAACCAAAAAGATTGGCTTTTCTCAATTCCTAAAAGTCTTGGAGAACAAAACCAACAATTCAGGACATTTCCAGTGAAGGTTGATTGCAGAAAATAAGAACTAGCTAGGTAAAGGTATAATGATCTGGGAGAATAACCTTGGGGCACAGGATGAAGAACCACAGCCCAGGCAATAGTCAGACAAAAGACATCTCAACCTGCCGAGAATGCATCTCAGAAGGGACTCTTCTCTGGAAAGTGAAGGCAGGGAAAGGAGAAGTGTGTTCAGACATGCAAGACTCTTTTATTACAACCTTACAATAAAGGCAGTGTGAATACTCGTGGTTTTAGTTTTTGTCTGGATTATAGAAGACTGACAGAAGGCTTAAAATGTGAGGTAGCGATTCCAACACAAGTGAAAGTAGATGTGGCTCCATCCATAGTAGCTAGTTCTGAGTTCGAGAAACTGTCCCAAAGGACTCCCAGCCATAGAGATCCCCTTCCTGTCACCTAATTCTTTCTAACATGCTTTAATCAAGTATGCTTTGGAGAAAAGCTTGACTCCCTCTTCTTTGTGGTAGCCCCTGCAACCGTTCTTCATATGTTTTAGCCTCAAGTCCCTTAATCATGGTCTCTCTGGGTCAAAAATGTCTATGTCAAACACTAGTTTTGTGTAATAGTGAAGATAATGGGCTAGAAATCAGGAGACTGAGTTTTAGCCTTCCCTTAGGAATCTAACTGAATAACAGTTCTCTTTCCAGTTGCAAAGAAAATATAAAGAATATCTATCTATCTATCTATCTATCTATCTATCTATCTATCTATCTATCTATCTATCTATCTATCTATCTATCTAAACTATTAGATAGATAGATAGATAGATAGATAGATAGATAGATAGATAGATAGATAGATAGATAGATAGATAGATAGATAGATAGATAGATATAGATATATGTGTGTGTGTCTCCAAGATGTAATTTCCATTTCTTCCTCTCAACATTATGGGCAGCCTTCTTCAGCTCTTTGGAAAGTCTTCAATTCTGTTTTTCTATTCTGCTTCCTACCTATTATGAACTATGGAAACCCAAATGTCTTGCTCCCCTGTTGTTTCTTCGCTTTCATGACAAATCCCTACCAGTTTGGTCAACTTTATTTTTTTATCTACAACTTTACTGAATCTCCTGGAGGCTTGCACAATTCTGCACAATCAAGCCAGGCACGTAGCGATGGAAAAGACAATCCAATTATTCAAGTAACGGAGTGTTCCACAGTGCCGAAGGTCAGTGGCAGTAACCACCACCATTGCTTCCTGTTTGGTTTATGAAATTATAGAAGATATTTGCTGGAGGGGATGTGGGGGTGGAGAGGAAGGTTGGCGATCCTCAAAAGAAACCCACAGATTTACAGTGTAATTGGAATGGCCTCCTCCTTTGTGTCACTGAATGTAGAACCCATTATATATATTTAAAGATCATTCTAATCTGCTGTGTGTGGTTTTTTATTTTGTCTTCTTCCCCCTAATACATGATTTATTTCTGTTTCACTTCATTCTTTTTTACTTACCGTATATGCCGGCGTATAAGACGACCCGGCGTATAAGACGACCCCAACATTTCCACTCAAAATATAGTTTGTTATATACTCGCCCCTCTTCCGCACGCCTTCCACTTTTGCACTTTTTTTTTTTTTTGAGGCACTTTTGTCTACGTGGAAACGAATCCCGTGAAGCCGAAAGGAGCAGCCAGCCTTCTCCCAGCTCCCAAGGAAATGAGGCTCACACCGCCCGGGCTCCGCTGAGGTATCCGGCTGGGGCTGTCAGGAGTTGTTACCGCTGGCGCGGCTCGCGCGGCTCCAGTCCCACGTTGCCTCGGGAAGGGAAAGGCAAAAGGAAGAGCGCGGCTTTTGCCTTTCCCTTCCCGAGGCAACACGGGACTGGAGCAGCGCGAGACGCGCAGCGGTAACAACTCCTGACAGCCCCAGCCGGATACCTCAGCGGAGCTCGGGCGGTGCGAGCCTCGTTTCCTTGGGAGCTGGGAGAAGGCTGGCTGCTCCCTTTTCGGCTTCACGGGATTCGCTTCCACGGTGCGCAAAAAGTGCCTCAGCTGCGGGCAGCCGCAGTGCTTCCCAATTACTATTTGCCGGCGTATAAGGACGACCCGGCATATAAGACGACCCCCAATTGGAGGCATCTTTTTCAGGGCAAAAAGTCATCTTATACGCGGCAAATACGGTAGTTATCTAGTACAATGCCTTTGAGAATATGGAAAGTTTGCTGACATATGAGTTAAACAGTTAAAGTTAATTGACATGTATACATCTTTTTAGAACAGGGTACCAAAGCAGTAGATTTGCTGTTTGTTAGGACAACCCAATAATGTAATATAGCTTTTCTTTCTTTCTTTTTTTCTTTCTTCTTTTCTTTTTCTTTTTTTCTTCTCTCTCTCTCTCTCTCTCTCTCTCTCTCTCTCTCTCTCTCTCTCTCTCTCTCTCTCTCTCTTTCTTTCTTTCTTTCTTTCTTTCTTTCTTTCTTTCTTTCCAGGACAAAAAAAAGAACAACTTTAATGCAATTAATCTTTGCTTGTGATAAGAGGAAAAAAAATAATTTACGTAATCTGCTTCTTATTTACAAAGCAATAGAGCATGTGAAAATTGAAGAAAAAAACCTCAAAGAACTGTTAGTAGATAAAATATTCCTCTTGATGGGTTTTTAAAATTTCTTTAATGTTTGTTATGTGTAAAGATGAAAAATACAACCCTAACCCTATTAATTACATTGATTAATAGTCTATGGTGTCTTGATGAATGCCTGTGAAATGAAAGATGCAGCACTGAGAAAAGCCCACTTTAAAGGACAAGCAAAGTTTACAATCCTTGAATATTCACTTTCCCCCATAATGTAAAAGACAATATCATTGTATTAGGGCAAGAAGAACCCTTGCACTCACCCAGAAATTGGATTTCAACTCAATCCCAGTCAGCACAGTGGATGAGAAGTACAATACGAAGTGTTCAGCAGTGGGAATCAAAGATTTTTACCACCAGTTTGATGGACGTGGCTTGGTGGGGTGTGCTTTGTGCGTGTGCACACACTTTGCGCATGCGCGTCAAACACACAGTTTGCGCAGAAGCGTTCCAACTCACCTCTTGCAAGCCTGCACTCTCCTGGTCGCTTCAGCAGCTGCCGCATAGCACTCTGCTGTGCCACGCAAAGCAGCTGCACTTCAAAAGCAGAAGATAAAGGTGAGGATAGAAGCCTGGGTGGGCCCAACAGCAGAGCGGTGGAGAGAACAGGGTCAGTCTCCACTGCTTATCAGTATTACCAGCTCGGCCAAACCGGGCCGAACCGGTAGAATATCACTGCTGGAAGTGTTTCAGTAACTCACAAACATTGTGGCTCCCCCATTTGTGTTGAAGGCACCATTTAAGGCCCTTCTGGATTGAAAGGATTAGCCAGTGACATCACCATTGATGTTGGGATGCCCGTAGGACCTTCTTTCATGTCAAGGAGCTGGAGCAAGTGACAGGAGCTCACCCCGCCACACAGAAGCACTTGGGACTCAAATGTGGGCTTGCTAACCTCTAACAACCCAGTGTCCTAACAATATGAGTCACCGCGCTTCTTAACATTGTGGCTGAGTCTACATAACACATTAATAACAACATGGTATGTTTGCATTTAAAATATTGGGTGGATTGAATCATGCTTTAGGATTTAAGATATTGCATGAATCACAGAGTTCTCTTTATAGCAAGTTTTATTAAGATGAAAGGATAATCACTCCAAAACAAGGGAAATAATTTTCTAAATGACAATTTAAAAGTCAAATGAAAATTATTCACTTCTTGGAGCAATTATGTAATTCGGTATACATATAGGTGGTGACTTTCTGAATTTCTCATAACTTGACATGATGTACCAGAAGGGAAACAGCTCTGGAATCTGCAGCTAGTTGTTTATATAATAGCTGGATTTTATTAATCTGAGAATCATTTCTTATACCAGTAGAGGTCATCTTCCCTTATACAGATTAATTATTAGTTTAGAAGAAATACATTGTGGAATGTAAAAGTGGAGATAGAAGGCCATGTTTATTTCATTCTTCTGATTTTTGCTCCCTCTGGAGGAAAAGTCTGACGAAAGCTTTTATAGTTCTTTCATCTGTATTTGAAGCAAAATTTTTGTAACAGAGGCATCTGCTGAGAGGGTTAACAAAAATTTAAAATCTCAACAGCATAATTGTGACTGAGGGTTTTTTTTACCTGTCTGCAGATGTCTATGTTTTGAAGTTTATCTATTACTTATTCAATTATTGAAAATGAGAGTTTTCAACACAAAACTGAACAAGAACTAATATTCTATATGTATCTTTTTGTTTAGTATTTAACTTCCCATTAAGATAATTTACTAGAAGAAAGCAAATATAGCTCTATTAAAATGAGCATGAATGTTATTGATCTGTAAGAAAGAAATCTTCTTACAGATTTAATCTTTTCCTCTCCACAATATTCTATATGTACATTGTACATTGTACATTGATTTATTGATGATTGATTATATGCAATCAAATTGTTTTCAACTCCTAGCAACCCCATAGATAAGATTTTCTGCAGGAAATCAATGCCTAATCTGTTCTCTTAAGTGTCTCAAGGGTGAACTATTTTCCCATTTTATTGACTATTTACCCATTTTACAAATTTGGGACTGTTTATAGTCACATTTCATTTTTACTTCCCCGAAAAGCTCAATATAAATCTGTAAACTTAGTTCTCTGCTTACCCTAACTTTTGGTAATTTATGAACAATTTAAAATGGTGTTCTTCAAAGCAAGTCATTAAGGAGCTCCTTATTTCCCCTCCAAGAATAAAATTGTCCATTTATTTCTATTGTTTGTTTTCTATTTTTTTAACCATTTACTAAAAAGAACTTTTTATGCCATGGCCACTAAGTTGCCATGGCTAAGAATGCCTTTGGCCCATATTATTGTACAGCCAACTTTCCCTATATTGCTTCTAAATTAAAAACAATCTTTTTAAAAAAAATATCAAAAAATCTGGGAAATGAGTTGTTGATAGACTTGTGGTGTGTATAATTTCAGCTCATTATCTCCAGCCTTAACCCAAGATGGTTTATTTTCTCAGGAAATAATGGGCTGTTATTTTGACATGACACAAAAATCAAATGTGAAAGGACATCCTGCTGTAAATATAATCACATAGTATGCTTTCATCTTGGCAATTCCCCTGAGCTCATCTGAATTCTTCTTTCAGTATTAAAGTTTATAATTTAATTGGCTAGAGCAAGGTGGAAGTGTGACCTGATTCATCATTACATTAAGCTGGTTTATCTTTTTTTAAAAGGACAAGATTGTTAAACAGGCTGCAAGATGTAGGATTCAGACATCATGCTAGAACAAAACCTCATAATTTAGCATTATGTGTGAATAAGAACGTGCTGCAAATTTCACCCGTTTTTTGTATTTTGATTGAAGAAAGAAATCAGTAAGACAAAAGTTAACATTTAATCTTAAAAGTTAAAAATACTACTTTATAAAAGGCTTATTAAAGTTTATAAATTCAAAGATAAAAAACTAATGCAAACAAAAAAAATATAAAAACTAAAAAAGTGCATTTTTTAAAAAAAGAAAAAAATTAATAAAAAAAGAAAGATATATAAGCAAATAACTTTCTCCATCATCACAAGGATAAACAAGTTGCAGTAACTTGTCCCTTTCTGGTACTATAACAAAAGAACGCTTTCTCCCATATCTCATCTCTTAACTGCAAGCAAATTTGATATGTCTTTTTTTATAAATTCAAGATAAAATGTCATCCAGGCATTTCCTCTAGTTTATTATTTGTACAGTATGAATCTTTCAATTGTTTAGCAATCATCCAGTTTCATTTGTAAATTCAGCATCTTTTTCCATACCATTCTTGTAATCCAGTGGTTCCCAAACTTTTTCAGTCCATCGCCCCCTTGGTGCTACAAACTCATCCTCAGTGCCCCCCACCCAGGGTTGGGATTCAAATTTCTGTGGGCGTGGCCCAATTTGAGGGTGTGGCTTGCTGGTCATGTGGCTGGGTGGGCATGGCTTGTTGGTCATGTTACCAGGTAGGTGTGGTTTGGTGGTCATGTGACTGGGTGGGCGTGGCCAGGTGACTGGTAAACCAAATACAAGTGGTCTTCACTTAATGGCTGGTTGTTTGGCAAGTGTTCTAATTTATGACTGGCCTCCCAGAGTTACTTGACCTGTTTTTGGAGTTTTGACAGCCATGCACACACATACACACACACTCCCTTCCAACCCTGCTGGAGCAGGTCATTGGACTAGAATCAGCAAAGCATCTCTCATTAGATTCTAGTAGTGAATAGAATCTAATCAGAGATGCTTTGCCGATTCTTGTTGATTTTTATTTGTTTCTTTATTTTATGTTGTTGAATTGCATTGACATGTGTGTCCCTTCTTGTGCACAACCCAGAAGCTTTTGTGATTCTTTGCAGCAAAAATTACTGACCTCTGGCTTTATTCTACTTTTCAAATGTGCTGCCACTGCCACGTTCTAGGTGCCGGCTCTGCAGGTCTACCCCATTGAGCCTGCTCCATCGGATGGACCTGCCCAAGAAAATCCAAGTGGAGCAGTGCACCAAGTCAATGGGGTGAGCCTGAGAGAGGGAAAGAGACAGAGAAAAGAAAGAGAGAGAGAAAGAGAGAAGGAAGAAAAAAAAGAGAAAAAGGAAAGAAAAAAAGGGACAGACAAAGAAAGGGGGAGATGGAAGGAAGGGACAGAAAGAAAAAGAAATAAAGAAGGAGAGAGGGAGGGAGGAGAAAGATAATGAGATATCTATTCTAGTCCAATCACCTGCTCCAACAGTGTTAGAAGGGTGTGTGTGTGTGTTCTCCTTGTAATTTACCAGTACATTTTGGTTTTGCCTTCTTCAGCATTGGCACTGTAATACATTGGGGAAAAGTAATTTTTTAGGGTGGAGATTTGGTTCAATGGATCCCGTTTAAAGCCTCAACAAAATGTGAGAGCTTACTGATAGTCTTGACCATGTTTCGTCCACAAAACCTTTAATAGAAGCCAAAGATGTTTCAGTGTGGAAAAGGGCCTCAGTCTAAACTAGGCCTCATTTCAATCTGATGCATCAGGTCTCTCTCTCTCTCTCTCTCTCTCTCTCTCTCTCTCTCTCTCTCTCTCTCTCTCTCTCTCTCTCTCTCCCCCTCCCTCTCCCCCTCCCTCTCCCCCTCCCCCTCCCTCCCTCCCAGACTGGCTTTGCTCTACTTTCCTGATGTACCTGCGGGGCTGGCACTTCGAACATGGATGGGTGGGTGGATGGATGGATGGATAGATAGACAGGTAGGTAGGTAGGTAGATAGATAGATATATTGGTAGATAAATAGGTAGGTAGGCAGGCAGGCAAGCAGGCAGGAAGACAGACAGACCTTTTTGATGGATGTATGGATAGGTAGGTAGGTAGGTAGGTAGATAGATAGATAGATAGATAGATAGATAGATAGATAGATAGATAGATAGATAGATAGATAGATAGATAGATGATAGAAAGATCTATATTGGTAGATAGGTAGGTAGGTAGGTAGACAGAAAGACAGGCAGGCAGGTAGGTAAGAAGGCAGGAAGGCAGGCAGACAGACAGACCTTTTGGATGGATGGATGGATGGATGGATGGATGGATGGACAATGCAACATTTAGAAGAAGACAAAATCAGACAGACAGACAATGCAACATTTAGAAGAAGACAAAATCCTCTGGGACATGGCATATGTTGACAGAATCTAAGCATTTTTGTAAATGAAATAATTAGCCAGAAATAGAGATGCCACTAAATAAAGCATTTTTAATATATAATCTGAAAAGTATTCTTTTCAGATTATATAAATTTGCAATTACTCTGATTACAATTGCTCAAGTTCCAGGTTCTTTCCAAATAAACTCTGCTTGATGATGCTCTCTTCTGATGATGCTAGACCAGCTTTAATCTCTTTTGAACTAGAAATTATGATATGTCCATGTACCATATGTCCATTCTATAGTAGTAATCCATGTAAACTTGCAACAGTGATACATGTAATACAAAATTTTCTACTTTTTCTGTCAGGTCAGCAAAGCAAGAAAAGTTGAATCATATAGCTTTAATCTACCAATTCATAGTATATTATATCCTTTCCCTTTTAGACTAAAGAAAAAATCCCAGTCTATTGAAATTTCTGCATCAGGTTATGAACCTCTGCCATCAGCAGCACAACATGCCCTGCAACCAACTAAACCTACAGCTCTGAACAACACGACAACATCTGAAGAGGAGCAGAATAACACTGCAAATTTCCAGCGGCGCAATCCACGGAAGGGTGAACTGAAGAGATACTACACAATTGGTAAGCGAACAGACTACTTTCTCCATCAAAAATATATAATGTCCTTGCTTTGTGGAATGATTGGTAGAATAATCATTTATTTCTGGATGAACATTAGAATGTGTCTTTAAGCTGTCATGATCTGTTTTATTCTTCTATTTGGCAGCATGTTAGGTTTAGGAAGGCACCAAATGCTTAAAGAAGTACATTTTTTCATCTCCTAAATAAGGATTATGAAATATTATAAATGTAACTAGCAAGTAATGGCAGATTATTCTGTAGAAAAGCAAGAGACAAATAGAAATGGAAAGTTATGATAGCTGCCATTTTGTTATTCTATACTCTGGTAACCTGACCATTGATTCACAGACATGAATGCTAAATCTTCCTATGATTTTTAGATTGCATTTATTTGAAGGCATATTATTGTAGGAGGCAAATTGTCCAGGCCTGCAATGTCTTGTGATTGCATCTAATGCCAAATGCATTACAAATGGAAGGCATCTATTGTAGAGAAATTATATAACAGGAGAACGTACTCTCTATTATTTATTTTTCTAACCAAGAAGTATAGATATTTTGACTATGATCCTCCATACTTCCTTGAACATACTCTGAAAATGACTTGCATAATAAAGATGTATATAATAATTTAATGTATTTCCACATAATACCTCGACTTAATTTTTGATTTATTGTGTGCCATCAAGTCAACGTTGACTCTCAGCAACCACATAGATAGATTTTCTGCATGGTAACCTGTCCCTAACCTGGTGTTTCGGATGTTCCAACATTGTCAGTATAACAATCAATCAATCGTTAATAGTCATCCTCTTTCCTTCCTCTTTTCCAAGCACTAAAGCCACCTCTAGAGAATTAAATCTTATAATTATGGGATATGTTTTTAAAGACATTTATTAGGACCTGTGAAGGCCCAATGGCTCTCTACTTTATTTTTCTGCTAGTTATCCCGGCATAAAGGGAGAAAATTGGCTTAATGCTAATTGCTTTGTCTTGCTCTAATCACTGCTTTTATGTGAGGAAAAGAACAACCACAGCTCATAAATTTATTTTTCTTTGGACAACATTGAGGTCTACATTATTAAAGTAGGACATGATGTACATCAGGTGATGAAAGAAACTACCGTATTTGCCGGCGTATAAGACGACTGGGCGTATAAGACGAGCCCCCAACATTTCCACTCAAAATATAGTTTTTGTTATATACTCGCAGTATAAGACGACCCCCCCACTTGGAGGCATGCTTTTCAAGGCAAAAAAGTCGTCTCATACGCTGGCAAATACGGTAAGTTGTAACACTTGGGGTATTCTGGATATAATTCTTGATTGACACCCCCAACCCCTTTCCCCAAACTTACAAAGCCACCAAAATGCTTTAGAGAGGCAGCTTCGCCTTTCTCAGGCTGGCACTCAATTCCTCTCCCTTTCTTTGTGACAGCCCCGCGTGCGTGCCATCGGACTCCAAGGGTGGGGGATAGACAGCTGCCAACTCTCTCTCTCTCTGTGTGTGTGTGTGTGTGTGTGTGTGTGGTGTGGAGGGTAATTCCGGCTATCTCTGGCCTCCGCTCGGTTTTAAAGTCGCTTGGCCGGTTCCCAAGTCGCAAGCGCGCGCTGGCCGGGAGACGCGGCGCCGGGTGGAAGCTCGGTGCAGGGGAGGCAGATCTTTCTCTCTTAAGCGGGAGGGAGGAGGGGACAAGAGGAGGGACGGGATGGGACAGGGGGCGGGAGGAGGGCGCTCGCCTTCTTCCACCGCCCACCGGACCCTTTTCTTCCCAAGGGGACCCTGGAAAGCAGCTCGGGAGCCGGGTGGCCCTGCCCAGCGGGGTCCCATCAGGAACTTCCTGAGGACACCCCCCCCCGCCCCAAGCACAGCCCTCCCGGTCTTTCAAAGAGGGAGGGAGAAGCGGGAGGAGCAAATTGCTGCCCCCGCCCCGCTGCCCAGAAGGAGGGGCGCCACAGTCCACCCCACCACCTTCTCCCCCCACTCCCCGGGCCATTACGCGGCTCGGGGCTGGCTGGGCGGCGGCCCGCCAGAGACCCTCCCGCTCCACCCCACCCCACCTCCAGATTGGCCTCCGCAGCGCCCGAGCCGGGCGGAGGGTGGGTGGGTGGGTGGGAGGAGGAGGAGGAAGAGAGACTTCGGCTGGGCTTGAAGGGGCTTCGCAAGTTGCGGAGCTCCGCCCCCGTCGCTCTTGCACCGAGTGACAATGTATTTACCGGCGTATAAGACGACCCCCCCACTTGGAGGCATGTTTTTTAGGGCAAAAAAGTCGTCTTATACGCCGGCAAATACGGTATGTTTCTGCTTCTCATTTACAAGTCCTTACTTGTTCCTCTTGCAACCACTTGGAACTACTCCTGAATCTGGTGTACATTCTCTGTACTGTTTGTAGTGGCAGATTACAGTGTTGTGTTGTAGTATTTTAAAGTTATTTCTTTTTTTAAAAAAATCATTAAAAATTTATTTATTTTCAAAATTACACATCTCTATTTACATTGTAACAGTATTATGTCATCAATATTTCTTTTAGTTATTTCTATTAGTGAAATATAATAACTAAAATATAGTAAATGAAAATGCAATGGTAATAATACAGAAAGGGCAAGAATGTATACATAATAATGATTAAAATAAAACTCAGGAGGAAAAAAAGAGATTCTGGTAGAAAACAAGACATCCGGTCCACTTTGACACTGAATACGAGGAAGAAATAGTGTTAGCTTTGTTTTTTTCTGGACTTTGCTATTTCTAACTTAAATGGATATAGATTTGGCAATATTTATTGTGAAAAAACAAAGGTGTTTGCAAATGAAAGCTTCCAATGCTCTATTTTAATTTCTTAGAAATATTTAAACTGGCATTTAAATGTTTGTAACTTTTGAAGAGTTTTGCCTGAGTAATAAATGGGAAGATCATTTTTAGTATCAGCTGAGAACCATTTAATGCTCTAGGAATTTTGTACCAAAGGAAGAACATCTTGAAGTGCATCCATAGCAGAGGAGACATTAGGTTTCGGCTTTTGCACACAGCAGTCACAAAAGATGAAATTTGTTATTTATTTTTTGATTTGGAGCCAGAAATCAGTCTGGCACTTTGTGACAAAATTGCAAATCAACAGGAACTATATTTTATTATTACTATGTGGTTAGATCAGGGGTTATAACAGGACCAGTTGCCATACCCCACAAGACATAGAAATACATTCTTCACAGACAAAAGGAGGGCAAATAACCTTAGCTACTAGTTTTTTAAGTCGGAAGTAAGCTAGAAGAGAAAATGAAAAGGTAAGAAGGTAAAAAACAAACAATTTGCTCAGAAGCTAAACTGATTTATTTATCAAGTATCTGGGATAGGAGATATTTTATAAGCTGTTGCCTCTCTAAATATAAAAATCTATGAACATCCTTTCTCTGAGCTTACTTAGCTAGTCTATGCAGGGTTCCACTTCTGATTTTGAGTAGAATATTGTAGTTATTTGGATGGAAAATTAGGAGGGGCTGACACTTCCTGTAGCAATTAGGAACGCTTGTACCCTTTGTCCCAATTTTTGTCCAAACTGTATAATATTTGTGACAATTTCCTGGATTTGGTTTGAATACCTAATTTCTGGGCTGATGTGACTTCATATTGACTAGGCAGATTCTGAGGGTGCAAGAAGGTTTTTGTGACAGGTGCACCCGGTAGAGGAAAGTTGCAGAGATACTCTATTTCAGGAGCAGACCAAATGGCATTTAATTTCAGTCTGCAGCATATCTAGCTATGTTTTGGAATGTTTTCATCTGAAAACTCAGATAGTTGTACCTCACAAAGTAAACAAATTTTTAATAGATATTAAGCAGCAGCAGCAGTTTGGTGGCATATCCATTTTTATAGGAGAAGGATCAGCAGAATCTTGGGGGGAGGGAGTTAAGAGAGAGATCAGCCTAGAATCATTCTGTTCCCACAAACAGTCTTAGTCCAACATTTGTACAAAGAATGGTAGGAATTTCTGCTTGTGCCTTATTTTTCTTTTCTTTGCTATTGAATTTCCACCATATAATAAATTTATGTATGCATGTATGTTTGTGTGCATCTCTGCATATATAGACGTACGCTAACAGTTTAGGGCAGCAATTATTCAATATTTATGGCCCCTACTGTTTAATAAATATAGTTGTTAATTGGCCAAATATATTCATGATGAAACGTATAACAGTAAGCAGCAGCAGCATACCATGCATTCAATGTATCTAATTGGTATTCAAGTTATATTTTTTAATGTATTCAATTTGCATAAGATAAAATGTCTTTCCCCAGTACTAAAAAAAATTGTGCCAAAAATAATTTGCTTCTAAGGCTGCAAAGCTGCAGTATGATTGTTTTGTTTTTTTGCTGAAAGAACGTGAACATACAATATGCTTCGGTGTGTAATTAAAATCTTGTGAAATCCGGTGACAAATTGAATGATCTTCTTTCCTTTTTTAAATAATCAAAACAATGAGGACATTGATGGCCTGTTTATTTCCTTGCCTCATTTCAGATTTTTTTTTATAGCTATGAATGGTTGAGGAAATATAGTTTTGGGAGGTTTTTTTTTTTAAAGTAAGAATGTGTCTAAGAGAAAAATATTGACTTCCTAACCTGGTCTATTCAGGTTAAGGAACATATACAGCCTTAATGGGTAATAAACCTGAGCTCATTGTTTGTATCAGCTGTAGTTCTTTTTTCAACTGCATTTGCGGATTAGATGTGTATGATGTGTATGAAAGCAGTTATGCATTTGGATGCTGTATATTTATGAGCCACGCATTCATAATCTAGATCTTTAAAAATGTCAACTAAGATCTATATCATTTTCAGATAAACATGGCATGTCCCTAATTCATTTTTACATGATATAAATGTTCATACACTGCTCAAAAAAAATAAAGGGAACAAAAAAATAAGACATTCTAGATCTGAATGAATAAAATATTCTTATTAAATACTTTGTTCATTACGTAGTTGAATGTGCTGACAACAAAATCACACAATGGAAATCAAATTTAGCAACCCATGGAGGTCTGGATTTGGAGTTACCCTCAAAATTAAAGTGGAAAAAAACACTACAGGCTGATCCAACTTTGATGCAATGACCTTAAAACAAGTCAAAATGAGGCTCAGTAGTGTGTGTGGCCTCCACGTGCCTGTATGACCTCCCTCCAACGCCTGGGCATGCTCCTGATGAGGTAGCGGATGGTCTCCTGAGGGATCTCCTCCCACACCTGGACTAAAGCATCCCCCAACTCCTGGACAGTCTGTGGTGCAACGTGGCATTGGTGGATGGAGCAAGACATGATGTCCCAGATGTGCTCAATTGGATTCAGGTCTGGGGAACGGGCAGGCCAGTCCATAGCATCAATGCCTTCGTCTTGCAGGAACTGCTGACACACTCCAGCCACATGAGGTCTAGCATTGTCGTGCATTAGGAGGAACCCAGGGCCAACCGCACCAGCATATGGTCTCATAAGGGGTCTGAGGATCTCATCTCGGTATCTAATGGCAGTCAGGCTACCTGTGGAGAGCACATGGAGAGCTGTGTGGCCTCCTAAAGAACTGCCACCCCACACCATTACTGACCCACTGCCAAACCGGTCATGCTGGAGGATGTTGCAGGCAGCAGAACGTTCTCCATGGCGTCTCCAGACCCTCTCACATCTGTCACATGTGCTCAGTGTGAACCTGTTTTCATCTGTGAAGAGCACAGGGCGCCAGTAGCAAATTTGCCAATCTTGGTGTTTTCTGGCAAATGCCAAACATCCTGCACAGTGTTGGGCTGTAAGCACAACCCCCACCTGTGGACGTCAGGCCCTCATACCACCCTCATGGAGTCTGTTTCTGACCATTTGAGCATGCACATTTGTGGCCTGCTGGGGGTCATTTTGCAGGGCTCTGGCAGTACTTCTCCTGTCCCTCCGTGCACAAAGGCGGAGGTAGCAGTCCTGATGCTGGGTTGTTGCCCTCCTACGGACTCCTCCACATCTCCTGATGTACTGGCCTGTCTCCTGGTAGCGCCTCCATGCTCTGGACACTACGCTGACAGACACAGCAAACCTTCTTGCCACAGCTCGCATTGATATGCCATCCTGGATGAGCTGCACTACCTGAGCCACTTGTGTGGGTTGTAGACTCCGTCTCATGCTACCACTAGAGTGAAAGCACCACCAGTATTCAAAAGTGACCAAACCATCAGCCAGAAAGCATAGGAACTGAGAAGTAGTCTGTGGTCACCACCTGCAGAACCACTCCTTTATTGGGGATGTCTTACTAACTGCCTATGCTTTCCACCTGTTGTCTATTCCATTTACACAACAGCATGTGAAATGGATTGTCAAGCAGTGTTGCTACCTAAGTGGACAGTTTGATTTCACAGAAGTGTGATTGACTTGGAGTTACATTGTTTAAGTCTTCCCTTTATTTTTTTGAGCAGTGTATTTTCATTGCCTTCTGGTTTCCTATGGCTAGAGTATAATTCAGATTTCAAAACAACTATGAATTTGATAATGATAATTAACATATTTGAGCAACAGTCTGCTAATATTGCATACATTTTTTTCAGAATCATTAAATTGAAATACCTTACAGGAAAAGGAAGGAAGGAAGGAAGGAAGGAAGGAAGGAAGGAAGGAAGGAAGGAAGGAAGGAGGGTTCCAAAGTTAGTTTTTAACTCTATTGGTTCTTTAATGCTTTAACCTTTTATTCTGAAAATGTAGAACTCTATGCTAAATAGAAACTTCACAATGTTTCTATTACATTGTGAAAGAATATCACTTTACTTCAGATACATTTAAGTCTCTGGGATTAGGTTAATTTCACTTCAGAGTACAAAAAAAATCTACCTGATTATGACTAATCCATCTCACTAACTCTTTAATCTGATTTTGAAAGATTCATTCTAGAATCTTTTCAGTTATTAATATGAAAAGATTCTAAAGTGAATTTTTGAAAACTCTGTCAATTAACAGAAGTTAGCATGGATTTGTCTTTTTTTTAATTAAGTAATTTCTTAACAGATAATAGAACAACTCTGAATATTTATTGGGCTCCTGAAGAGATAGGATACTTTTGGTGCCTTACAGGTTTTTATATTTTTACTCTGTTTTTATATTGCAAACATCAGAAGGCATTTTTGATGAATTTGATGGTATACAAACACAGAAAACAAGCAAGCGAGCAAGCAAGCAAGCAACTAATGTATTTGGCAAACTTCCTATGAGGTATCATATTTGGCAAAGCATCCTATGATTAGCAAGCTAGCTAGTTAAAAAAAAGCCAACACAGTTCTAGGCTGCATAAACAGAGGAATAGAATCAAGATTAATACCAATTTATAATGCCTTAGTAAGGCCTTGGAATACAGTATTCAGTTTTGATTGCCATGATGTAAAAAAGATGTTGAGACTCTAGAAAGAGTGCAGAGAAGAGCAACAAAAATAATGAGGGGACCGGAGGCTAAAATATATGAAGAATGGTTGCAGGAACTGGGTATGTCTAGTTTAATGAAAAGAAGGACTAGGGGAGATATGATAGCAGTGTTCCAATATCTCAGGGGCTGCCACAAAGAAGAGGAAGTCAAGCTATTCTCCAAAGCACCCGAGGGCAGGACAAGAAGCAATGGGTGGAAACTAATCAAGGAGAGAAGCAATTTAGAACTAAGGAGAAATTTCCTAAGTTAGAACAATTCATCAGTGGAACAACTTGCCTCCAGAAGTTGTGAATGCTCCAACACTGGAAGTTTTTAAAAATATGTTGGATAACCATTTGTCCAAAGTGGTGTAGGGTTTCCTGCCTAAGCAGGGGTTGGACTAGAAGACCTCCAAGGTCTCTTCTAACTCTGTTATTTTATTTCTCATTTCTATATGATCTGGATAGCAGGGCAATTGTCTGTATAAATAATGCTGTTTCATAGTTTTGTAACAAATTATAAAGAGGTACCAAATAGGATACTTCAGGGATCAATCCTAAATCCTTACTGTTCAATACTTGTCCTAATGATTTAGATGAAGATATACAATAGAGGGAAATGATATTAAATTGACAGATGATACAAAATTGAACAGGATAGCTAATATTGTAAAAGATAGAAATAATAAGTGGAAAAATTAGCTGAAAATAATGCTAGAATTAATATAAACAAGTGCAAATGTTTTTAAATAACAAAAGAAAAATAAAATTCAAAGATAAAGGTGGGGAATAGCTGTCTTCATAATGGTACTAGCAAAAATAAATCTTGCAATAATAAGTGATTACAAATTAAGGAACAGCCAGCAGTATCATGAAGCCGCAAAGAAGCCAAGTGCAATTTTGCTCTGCCTGAAATATAAAAGATAAAAATATAATTTCCACACCACAGAAAGCAATTGCTGCACATTTTAAGAGGCATTCAGATAAAATGAACAAATCTGAATCATCTCAGATAGAAATTAAGATCTATAAAGAAAGACATAAGGAGTTTTCTGAAGAAAAGTTGCATGAATAAAGATATGAGAGAAGTGTTCAAATAGCTGAAAGGATGACAAGACCGATTCTTTCTTGTTCCAGAATGAAGGACATGAAACAATAGATTTAACTTTCAAAAATGCAGATTCAGATTGAATGCTAGGAAACTTTTTCTAACAATGAGAGCAGTTTGGTAGAAGAATCAATTATCCATGAAGTGGATGAATTCTGTTTACTGGATGGGTTGAGGTGAAGGCAAGACAGCTTATGTCTATGAAGATTCTCAATCATACAGGTCATGGATGTCCCAAAGATGCTTTTTCAAAAGGCAACTGGACTCGTTTTCCCCTTGAAGACATTTTGCTTGTCATCCAAAAAACTTCTTCAGTTCTGCTAATGCTTCTTCAGTTCATTTCTGGAACTGAAGAAGCTTCTTGGATGAAAAGTGAAATGTCTTCAAGGAAGAAACAAGTCCAGTTGCCTTTTGAAAAAGCATATTTGGGACTAGACAATTGACAGATCACTATATTTAAATCAATCACTCTTTTCTTTTCTCCACTCCAATGTGTTTTATTTCCTAGAAATGAGGACACCATTTGAAAGTTATTGCTTATGTTTAGCATTAAAATGTCATAGTCTTTCTAAAAGGATCAACAGAAATCATTTCCAAAAATTATTCTCTTTGTGGAAGAGGTGGTAGTGGGTAATGAATCCCTTGCCTTGGCCTCTCCAAGGTTGAACTCTGATTAAATAATGTTAAATTATGATTCCTGTCATTCATGAATAGCATCGGGCTCAGAATAATTTAGTTTCTTTCTAAATCACAATATCTAAGACTTTTAATCAAGAAATCATATCTAACAAACTTCCTGAGTGTAGCTAAAGCCAAATGGGTATAATTCTTAGGGAAATTGAATTCTTTCAATGAACTTTATGCAGATATATGTCTTCTGAGGTTTTCTCCTTAGTCAATTTTGTCATTAGTCATGCAATGAAATAGAGAACAAGTAACTGAAAACAAACGTTTCACAGAAGTTTTACAATTGTGTCAGTACAAAAAATGAAATATATTTGGTAAAATATGCACTACTGAAATTCTTTAAGAAATGTTTTTGTCCATGAATTATTAGATCAAATTATGACGTGTAAGTACTAACTTTTCACCAATGCTTAGATAGAATGATAGATCGATGATAGCTAGCTAGATAAATAGATAAATAAAGATAGAGATAGAAATGCAAAACATACAGAATTATGTATGTGGTGGAAGGATAGTTTAGAAGGATTGAAAAATATGGATAAACATAGTGAAGGATACTGAACTAAACTAGATTTATCTAGATTTCTTCTTCTTCTTTGATCCCTTTAATTTCTTTTGCTTACTATTTCTTACTCCTTTCTGTACTTTACACAAAGTTGCTAATTCCAAAAGAGAATAGTATGATGGGTAACGTTATGCTTACCTGTATGAAACTGTTTTGAATTTTATCCTGGCAATCAGAATTCACCATCTTGTTATGTGGGGCTTAAATTCTTGATCCAGGATATGCTAAGTGAGAATAAAGTCCAAACATCTTGTCTAACTGTAGGATTGTAGGAAGAAAGGGAATATAGTCAGTTAGTGAAGACTGTGCATTTGAACTCAGATAATAGTGCTTTGGTTATAGAAGTAGATCAGAATTTTTGTTCAGTCCGAGTTTTATGTGGAGGCTAAAATATCCTTGTTGAGTCAACAAGTGATTCATGTGCCATATTTTTCTGTTGTGGAACCAAATTATTTTGGAGTGGCCATTTCTGTTTAATCATGCAGGAGTCTTCAAACTTGACAACTTTAAGACTTGTGGATTTCAATTCCCAGAATTCCTCCTCTAGTCATGTTAGTTCAGGAATTCTGGGAGTTGAAGTCCACAAGCCTTAAAGCTGTCAAGTTTGAAGACCCTTGGTTGAATGTTAATGCCATTTGCATATATAACAACAGTATTTGGTATACCCAAGCTGCACTCCAAGCAGCAGAATCACTAATTTTAGATCTCCACAAATATTCCAATTGAACTTGATGTACTGGATGTGCTTCAACAATAGTTTTACATTTTTGTATGTTTCTTTCATGTGTGTATCATAGCCAACAGGTACTGAAGGGTGTACATTGCCATAGTATAAAAACAGAATATTAATACAGTATGTGATAGGTTAAATTACAGGTTATTTTCGTGATTAGCAGCCAAAAAACTACAAGATACACCCCAAAGAACTCAGGAAGCAAAATCTTTTTTGACCAGTGTTACAAATACCTTATGAATTAACCATTGTTAAAAACCCATTATGCGTATTGAGGCTTTCTGAGATGGCTTGAAACTATTTGATATTCAGCAAAGTGTCACTAGATTCGACTGGTAAAATGTCTTTGTTTCAAACCAGCTACTCTTAGATTTGTAATGGAATGCCCCAGGAGGTTAAAATCAATATATAGCAAGCAATATGTATGCAGCTTGATCCTTTTCAGAGAAAAAAAGCACTTCGAACACACTGATTGTAACTGCAAGTCTCAGCTCACACAGGTTGGTTCAGCCATGGAGTGGGGTGGAGTGGGATGGGGGAAAAGGCAGAGATAGGGAGGAAGGGGGAGAAGGAGTAAGATCATACTGAACAGCAGAATTGGGGGAGCGCTTCTAAGTTTTTCATTTTCAAAATTCTTGCACTTGTTGCTCACTGGTACCTTAGTTTAAAATAAATGAATGTATCTGCAAAGTTCTAGGTAGTATATTTGGACAAAAAAAAAAAGATTTCTCCTACTTTGCCGTATAGTTCTTGGTATTATTTACTGAAGTTGAAGTGAATAATACACCCACTGGCTTTAATTAGATTAAGAGGTAATCTGGTAATTGTCTACTCTGTGATAGATGCTACAAATTTATTTAAATTGAATTGGGGTGTGAACAGCAGCCTTGATTTTGCTTGAAGGAATGAATGATTCTGTTCTTGGAAGGGGTTCTTCGTATATTCTTTTGCATTCCTTATGCTATATAATGCTGCTAAGATTGAGTTGACTGATTATATGTCATCAAGTCATGATTGACTCCTAGCAACCACACAGACAGATTTTATCTGTGATGATCTATCTCTGTTTTTTCAAGTCTCCAACAGTGCATTCATCTCCACTGTAATGGAGTCTATCCAACTTGCTGCTGATTATTTTCTTCTTATCTTTTTTTCTACCTTTCCAACATTAGAATTTTTTTCCAAAGAGATGACTCTTCGCATAATATATCTGAAGTAAGATAATTTGAGTCTGGTCATTTGTGTCTTGTATGAGAACTGTGATTTGATTTATTCAATGCTTTGTTTTCTTGGTTGTTGGTTGTATTCTCTTTTCCAAAATTAAAGTTTAAATGGATTAATACTCTTTCTATCCTGCATCTTTAAAGTCTTAACTTACTTCCATAGAATGTCACAGAAAATACTGTGGCTGGCACGATTCTATCTTCATATCACAGCATTTGAGTGTCTTGATTGAGAGATTAAGTTAAGGGATATTAAATCATAGTTGCCTTTTGGGTCAGAGTGCGCCATTCTTCTAGAAGTAACTTTCTAAGATGGTAAGCATTGTAGTTTGTATTCAGTATAACATTTCTGTCTCATGAGCCTATAATTGGGTAGCTTTCATTTAAAATGTAAAACAACAACAACTCTCTGTGAAGAGTTCGTTCCTCTATTAGAAAGATTCTCATGTAGTAGCAATTTTTAAAATGTGAAAATGCAGCTGGCTGTGATTGTGAAAATAATTTCACATAAAACATAGAGCGCTCCCAAATGGCACCAGTGGCTGAAGTCTGGTTTGGAAACTGGCCTTGTTTCTTGCATATAATCAGAGCTATAGTTTTGCCAGTGGTAACATGTCTCTGTTTAACTTAAGCATGAGTTCTGGTGACATCATGTAATTTTTGTTGGATACATAAAGTTTTGGCATTGCCCTTTTGACTTATGAGACTATCTTGCAGCCTTAGAATCCCCTGGGGGAGAGGGGTTTCCATCCAATTATTAACCTAATCAAATCCTGCTTAGCTTCACAGATCAAAGCTTGCCAAGTGCTGTGATAACCACACTTGTTTATGCAAGTACAAATCTCAGCCACATTTAATATGACGCTGCCCTCTGCTGTTTGCTAGTGTTATATGATTCATTGATGAATTGTCAAAATCTGTTCAGCTGACTTCAAGATCTGTTGTAGTATACACACCGTGTAATTAATGGTGGGCCATTCTCAACTTTATTTCCAGCTAATGCCAATGATTCTTCATTTGTCAGTAATTATATAGGAACATTCCCAAGCTGAGACAATTGTTTTATATTTATGTCACTTCAATATCTATTAGTGTTTATACATAGAATGCATAGTTATAAGTAATATGAAACATAGGTGAAATCAGATATAGCACAATGATAACGCCTAGAAATTATAAACTGATTTTAAATTGCCTATCAACAGTTGTATTATCTTTGATTAAGAAATATAGCTGGATCAAGAATGGAATAGGTACTTGTGGTTCATTGATCCTTAGAAGTTATCAGGGTAAACTAAGAAGCTGAAATTTTATTCAGTAGTTATGGTTATAAATCCACGGATTGCAGGAAAGAACAAACTGATAAGTGCTTCTGTTCCAACAAATAATTTAATTGGATAGATTGCTAATGTGAGAAAAAACTATACATCTTGGAACTTAGTCTACAGGAGACATTTGGTTTCCAAAAGATCTGAGATTTAATCCACAAATTACATGATTGTATGGATTATATATGGGATGATACAAATGGTTCTCTAACTATAGAAGAAATTTGTCAGGATAGGCAACAGCAGGGGTTAATGGTGGTTAACAGGTTTTTAGTTTATTTACTTATGATGCAGTTATTTAATTAATATTTATTTATTTTTATTATTTTACTAATGAAACAAAAGCAGATCTAATATCAGTATGAAAAATATGTATAATGGTTATATAATGAGAAAAGAATCTACATGTTAGTGATAATTAGAATGAACTAGACATAGTCAAAATAAATAAATGGGATGAGAACTTTAAAAAAAGACCATATACTATGTCTATGTCATATCAATTCAGTCTTTCAAAACTATAATTAATTTAATATCATTAAACCTGGACCATAAGGGAAGATATTGCTTCATGCTTTTCAAAAATAAAAGGTCGACACATATCCTGAATGATATCAATGGGTATCAAGAGAATTAGTTTCTTTCCATTTTTAAAGATTATCTTCTGCTGAGCATTTGCCTTTGCTAAGCTTTGAATATAATTGAAGCTTTTTATAAAGTGACAAATACTTGTTTTAGGAATATAGTTTAACATCATATTTATGTCATTACTACATTTACATCTAAAATTATATTAACATATCCTATGATTTGAAAACCAAACAAAGATATGGTTGGATAAGACCAAATCATAACAATTAAAGAACCGTCAAATTTCTTTCTACATCAACACTAAAAGATGATGTCCCATCATTTATTTGTAATAAATAATACCAAATTGTAATTATTTTATTTGTCAAATTTATATATACCCATCCCACTCTCAAATTAAGTAGATCTTAAATTCAGTCTGAACCATATCATTTCAGCATTCAACATGATTAAAGGACATTATTCTACTTTATCTGCTGTAACGTCCAAAACAACAGTTGCTACATGGGTATTATCCAATGTCTATCTATTTTCTTTTACAAATCCAGACTGAAATGGGTGAATTTTTGTAGCATCCAAGGTGGTGCTTCAGTTCATGTTTAAAGTCCATATTAATGCCTTTCGTTTGCATCCTTAGTTCTTTCTTACTGCAAAATAATGGAGGAAGCATAGACTGATTAAACAGTATTTTCTCTTGACATTTCTTTGTAATGTCAAAAGCTGTACATACCAGCTTTAAGAAAAATATTTCTGAGAGATCTTTTCTGTTTCACTATTTTATTACTAAGCATTTATTGTTCAGATGTTTCCATTTTAAATAACCAAGTACAAAAAAAACCATAACGCTAATAATTAATAGTCTGTATCAGTATACAACTGGCCATTTTTGGCATGAATTCCAGATATAAAATGTTATTTTTGTTGTTTCAAACCAGTGAGCCAATGACTTCCCACCCTGATTCCCAACAGTTCCAAGGAATGCACTTCAGAAATATTCCAATTGTCTTTATTATAGGCCAGATTTAGCTGCTATAGATCCTTGATTTGAATTGGACCTTGAAACCTACTGACAACCAGCAGGACAACCAAAACATACACCTGTGCTGTAATAGTCAGCTTTTGTTAGCAGCTGTATCTTTTGTTTTGCTGCACTGTGGATCAACTGTAGCTTATGAATTATCTTCAAAGGCAGTTCGGCCTAATTGCGGTGTGTTACTGTTCGGAGGCCTTCCTGTTTCAACCCATCAGCTAAAAATTGCACAGCCTCTATGTTGTAGTTCAGTAGAATCTGTGAATTCAGAATATCACCCAAGTTATGACCCTGTTATTTTGGAAGGGTTGCATCTTTTGAGAGCTAATTTGGGAGATAGGAACAAGTCAAATAGTTTTGCTTCTAAACAACTCCATTTTCCTGGATTAGGTGTGATGCACTGATTCCATTTAAATTGTATGAAGATTATCCACCAGAATGAGCAAAGTAGCCTTAGGAATACCAGGAAATCTCATTTATTTGCAAACCTCTGTGGGTGTGCTACCTTCCCCCCAAAGGTAAGTTTTGGAGACTAATTGGAAGTTGTCCAAAATGGCAAAAATGAGAAATGGCCTTTTTAAGGTTGTGTGAGCACTAATACTTAATTTCAGACGATCCCTCCAGTATCCTTTGTCAAAAAATAACCAGAAATTTCCACAACATTAAAATTCTATGAACAAGAAATTTAGTATGACCACTATTTAACATTATTTTCAAGATACGTGCACATAATCGTATCAAAACAAATAAAAAATGGTAAGAAAAAAGAATTTTAAAAAACTGCCTGAAAACTACTTCATTTCAAATCCCCCATATTGTCATCAGCTGATTATTACAATCAAGTAAATTATAGTAAATTGTCTCTTTTCCAATATTGAGCTAGACTTGTCTTCACAATCATTAACATATAGCTTTATGGGTTCTGATTTTTTTCTTTATTCATTCTGTAAAAATTCCTATTTTTTTTTTTAAAAAAAACTGAATTTTCAATTCAAACTATCAAAAAATGTGTATTTTTTCTAATACTTCCACGTATGAAAAAAAAAGTTCATTCTGCATAAAAGAACTTTACATTATATGGTATGTTTAAGTATTTTTGGAATGCTTGATAAGATTTGTCTACCCTAGTTAAACATTTAGTAATAATTTTCTCTTAATAATTTTCTCTTGGGATAAATTGATTTTTTTTTCTCATAATTTCTCCCATTGTTGTAACTGGTTTTCACTTGCTTTCTCTCTGTGTCATATTTAATGTCTGTCTGTCTGTCTAATATCCTAGTAGGTGGGCATGATTCTGTATGAGTGTTTCAAATTCTGTCATTTTGTATTAAGGATCCTCCTTTTTTTCTTAAGATCTTAATGAACTAGCTTAATAGTCCTGTAAGGCCAAAACTTTTTGTTCTTCCAGCAATTTGTAAATAAATCAAAAAAAATTTGGCCTTACAGGACTAATAAGCTAGTTCACAAATGCTCTGTTATCATTACTCACTTAATTAAAGTTTGTGATTCTAATGAATTATAAATACAAACTCCACGAAGTTTTGTAAGCTGCGCCTCAAACAGTTTCAGCTTCTTCTGTTTTCATTTATTTATTTGATTTATTTGCCTATTTATTCTCCTATTACTTTGATATTCTAAGTATCTCTCAGCCAGTCAAAATGGATCTTTAGTGAATAATTAGTTCTTTAGTGAACACCAATTTCTTTAAATGATTGGATTTTTCCACTCAAGGGCAATTAAATCAATTGAAACACTTATTTTGGAATTTGTCCAAGTAACTTTTTAGATTTTTATTGGTGCTGGTAGAATAATGATTGGTAACTGAGTCCAAAGCTTGGAACAGCAGAATAAAAACTATAAAGTCTTAGCTATTCTACTGTGAGTTGTAGTTATTTATGGAAGGACTGCAAGAAAACTATAAAGTTTATTGAGGTCATTATATTTCAGATGTTAATTTATTCAAATGAAATAGATGTTTAAATGGTGAACTATAAAACAAGTATCTCATTTTTAATTCCTATGTAAGAGTGATAATAAATACTCCAAATATTAGATTATCTCCAATATATCTTAGAAGATCAAACATTGTTTTCACACTTTTAATTGAGATACCATCTCCACAAATCTCTTGGATCTTAGAAAATAAGATGTGTGTTTTGAGAAGGACCAGGAGACCTAAAGCTATTTTTAGAGAATATCAAGCAGAGATGAAATGAGGGGTTGGGAGAAAGTTACTTATTGTTATGATTAATTGTTGTGGCCCTATAGTTGTGTAGTAATTGTTCTTCAGAAAAAGAAGTTCCACAGAGAAAGAAGATTATCACAATTAGATCTCATAGCAAATTAGATCTTTTGCAAATGGTAAAGCAACTATAGAATATTGGAAGAGAAATAATACTGGGACAGAAAATAAAACACTTTCCAATGTACAAAATCCAGTTCCCAACACCTCATATGTGGTAGGGCAGGGGTCTTCAAACTTGACAGCTTTAAGACTTGTGGACTTCAACTCCCAGAATTCCTCCTCCAGTCATGTTAGCTCAGCAATTCTGGGAGTTGAAGTCCACAAGTCTTAAACTTGCCAAATTTGAATACCTTTGTGGTAGGGTGTTGGGCAGGCAACAGCCATTCTTTCAATATTCTGTTCAACATTAGGTAATTAAATGCCATAAAAATGAAGCCAGCTCCAAGCATAAGGAGCAATGCTGAAACTTTATTTATTTATTTATTTATTTATTTGATTTGCCAATTGTTTACAAGATAATAAGTATAAATGTATACATAGTTGTGAATACATGAAATGGTTACATATAAGAAAAATAAAAGAATAAGAGAAACAATAGGACAGGGACGGTAGGCACGTTGGTGCGCTTATGCACGCCCCCTACAGACCTCTTAGGAAAGGGGTGAGGTCAATAGTAGACAGTCTAAGGTTAAAGTTTTTGGGGTTTGGGGAAGAAACTACAGAGTCGGGTAGAGTATTCCAGACATTGACCACTCTATTGCTGAAGTCGTATTTCCTGCAATCAAGTTTGGTGCGGTTTACTTTGAGTTTGTATCTATTGTGTGCTCTTGTGTTGTTATGGTTGAAGCTGAAGTATTCATTGACAGGTAGGACATTGCAATGTATGATTTTGTATACCATGCTTAAGTCAGACCGAAGACGGCGTAATTCAAGGTTTTCTAGTTCTAGAATTTCAAGTCTGGTGGCATAAGGTATTCTACAGCGAGTAGAGGAGTGGAGAACTCTTCTTGTGAAATATTTCTGGACTTTCTCAATTGTGCTAATATCAGATACGTAGTGTGGGTTCCAGACTGATGAACTGTATTCGAGTATTGGTCTAGCAAATGTTTTGTATGCTCTGGTTAGTAGTGTGATATTACCAGAGAAAAAGCTACGTAGGATTAGGTTAACAACTCTTAATGCCTTTTTGGCTATGTAGTTGCAGTGTGCTCTAGCACTTAGATCATTAGAGGTGAGTATTCCAAGGTCCTTTACAGAGCTTGGGTCATCAACAAGATCTTGACTATTCAGCTTGTATTTTATTTTCTGATTTTTTTTGCCAATATGTAAGACAGAGCATTTATTTGTTGAGATTTGAAGTTGCCATTTGTTTGACCATTCGGATACATAGTCAAGATCTTTTTGTAGGGTAGCAGTATTGTCTGTGGTATTGAACAGCTTTACATCATCAGCGAAGAGAACGCAATTGCTCTTAATATGATCACAGAGGTCGTTTATGTAGAGTATGAAGAGAGTTGGTCCTAGAACACTGCCTTGGGGAACACCACTATTGACAGGTACTGGATTTGATAGGACGCTCCCGATTTTGACCATTTGTTGTCTGTTTGACAGGAATGCTTCTATCCAGTTATTCAGTTGTCCAGAGATTCCATAGGATTTTATTTTTAGGAGTAGTTTGTCGTGTACCACTGAATCAAAGGCTTTACAGAAGTCTATGTAGATTGCGTCTATTGTTTTGCCCTGGTCGAGTTGTGTCGTGCCTTGGTCGAGTTGTGTCGACAACTCGACCAAGTTAATAACAAGTTAAAATAACAAGTTAAAATAACTTGTTATTTTATTTTTCATAACAGGAAAAGTGCCAGGAATTTGAGCCCCATTATTGTTCCAATCTCAAAAACAAAACAAAAAACAAACTACAAAACAAACAAACAAACCTGAACTCAGGAAAGTATAGACTAACCAAGCTGACATGAGTACCTGGGAAAAGGAGATTGAGGAATGGATTTGCAACCCTAGAAATAGTCAAATCTTATTGTCTCTTCATAGTGCCCTTCTTGTTAAAATGAAACAATATGGGCTGGATGGCTTCACGATCAGATGAATTTACAGATGACTGAACAACCATATCCTAAAGTGTCCATAATGGATCTATTTCTACATGAAGTGAGGAAGCCAGTAGGTTATCCCATTGCTCTATCCTGGATCCAGTGCTCTTCAACTTCTTCATAAATAACATAGAGGAGGGAATAGAAGGGCTGTCAATAAATTTTACAAATGACACAAAGCTGGGGAGGATGTGTAATACTTGAAAAGGGAGGGTCATAATTCCGAAGAATCTTGATAGATTTGAACATTTGGGACTGATCTAATAATACATGGCAACAAATTTAAGGTTCTGCACTTGGGTGGGAAAGCCAGGTACAGAAGCACAAAATTGGTGGTATTTAGTACTTGTGATAAAGATCTGGGTATTCTGGCAGATAAAAAATTAAACATGAACTAAGAATATTGCAGCTGCCAAAAACAAAAACAAAGCATTCTTGGATTGCATCAAGATCATAGGAAAAAATAATTCCACTCTATGCAGAAAGGTCAAACCACATCTGGAATATTTTGTCCAGTTCTGGTTGCTACAGTACAAGAAGGATATTGAAGAATTGGCAAGGTGGTGGGTGGCACAGATGATGGAAGGCTGAATCCTGTTAAGAATGGTTAAAAGAATTGAGTATCTTTTACCTGAGAAGGCTATAAGCGTACAGCAATCTTACAATACTTGAATCCCAGGGAAGAGGGTGTATATTTACAGGTAATCCACATTTAACGGTCTTTCAGTGTCTGTTTGAAGTTACTACTGTATGGTACTGAACATGTAGTTACAACTGGACCTCAAACTTTGGGCTGTAACACACAACCTTCCCTGCCATAAGTGAAGTCAGTGGAGAAGCTGGTAGGAAGTAAGATGTCATGGTTACATGAGGTCCTTGCTTAACAATGACAATCAGGCATGCTGGACCTGCCATTGCTAAGTGATGCAGTCATGTGTTTATTTATTTATGACCACCTCATTTAATGACAGAGTTTCCAGTTCCCATTCGTATTGTTAAGTAATGGCTACCTATATTTTCCTCAGCACATAAGTATGAGACAAGAAGTAATAAATGGAAGCTTTATAATGTGAGATTCAAGTTTGAAATATGGAAGACTTACCTGATGAGAGAGTTGTTAATCAGGGAACAGCCTCCTTTGGAATGTGTGAGTGCTTCATCACAGGACATTTTAAAGCAACAGTTGTACAGCCATTTGTCTGGAATGGCATGGGGAGGAAATTGCGCTAAACCTTCAAGGTTCTTTCCAATCCTGTTATTCTGTGACTGCAAGGCTCCTATGTGACTGCAAGGCTCATCTTAATCCAACAAAGGTGTCTAAAGACACTTCATTGCCAGAGGCAGGAAACTTGAACTATTGCTCTCAGTGACAAAATATAATACATGAAACCAAGGGTGCTATTCTATATTTCCTTGGGAATCCAGTTTAAATATAGTGCTTGATAGGAGGGCCCAACTTAAAATTCCAGACTTTTCAACTAAAGTTCAGAAGACTCACCCCCCAAAAAATGCTTATCATCCAGCATCTGTATTACCGTTTGATTTTAAAAGGGAAATGAATCACTGAGGGAAATTATTATGCTGATGTAAATAATTAATCACAAAAATGGTTTAAGGAAGCATCTCTAAAGCTTAGGCTATTTGTGGAAACTTCATTTAAGACACAATTGAGTCTGCTGTCTCATGAAAGAAAATCAGATAATATGTGTGGGTTCACACAGTATGATAAGCTAAAATATAGTAAGCTATTCTGTGGCTCTTTATGCTTTGCAGAAACAGAGCAATTCACTGATGTTTCAGAGTCCCAGCATTAAATGTAGACTGGAAAATAAAAAAAATAAAAAAATAAATTCAACTGTCTGAAAAAAGGTACAGCAAACCATTTCCCTAGTGCTTCCAAAATATGCATCCATGGACTAAATAGGAGCCAAATTCAGTCTGATAGTCTCTTTTCTGTGACATCAGGATCTAAGCAATTATGCTAATCTGGTGAATTGTGATCTAGTTAGCCATGGCTTAGCATAATAGCATACGCTACCACCTGTAACCAGGTGAGAACTACTCCATTTCAGGAAACCAATAAAAGAAAAATCTGGTCTATCATACCTTATTGAAATGTCAGGTTCTGTTCTCATTTTGTTTATTGGAAATAACTATATAGCAATTCTTATTTTAAAAAACTCCTCTCTTTGTTAGGCTATTATAATTAAAGCATGACTGAAAAGCTGAAAAGTAAGGTTATAATCCAAACATCAGAGCAAAACTTCATCTCTTCTGTTTCTTCATCAGGCTAAACAATCAGATGTCTTCCTAATATTTTAGAAAAAAATGGCCACATTTTTATAGATCCAGGTAGCTAAAGAATACCATGATGCCTTCCATGTCTTTCTTTCTCTCACACACATAATTATTTTGCCAAATGGATCTCAATATCAGAACAATTTATGTACCTTAAACCAAGGGACTCCAAATGGACAGCTTTATGACTTGTTGACTTCAACTCCCAGAATTCCTGAGCTAATATGACTGGAGGAGGAATTCTGGGAGTTGAAGTCCACAAGTCTTAAAGCTGTCAAGTTTGAAAAGCCCTGCCTTAAACAGATATATGCAAATCTGTGACATTTTAAAGATTTATATCTGCTTGCAAAGTCTGGAATTTCAACTGCAATAAATGTAGCTTTGTTTTTAATGTGCAAAATACCCATCCACTGGAAAATAGCTATCAAAAGCTAGTTTCACAAGAGGGATTTTCTTCAGAAGGTGAGAAAAAATATATATGCACAGCACTTGTTGAATCCCAGTGATAATCTCACTCACAGAGCCACCAGATGCTGTTTCTATTTTTAAAACACATGTACATCATATTCTGTTTTGATGTTAGTGATGAGCATAACTCTGCTTCATAATTTCAAAACTAATTTGGAATTAATTAACTTTTACCATCAGTATTAGTAGAAGCTTTGCTGAGGTACTATGTTTGGCGTTTTCTTATTCTACTGTTAAAAAGTTTGTATCAAATTCAAGCAAACCACCTGAGGAGACATGGATTATTATGTTCCATAAACTGAGCATAATGTTCAGCTGAGCATACTGTTCAGAAAACATCTGCGTTCAAATCTAGCATTGAATCTAACCAAATGGGCCTTTAAATTTAAAAGCATTATGATTAAAAACAAATAAATAAGGTTGTCTGTCAATATTAGACCCAGATACATGCATTTTTCAATATTTACTTTTGTCCTTAGCAACTTTATTCAAAAATATGAGTGTGAATATTCCCATTGTCAAAGTGGCTACAAAATATGGGAAAATTCAAGATCCCATAATATAAATCAAAGAATCTAAAGATTTATCAACAAGCTGGCAATCTATCAAACATCCAATGGTTTGTGAATCCATTCAAACCTGGAGTCCCTTTTATATTTTAATCAGATGAAGGTACTCATGATTAAAGGAACAGAAAAACTACACAGCTGTTCCTGTCATAAAACTGTAAAATTCCTAGGCTTAGACCTTTATAACTACATATTTAAGATAAGATAAACATCTGAGATACACATGCTTCTAGGAATGCAAGAAATCTGTTTAAGATGAAGTTCAGTTTCTTGGAAACCTATATTTATGAAGACTATAAACATAGTCTTCCATTTTTAGAAAAGAGATAAAAGATACACACACACCCTGTGTTCTTTTACAATGAATTATTAATTGAATGAACCAATAGAAAGACAGAAGAGAATTCACCTATGTGTCATGCATTTTCTACTTTTACACATGCTTAAAATGTGAATGGGATTTTATGCACACATATGTTAACGCATGTGCGGAAACATTCTGTATGGACAGATTTTGCCTTGTGCCTCTAAATTGAGATTCATTAAATGAAAACTTTTCCATTAATCACCCTTCATACAGTCAATCAATACATAAAGCAAATTCAGATCATCTGTAATGTAGTGACTTCCTGTTTTTTTAAAAAAAGGAGTTCCAACCAGTTACACAGAATATGATGATTGGCTCAGTAAGAATTGTTAAATTTAAATGGAAAAAGCAGGGTTTTTGCAACAGCTTAAGAGAAACTTTGTGGTTAAAATCAGGTATTGACAATGATCTGATAACCTGGCTCGTTCTTCAGGAAAGACCACTAATTTGAATACAATTTTGTTCATGAAGCATATTTCATTTTGGACTTTTGCTGCAAACCTAGTAGCAGGTTTAACATATACATCCCACCACTGAAGACACCTTCCCATACAATAAATTATTTTAATTTATTTAATAATTCCAATATTATAATGTCTAAAAACCTAGCTTTCAACCCAAGTAATATCCTATTATAGACCTTCTCATTAGGATTACATTGTGTCTTCGCATGTTTTTGCTAATCCTTTTCATTTTAATATTTAGAACACCTAGAATTCAGCAAGAAGCAGAGCCAGTTTTGCTACTTTTTTATATGTGTGAGAAGAGGGGTGTGGAGAACTTATACTATAATTATAACTTCATATCACATCCACTTGCATTTGTATAAGAAAATAAACTCCATTTATTCTTCTACAATTATGTTTATATTCCACACTTCCTCCCAGAATTACAGGTGATGATAAAGGGTTTCCCCTGTAGCTTTCCATTCAGGTAATTAACTAAGCCAGGTCCTTCTATGTAATCAAAGCACAGACTTGTTTAAACCTTGTGGTGGTGCTATAGAAATGATTTGCCTTTCGCAATTACAGAGTTTCAAATTCTAAATGCCCTTGACTGCAATCCTTACATATTTATCTGGAAATAAGAACCATCAAATGTAATAGGATTCTCTTCTGGAACCTGCAGAAAGAAAGTTTATGCTCTGTAGGTTCTGCCATTCTTAGTACAGCATAAGCTTAGGGAGCTACAATCTTAAAATTGTTCACCTGAGCAAAGCAGTCACCTTATAAGGAAGATGGGTGACATAAAAAATTAAGTTATAAATAAATAAACAAAATGGATGGCAAAAATGTAAATCAATCAATTAATCAAAAGTCCTCCTGTATTTGATCAAAAGTTTACCTCAGGGGTCCCCAAACTTGGCAACTTTTAAGACTTGTGGACTTCAACTCCCAGAATTCCTCAGCCAGCATAGCATAGCTGGCTGAAGAATTCTGGGAATTAAAATCCACAAGTCTTAAAGTTGCCAAGTTTGAAGACCTCTGGTTTACCTTGTCAAGCCAGAAAGCCCAAACAGAACATGAAAGGGAATCAGCTCAGTTGTGTTTTCCAGCAAGGGATATTTAGCCTCAGATAAAAGAGATAATATCCATCGTGACTAATAGTTGCTGTTCATTTTAGCTTTCCCAAATTTGTATGACTCTTTCTTGATTTGAGGTTCATATTCTATTTTATGAACTTGCATCTGTGTTGTTTTCAGAAAATCAAAGCTTTTTGGAGAGTTAACAAATGTCTTGTTTCGGTTCCCTTTTATCATTTTGGAGTTTGAGAAATATTTACATTTCGAAATTAGTCGTAGCTTGTTGCAGTTGCTAAATATTGTAAGGTAGCTTGCATTTGTTCCTTTGAGTTTTCTTTTTTCATAAATATATATACATGCTCATTTTAAAGTTCTTGAATTTTATATGTAAAAATGATAGAAAGTTATGTGTGTGATTTCCATTAGCGAAGAGGTCATAGTTGTTGCCTATCCCTACTATTGTGAATCTGTCCCTTTTTAGGTTTTGAGGTCATATAACCCTATTCCTTGTTGGAGTAAAATCTTAGTACATCTTTCTCTGTCCTTAAAATTTTTGTTTTGGAAGACAATTCCATCCAGTTCTCTCTTTATGCTTACAGTAACAAGAACCATAGTTTTTCTCTTTGAGTTTGCTATGCTTTTGTATTTTTAGTTCTACTATTTTTTTTTTCAGTTGGAACTTATTTTGCATCCCATCTGGATAGGATGTGGCAATATTTGACATTCTAAGTTTGTCTCATTAAAACATATTTAAAACCCTTCATGGCATGGGACCAGGATACCCAAGGAACTATTTCATCCCAATTATATCAGCCTATCCCCACCAAGGATGCTGCATATCACGTTAATCAAGGAATTTCAATTGATGGGAACTAGGAGGTGCTCAGCTCCTCAGCTGCTGCCCTGCCCTCTGGAGCATCTTATCCCACTCTTTTGGTTTTCTGGAAGAGTGTTAAGAACTGGCTTTACCAACTAGCATGTTGGTCTAGCAGTTAAGATTCTGGGCCTGTCAACCAGAAGGTCAGCAGTTTGAGACCCAAGTTTAATGTGATGGGGTAAGCTCCCATTCTTGCTACAGCTCCTGCCAACCTATCAGTTAGAAAGCATGCAGATGTAAGTAGATAAATAAGTACCACCTTGGTGGGAAGGTAACAGCATTCCATGCATCTCAGCATACAGTCATGCTGGTCACATGACCACAGAAGTGTCTTTGAACAATTCTGGTGTCACGTTCTGAGCTTCCAGAAACAGAAAACGCAAGCAATCTAGTATGTGGCATGATATTACGTTTAATGCAGGCTTGAAAACTCAGCATGAGGTGAAACTCGGTTTAAGTTAGTGCTACTTGCTGCCGCTATACATCTGGTTTTAAACATCCCACCGGCCCCAACCTTCCCCAGCTGCTTCCGGACGCCAAAAAACTCCAGCCGCAGCTTTTTGGCCTCCCTGCCATCATGCTTGCTTTCAGCACTGCCTCTCCAACTGATCGTCGCCTCAGCTGATTTCCGTGTTCTACACCTTCCCAAGTCCGAGCAAACAGATCCAGCCCTCAACCTGCTTTCCCTCCCCCAGGGACCCCTCCCCATATTGGGCTGGGAAACAGAGATGAGCACTGCCCTCTACAGTCCAACAAGATTGGACAGGGGAAACATTTACCCTTTCTTTTCTTTTTCTTTTTAATTGGGGTCAAAAAGTGTGATGTAGCCCTGGGGATAGCTGTTGGTTTTAGGATACTCCTGCTGCCTTGTTAACCTTTTCAGCCTTTTGAAAGCTCTAAATAGGTTAATAGGTTAAATGTACATGAAAAATTGAATAAGATAAGCCTCATAGAACATATAGACAAAACAATTAGTTACAGTATTAGTTAGCTATCACATGCTGATATGATACTTTTTTCCAAAGTGGGCAGGTTTCTCTCACATTTTCAGAACTCTCAAATTAGGATGAACCAGAGGTGGTATTCAGCAGGTTCTGACCAGTTCTGGAGAACCGGTAGTGGAAATGTTGAGTAGTTTGGAGAAATGGCAAATACCATCTCTGATTGGAGATTTTACAGTATCCTTCTCCTGCCACGCCCACCAAGCCACGCCCACAGAACCAGTAGTAAAAAAAATTGAATCCCATCACTGGGATGAACACTTGCGAAATGTGAACTCTGAGTTCCATAGCTGAGCAGAATTTTTAACTAGTTCTCATTTCAGTGTGCTGGGCACAATACTTAACTGCTTCTGTAAATTAATTCCAATAGTTAGGTCAAGACATTGCAGCAGAAAGCTAGTAAACAAGAATTCAATCTAACAGTATGGTTAGCAAAGTGGAATAGTCAGGTAGCATATGTTATGAATCTAAAGTAAGTGATAGAAGTGTTTAGAGCAAACTCTTTAAAACCATTGTCTGATTTAAAGCTACAGTTTAAAAAAGGGGGGAGGGGAGGGAGAACGAAACAAGCAACTATTGTTAAAATGAAATGGATACAGGAATGGAATACAAATATATGGAAATTGATTGGATATTAAGCATCTGCTATGTGCCATCTGTTCTGTGCCATCTCTGTTCCCTTACAAGTAAGAAAAAATAATGTCATTAGATGTAATTGTATTTTAGTTGAAACTCATGGAACTCTACTCTTAAAATTCACAGAAACATATCTATCTACCATCCTTCTTTCCTTTATAAAGATGCTTGCTATGAGACTTAACTAATCACCACTGGGCACAATGAAAACACCTGCAGTTAAAAATGCTTAGGAAATTATATTTTCATGCTTATAGGGAAGTAAAAATATTCAAGAGAATTAGATCTTGATTTTATAAAAGCAAGATATAAGTAAGACTAAGACACTACAGAGAAATGTAACAACGTGACATATAAAAGTTATAGATCAGTCCAGAGACCAAAGACAGGTTTCCTGACAATATAATTAATCAGGCTTAATTGGAATAAAATGCAAATTCCAGAAGCAACAGCTAAGAAACAAAGGAGCAGATGTAGAGGGTGACAGCCTGTAGGTTAGCACACAAATTTTATCATTTCAGTGGTGATTATAAGTAAAAATAATTTATAATACTCAATTTCTTAAAGTCATACTCAAATCTCCTGTTAACCATGAGACTAGCTTGAAAGAATTAATATATGACAATCAAATGCTGTTTAAAAGATTCAGAGCCCACATACTAATGTGTAGAGATTTGTAGACATTTCCTTTCTGGAATATGCTAAATCCCAAGGTTGATTCTCCAAGGAGAACTATTGTAGGGGAGACATGACAGCTACATAACTTGATTTTCAATTATTCATTTGGGGATCAGGCCCACATTTTTTTATGGAACTCATTCCAAAATCAGCATGGTTAGGATTGTAGCCTCCACTTCTCTTTGAAGTCTGGTGCCTACAATGGGATAACTGCATTTATTCTGTTGTTTTTCATGTGTTTCTAATAAACAATGATGCTGAGTAGCGATTTGGGATGGAAATACTTCTTGACAGAAATAATTACAATAGCAAGTACAATCTGGTATCATAAGATGAAGTATCAAATTGGATGGTGCTTGAAGGAATAGTATTACATCAGTCAGTGAAAGATAAGAATATCATGGCTACTCACTATGGTGTTATATACTTGCTTCACGCAAGTGAAACTTGCAACCTGATTTGGTTGTGTCCGGAAGCACGACCAACTGCGCATGTGTGCAGTCAAAAAAAATGGTGGCAAAGGGGAAATTGGTGTGGAAAGGAAATCTTTCCACGCTGATTTTGTTCGTCATCTGATTTTTGAATCGTGATCTGATTCAAAAATTAGGTGGATTTCTTGTTCGCCACCCAATTTGTTCACAAACAGGAACTTTTATGACCTGAGGTTCCACTGTATTCCCACTGGTATTTTCTGGGTCACAAAATGTTGAAAATGGGGGGCTGTAGAATTCAGCTGGGGTCATGTTCTGAAGCAGAAAGCATCACCTATATCTGCATGTGTGTACAATATGTACAGAAATAACATTTCTGTAATTTCATTGTACTTATCAGTTTATCAGGAAGGGGAGTGTGAGAAAGAGAGATAAGAGGCTTTCTTCTCTGGTTTTGTCTGATTAGAAAGTGTGGGAAATTCTGTTTCAGTGGAGTTTCATCAGCAGCAATGTTGTTATGTGCTTTAGGCACAAGCACAATATTGTGTAACTGCCATGAATAAGAAATAGGAGCCTGTAAATTCTTGTTTTCCTTTTAGTTTAGCCATTAGTTTTGCTTCCTTTTATACCTTATAGCCAAATAAAAGATGTTGATTTAAAATACTCCTGTTAAGGCTGGCTGTGAAATTATTATTAATTATTATTATTAATGTATTATTTATGTGTTAAACTTAAGTACTTAGTTTTGGATGTCATAGAAATTAATTTTCACTGTGTATAACATTATGCCCCTTTTTATTTTTCTATTTAGTGAATAGGAAGAGGGCAGCAAAATATACTGTTGCTATTTATTTTTAAAAAGAGATGGGAAAATAATCCTATTTGTATTTAGTGCCGGAAGCTCATTTTCTCAGGCTTGTGATTAATCATTTAATCCCTCAGATTTGTAACTATCTCATTACTAGTAATACTTGTGTGTTTTGATATAACACGTAGCAACCTAAGAATATGAAAACTAAATCTATCTATTTAGAAGTCATTTCAGTGGCTATAATTCAACATTTTAAGTTAATTAAAGTTAATTCATCAGAAAGTTGAGCCCATAATTAAATCAACCTTAAAATAATTGAGTTTTAAAATTATAAGTTTACCTGGTATCTGAAGATTTATTATATTGTTGTAAAACCTGTATCGAACATGGCAATATTTTGATACCATGTACAATGCTTATTAAAATTATTAACACTCTAATGTTCAACTAATTCATCCACTGAATATTCAATAAAAGGCATATTATAATCTTTATTTATGTTTGAAAATATTTTGATTCACACCATTCTTTTAGCTATGGTTAAGTTTTGGTTTAGCCTTTTTCATGAACTCTGAGATCATAATTAGTAAATCTTTGTTAATAGGTTAATTGTGTTGTATTAACATGGCCACTGCAGTAGTGAATGGTGAAGCCAAGTGGGGTCTATTCAAGAGACAATACAAAAGCAAACTGTGGTTTAGTGCAATTGGTAAGGAATACAATATATAAAAATTGACCTATATACAGATATGTAAGTTTTTTGTATGATCAGTAAGCTTATTCAGTCTAGGTAATTTATTATAAAGATGTTACTGTATGCCTACTATTATAGACAATTCTGACTTTGTTCCATATTGACAGCAGTCATTAACTGGGTGGAACAAAGCAAAATAAGAAAAAAAACACATTTCTTTTTAATTTCTCAGTGCTAAGGGATTTTTTAAAAAGAAATCAAACAAGATATCAGATAACAGAACTGAGTTTATGTGTTCATGTAAATGCTACCTCCCTTTTATTACTGTAAATGTCTTCTATTTTTAAATTGTTATTTTATGCACAATGTTCTGTCCTTCAATTTAGCATCTATCAATATTTAAAAGTAAAAACAATAGTATAGAAATTAATCAAAATATAATTAAAACTGAGCAGGTCTGTTTTCAGATTGCAATTAATTTCTGAAGGGTTTATTTACCTGTTTGTTTCTGTGTGAGTTCTTCCAACTGCTTTAACAATTGCCCTGCCAGAATTATAACAGAATCTAACTTAAGAGGGCATATGAACTACAAGGGATGATAAAAAAAACCCAATATAAAAAGCATTTCTGAAATTGTAGATGCTATTTGAAATTTACTTTACTATTCAATTTCTATTAAACGTACTTCAAATTAGCTTTCCCAGTGTCACTGTTTTCAGATATATATAGTTGAACTCAGGGTGCAATTAAATGTACATTTTCAAAAGTGTTGAGAACATGATTTAATTCAGACAGTTTCCTTCAGAAGACAGTCATTAGAAACTGATATTTTTTAATACATCAAATAATTTAGAAATGTACTGATAGAACATTATCCCCATCAGCACACAAATCCACAATTGGCTGGATTTGCATTGCTGTACCTGCTAAGCCTTAAATTATAGAGGGCAATAAATGGATTTGAACTTTTTGATGGCTGGATATTGGTATGGATATTTTGGAGGAGGACACTAGCTATAGAGAGCAGGACATTGATACAAAATAAACAAGTCTTATTCTATACTTAAAATTAAGATTTATTATTTTTTTGCTGGGGTTTGGAAAGAAAATTGGATATTTTCTCTGAGAGAAATAAATGGTTCACAAATGCGAAATATAAATATTTTTTGTTTCTTAAAAAGTTTAACGTTGTTGGCAGGCTACAGAACTTTTCCCATTCATTCAACTAGAATGAACTTCTGAAAACGTATCAAAACGTATCAAAAAGGAATCCTTTATTGAGACAATTCCTGTAGGAGTTCAAAGCAGCGTCTGAGGTCTCTCAGGCATACAGGGATACATAAGGGAGTTTAGAACCCCTCCCCTTATCTCGATGTGTATTTAGTGAAACAAAAGCCAGTATGTTAATTCCTCCCCACCCCTTTTGTAAGGAACGATCTTTTTCACAGTTTCCCAGGGCATACCTAATCCCCCCCCCCCCACTTTTTTAGAACGAACTATTCAAGAGATTCCCAAGACACATCTCACTGTGGAATTTTTATGATCTTCTCATCTTCTGGTTATGCCTCTCAGAGGTGATAGTTCTGGCCATCTGGCTTTCTCCCTCCATTGTATCATGTGTGGGTTATACAAATTCGATATAAGATTAAATATATTCAGGTTACACCAAGAAAGGATTTCTTTATCAGCCTCCCCCCCCCACTTTTCTTCTTCCACTGAAGAAATGACAGATACACGGATCTGACAATTGTTTACTTTAGTGTAACTTTTATTTTGAGGCATGCATTATAATTTAGTCAACATACATTATATCTTAGTAAGGTAGCCACCTTGATTGACACAATTATAGATTGAAGCTCATACAACACAGTAAGTAAAAACATAAGTAATCACAGTTCAACATATGTAGTGAACAAAAAAGATTTGTTTTCATTACCTTAAAGGTCAGGATATCTTTTTCAAACACTTAATGCTGCTCAGAATGTTATACTAGAAGTTATGAAAGTCCCTCTGTGACTGAGGTGGATGGTTTCAAAATTTGATAAATAAAAATACAAGAATAAATAAAAACATGAGATGACTTAATATTAGAAGAAAACTTTGTTGTTGAAAACTTTATTGTTGTTATTGGGATCAATTTCCTGAGACTCTCCTTCTCTAGAGGACTTCAAGCAGAGATTATCCAAACTGTCTTTTCAGGACCTTGGACATAGTTCAAAACCATTCAGAAAGGATCCATTGGCTAGCAGTTGCCATAATAAAGTGTCTGGCAATTGATCATGGAAGGGATCTGCAGTCTTTCTGTCTCCACAAGCTGCCTTTAGTCCAAATTCCCAATTTGACAGCAACACAAACATAGCACATCAGCTCTGATAACTTAAAGCAATCAAAGTACCAGTTTTGAACGGCTTTCTGTTGAGAAGGCAACTATGGTGTTGCAAGTCTCATTTAGTCCAACAGACCTATTTCTTTCCAGTTGATATTTTTATCTCTTTCAACTCCCATTTGTATTTTGAAATATCACCTAAAATCTTTTATCTTGAGAGACCAGTACTCCAAACACTTTTAGTGGGAAGGAGGAACTAAAATATGTTGCTATATAAAGTACCAATTGCTCCTGTGATTATGTAGGACGGGGAGAAAGCTAACCATCAGACTGCAAGAACACAAGCGAGAGATCAGACGAAGACACCCAAACTCGTCTCACATTGCAATGAAGATGATGCATTAAATTTCGCAGCTACTAAGATTGTTGACCATGCAGGTACAAAGGTAGCCAGGGAAATGATTCAAATCTGGGAAATGGGTCCCTTGTCAGGAATGCTGATTTACCACCAGCGTATCAGGTACTTAGGAACCAGGGACTTGGAAGGAAATCAATAGGAAGACACCACATAAATATGAGGCATGGAATACCCCAAAGCACAGATTCCAGTAGAGAGAAGTTCCCTGAGGAAGGGCTCCAGCACAAGTCCAAAATCTGGAAAGTCTAAACCTCTAGTCTTGGTGACTGATCCAGATTGAATCTTGCAAGATGAGAAGATATTATCGGAGCATTTTGTTGCCAATCAAGACTCAAGTCTCTTTCTTACTGCTTTCTTTCCGTTTGCCCTCCCCCTCTGCATATCTATGAACTAATAAGGTATTTCAGTGAGAGTTGTTCAAATAATGCCGTATCATTGTTCATGGAGATGCTGCCAAAATTCAATTAGAAAAAAAAAATTATTGCGATAACAGCCCATTTCCAATATAAATAATTTTTAAAAGCTTAGAAAGAACTGGTAAACATGAAATTAGCATACATTGCCCTTGGAGATATAGAGAGTGGTATTTAAAAAAATATATTTTTGTGTCCCTAAATCTTGCAGTCTGTGGCACTGAATTATTCTGACCATGTGCCAATGCACTGCATATTCCTCATAGTTGGTGTGGACAACCATCCATTGGCTTGAAACACAATCTCTAAATTGGACATGCAGGATTGCATAGAATAGAATGAGCATTCTGGGAGAAAAACAGGGCAGTGATTATCCTCTTGGCAACCTGGTTAAAATGTGCCAAAATGACTGATATTAATATTATAATTAGCAATCAGAAGTCGCTATTTGTTGGTCCATTTAGTGATAACTACAGTATAACATTTGGAAAACTGTGATCTAGAGTGAAAAAGAAGCAAATGGTAATGAGTATGAGTTAACAGATGAAAGAAAATGTATGAAATTAAAATGGAAGAATTTAATAGATCTGAATGAAGATTTGACAGGTAGATACTGTATTGGGATCTGAAGGGGAAGACACAGTATGCATTGGTGTCATCTATATTGCTATGGGTATATATGAATGCAGGATTTCATACATTAGTGACTTTTACATGTTATTACTACTCTAAATGGTCATAATGGAAGAACCAGATTTGGGGAAGAATTGGGAGAGATTCTGAATGCATGCAATCTATTACTAACATGATTGAATGCGTTGGAATGGCTTTGAAAACTCGGTTCTGCCACAGGGCATGAGGGCTGCAATATATGACAGAACCTCTGGGATGATTATGTTGATGGTTCAGACAGTTTTAATTACCTTGGCTGCTGTTTATGTATTTATTGGAATGTCAGATGTTATTCTTTGGAATAGCATCCTGCTGAAGCAAAAATAAAGTTAGCTCATTTTTGTTTGTGATGAACTCCAAACCAGTTTCTGAATGGAAATATCCAACTTAGTATTTTGCTACTCTTTTCATTGGATGAAGTTAGATGAATGCATACCAATCCTTTCCTCCTGTTCTGCATCCAGAAAACTGCAGACTGAATTTCAGATTAGTACTAATGCTGAGACATGTCCTTTAATTATTAAAACAAGCAGGGTACTGTTTTGCTTTTTCAAGATAGATGTTCATATTAGTAATGCATCTCAGCAGAGTTTGATGCCCTAATGCATTATAGAACTAACTGTAACTAATTCAGTTTGTTCTGTAACCACAACGTGTTTCCTGTGGCTAATGTTGGAGTTAGTCTTGTGGGGTGACTGAATCATTAAAGTTCAGAAAGCCTGTTTCCTAAAAAGGAAACGGACACCCCACACTTTAAAGCACTTCATGTGAACAGGAGATATACGATAGCAGCAAATCATTTTGTTTGCAGCCTGGAGCCCAAACAATTACCAAGTAAAACCGACTTCTGCTAAACATTCATATATTCAGCATTTATTGTTTGTTTTTCTGAAGATATCAACAGCAATGTCCTGGTCACAAGTGAAAGGTATGTTTGATCTGCTTTTCTAAAAATACTAACAAACTTTTAATTTTGCAAGTCTGTGTATATTTGCTTAAGTGAGAATCCCAATGAAAACTACAGAATTTACTCACCAGGAAACTTAGTAAGAATTGGGGTACACAATCAATGTTACAATTTGATTTGGTAAGTGAAAATGAGCAAGGAAATCATTCCAAAGGGAGAGGGAAAGTATTTTCAATATTTTGGGACAAACTCTTTATTCTTAATAGATTACTAAATAGTACACAGGACTTTTTTTTAATAATTTATATATAGGTAGTCCTCAACTTATAACTACAATTGAGCCCCAAATTCTATTGCTAAGCAAGACAATTAAATGAGTTTTTCTCCATTTAATGACCTTTCTTGCCACAGTTGTTAAGTGCATCACTGAAGTTAAATTAATAACATTAAGTGAATCTGGTTTCATTGATTTTGCTTAAACCAGAAGTTTGCCAAAGGTAATCACGTGATCCCAGGACACTGCAACTGTCATAAATACAGGCCAGTTGCCAAGCATCTGAATTTTGATCATGTCACCATGGGAATGTGTAACAGTCATAAATGTGAAAAACAGTCGTAAGTCACTTTTTTTTATAGTCGTTATAACTGAACAGCCACAAAAAAAACTGTTATAAGTCGATGACTATCTGTACACCACCACCACTTGACAAGATGTCAGATGCCACTGCAAATCTTGCCTTTGGGAATGCATTTCAAATGTTCACTGAAAACAAAATGTTGTGCAGCTACTGCAATGAATGATATACAAAAAAAATATGGCTGTTGCCATGACTAGCTCATGAAAGCAGCTGTGTTTTTTTTTTTTAAAGAGTGCGATAATAACCACACAAGATCTGCCCCTAAAACATGTCTTCTGCCAATCCAGGGTAACATTTTGTGTTAATACTCCCCTGCACCTAACATCTTTTTAAAAAAATCAGCATTGGTTTTACCACATGAATACCAATTACACTGTCTCATATGCCAGAAATAGCTGAGGTGCTTAGTTTGGGGCCTATGGGAACATTTGTTCCCTCAAAGCCAAGGATGTGCATCTCAGAGCAATCCCGCTTCCCAATTTATTTTAATCCACTTTACCAAAAGCTCATTTACTTTTTCATCTTAGCCACAAGGCTTTTTGGAGTATAGCTTCCTGTTCGTTATTCAGGAATTTGTTTGAGTACAGTATTTCCTCCAACATTATTTTTCCTCTGAAAATAAGAATTGGAACAAAATATGTTTGTAAAGTTTGCCCAAGGATACCCATCTTGTCACTGTTAGATGGTTAAGATTTTTACATAAGCTTTATTGTATTTTTTAAAGAGTTTCAGCAAACTTACGTTCATCCATATCTGCCATGGAATCCTATCGGGATTATTTCTAAAGCTATGAGGAGCCTTAGCCATTTTGATTGGGTCTGTTGGCTTAGTACCTCACAACATTTATTTGTTTATATATCAAACTTCTTAATTGCCCATCTCCCTCAGATATGGAGTCTTATTATTGTGTTACTTATATATTTCTAGACTTGCAAAAATTTGCCAAATCATGCACAAGCCTCTGATAAATTGCAGGATTTGAAAAGTACCCTGAACTATCTCTAGATTCCTTGGAGGTAGATGAATTGATTCTTCTCCCTGTCAAATCCTCCCATTCTCTAGTAGTTTCCAACTTGACAATTATTATTGATTAGTTAGAAGGCATTCTAAGGCCCAGGAGGAGTAAGATTTTACCTGCTTCTGGGTAAAATCAAAAGACTTCAGACACATGTCATACTGTGGAAAGGTTCTGAAGACCAATCCACCATGAAGTACTGTTGAAAAGATTCCTGTCTGAAGACTGAAAAGATGGTACTTCAGCCCTCTTCAGGGATGTAATTAACAACCATATCTGGAAAATACAGAAATGCATTCATTCCCTTGCTCAATCTTGCTCTATTTTTCAAAAATTCTTTAATAATATAGAAATTTAGCAGATATCTGACCTTGAAAAGAACTGGACTACTTTTCAGACTACTGTAGTTGTTTATTAAGTAGTCTGAAAATTTTGTATATGGTGTGGCTTTCTTTGATCTCTCTTTTCTTTCATCCCTCTTCCAACAGGCTTTAACTGTGAGTCTACTGGAAGATAATGATTATTATTTATTATTATTATGGTTTGGTCAGCCAGTTGTTTGGTTTTGGCATTTTTATCCATCTAACCACTCATGGTTGTTGTTTGATGATATTAAAGATGTTCTCATAGTATGTAATTGCTTCCTTTTGCAATTGACTAATGTTGATTTTGTCAAAGCTGATAATGTTTACTTTGGTCCAGTCTCTCTCAGACATAGAAGCAGATAAGGGTTCCCAAAGTATTACCAAGAAGGTCCATGTAGTCATCTGGAGTCAAGACTGACTTGAAGGCACACATATATCCTTCAAAAAGGAAAAAAAAAGACTTATTACTGACACATCCAATATAAAAAAATATTTTTTATGTACATATGAGATGTTTTGCGTTCCAGGCAATGATCCAAATCTTAGTGAAGTTTGCATTGGTAAAGAGTTATCAAAAAGTAATTTGTTTCAGTAGTTTATTGACATTGGCATTTTCAAAGGTTCAACGCTAACTGTTTATAGTTTGCAACTCATGTTGTAGATATTCAGAGTAAGGCATATTATACAATTTTGCAAAATGAGCATGTGGCAATTGTTGACACAGTCTTTTATCTTCAGATTTCTAACAATCTACATAATGTAATACTGCAAAGCTGTACAGTATTTTATATATTACTGTAGAACCCTGGGAAACAAAAAACTCTGAAGTCAAGATAATATTTTCCTAATATAATTATTTTGACTTCCCCTACATCTTCATCTCATTAAGTAGCAACTATATGCTGGGCATTGCACAGGCAACTAAATCAATTATTTAAATAAAATAAATTAGAACTCTGGTTTTCTGAGTAATCTAAAAGAATGAGCCAATATGACATATATGGAAACTATTACTATTAATAATACGTTTATTCTGCCTTTTCTTCATAAAACTCAAAAGTAACATACCAAGTTTTCTTTTCAAAACAACTCCGAGTCATATATGTGATATGGGAGACTATAAATGTTACAATAGCTATATTTATTCACTGTTTAAGATAGGATTTCTTTTAACTAAGATTTGTGGAATTAACTAGTTACCTGATTTTTTCATTGAGAGTCCCTCATTTTTATTTTTTATAAACTAGCTGTATAATATATTGGAAAGCATTTGGTGAAAGAGATCAGAATTTTTTATCAGCAGGATCACTTTGAAAACAGAACTGAGGCTAAAATTTTATGTGGGTAAATAAACTGGCAAGACAGAAAGGAAGATTGAGTTCAAGATGCAGGTTGCAGAGAAAAATATTCCAGAATAAACTCCACTGCATTTCTTTGGAAGAATTTGACAGTAGCACAAAAGTCTGGCAGGAGACTTGATATCCATTCATCATGCTAAATGTTTTGTTAAAGACCTCAATATTACACAATTAAATATGTATTTTTAAACAAATAATAAAAATACTTTCTCTGGTAAAAAGCCTTGCACATAGGGGGAAAACTCCCCACTTTTTATGTAGCTTTTAATGTTAAAAGTTTCTCATTTGTATTGATATCTGGCAATTATATTATGAGAGAATGACCCATGACTAGCCAGCATGCTGGTACCCTGGGGCTGCTGGTTTTCCGGATACATGTATTCATTGCAAGAAAAGGGTAGGTTTTTCACCTTGTACCACCTGTGCATGGTGTTAAAGGACTAAAGGGATCTAATTTCAGTCATATATGACTTTCCAATTTTAAGATCTAATTCAGATTTAACCAGCAGCCGATTAATATGTCTTCTTTGCCGTGTTTGCCTAGCCACAAGAGTGCCATTGTAATTTGGAAAGGGTGCTCCAAACAAGGATCACAACTTATTTAACAGAAGTACGTCCATACAGATTTCTCAGAAAGCTCAAATTGCATCTACTGAAGCTTTTTGCCCTATTATTCCAACTATTTACTATTGGAATTTACTTTTATGGGCACTTTATTTATCCATGAAGTAATTACCAGTCATTATTACATATTTTCTGGGGATTTTTCTTTTTTCTCTTCTAAATTTTTATTGTTTTAAAAGCAACTCTTTTCTCTTTCTCAATTGTTTTATTTTGTTACTTTTTGTCCATTTTATCTGAAAGTAAATGATGGCTCAAGGATTGCCCAACAGTTTAATCAAGTATTTGAGTGGGTGGTATAAGTTGCCTTTCACAGCAGCTTTACAAAAAATCAAAACTGCAACTGGAGCCCTGGCTACATTATTATTTAAATTGATTATAAATGAGTTGATCCCAGGTACAAAAGTATTTATCATCTCTAGACATTAATATTAATAGAGATTGATTTAACAGATTAACAGAATTGGAAGGGACCTTGTTCTATCATTCATCTAGTCCAACCCCCCCACCCAAACAGGAGAGGAGACCCTATACCATTTCTGTCAAATGGCAGTCCAGTTTCTTCTTGAAAGCCTCCAATGAAGGTCCCACAACTTCTGAAGGCAAGCTGTTCCATTGGTTGATTGTTCTATCAGAAAATTTCTCCTTATTTCCAGGTTGAATCTCTCCTTGATCAGTTTCCAACCATTATTCCTTGTCTGGACTTCAGATGCCTTGGAAAATAGCTTGACCCCTTCCTCTCTATCTTAACCCCACAAATATTGGAAAGCTGCTATCATGTCTACCCTGGTCCTTCTCTTCACTGGATTAGCCATGCCCAGTTCCTGTAACCGTTCATATTTTAGTCTCCAGTCCCCTAATCATCCTGGTTGCTCTTCTCTGCATTCTTTCTAGAGTCCCATCATCTTTTTATGGTGTGGTGACCAAAATTGGATACAGTACTCTAAGTGTGGTTTCACTAAGGTTTTATGGAGTGGCATTAGTACCTCACTTGATCTTGATTGTATCCCTCTGTTAATGTAATTTAGGATTGCATTAGCCTTTTTGGCTGCTGCCACGCACTGCTGGCTCATATTTAACTGATTGTTCACTAAGACTCCAAGATCTGTCTCACAGTTACTGCTATTAAGCCTGCTTTCACCCAGTCTATATGTGTAGTTTTGGTTTTTCTTGCCTAAGTGTAATATTTTACTTTTCTCTACATTGAATTTCATTTTGTTAGATAGGACCCAGTGTTCTAGTCTGTCAAGATCCATCTGGATCTTGAGCCTATCTTCTAGGGTGTTACCTATTCCTGCCAGCTTAATATCATCCACAAGTTTGGCAAGTTCCCCTTCTATTTCCTCATCTAAGTTTATGAAGATATTGAAGAGTACTGGACCTAAGACGGAACCTTGTGGTACCCCACTGCTTCCTTCCTTCCATGTACACATAGACCCATTTAGGACTATTGATTAATGAAGAATAATTAATAGAGAGATTGAAGTTTCAATATTACTTTCAGTTTGGTTTTTTGTAACCCAGAGATGGTAGCTATACTTTTGGAGGTCAATATACATTGCAAGGAACCCATAATTCAAATAGTACTATATTATAAACATTTCCAAGTCATGATGAATAGTCTTGTAGAATAATTTGACTCATTTGCATTCCTTCTTGTAGTTTTTCCTTAAAATAGGCCACATTGGCCACAGAGGACTCTTGCTTGGGTGAGTCTTAGTCAGCCACCAACTGCAGTATAGGAAAAGCTGATTTTTCACCTATCAGCATGCATGAGCCATACAAGCCAAAATTAGTTCATTCTCCCACACTAAAGCTCTGTGTATAATAAAAAGGTGACCAGATCTTGGCTTTAAACAACAAAATTACCAGGAAATGACAGGAGAGACATACAAAACTCTTTGTTTCTATCTAATTATCATCCAGATTTAGGCAGGGTACGTCTGATCCCCCTAATTATATAAATTATACAATCACAGAATATGGGTTGTAAGATTGTAATCCAATCCCTGTTCAGTGAAAACATCCGCTAGTACAGTATTTCCAGTGGATAAGCAATCCAACCTGTTTAAACACTTCTGGCTAAGTAGACTGCACCACTGTTTTGAACAGCCCTTCTGTTAGAAAATTCTTCCTGATGCCCATTCATAATCCTTGTAATTTCTATTCACTGTTTTTATTTTACCTTATGATTAACACTGAACACCGTCTTGACAGTCCTTCAGATACTTGAAGGTAGCTCTCACATTTATTTCCAGTTCTCTCTTCTTTAAGCTAAATTTTCAATCATTCCTTATAAGTTTTTTTTTTCTACCTGGCTTCTTAGCATTTTGGTTGTTCTCCTTTGAATGTTCCAATTGTCAGCATCATTCTTAAATACAGTGCTTAAAACAGCACAGAATATTCTGGGTATGATATGACCAATGCAAAATAGAGAGATACAATTCTCTTAAACCTGCTGTAATTTTGAGTGCAGCCTATGCTGCATCTTCTTAATTCCCTTCTGTTCTTCCTTTCTACTGCATCACACTTGTAATCACTAAACCACCCAGATATTCTTCACACCAACCCATCCTATATTCAAACCGTTGATTTTTCTATCCAAATAAAGGGTTTTGCATTTGTCCCTGCGTCTGACATTCAACTTACTGCATTGTTCCAGGTTAATAAGTTCTTTCTAATCTTACTTTCTCCTAAGTTATTTGCTATTGTCCTATATTTATGTCATCTGCAACCAGTTCTGAATCCTTCTAATAATATGGTCTACCTCACATTTTGCCATCTTCTCTACTAGAATCTCTTTGGAGATGACAAATGCTTTGCAGAAATAAAAGTGCATTATGTCTATTGTGTAGTCACTCTTAAAAATGGATATTGGTTTGGCTTGGCTGAGCCCATTCTGATTTGTCCCAAGCCATTCCTTCTCTAACAATTTTCAAAGAACATAGAAGGAGCTTTCAAGATGATACGTTATGTTCCTCCAAGACTCTGAGATGTGACTGAAAATAGGCTTGAGACTGAAACTTTGTTATGGTAGCTCTGTAACCATCTCTTAACTTATTTTGAGCTGGCCTTTTCTCGTTGTGTCAGTTGTACTTGGGTCGATTTTAGCACAGTTCCCCTTTGCAGAAAAGGAAATATTATCACCATACCATTTTTTCCAAGAAGTGAAACCGTCCCCTTCTTCCTTTGATACCGATATAAATAAACCCTATCCTCTTTTGTTGCTGTTAACTTCCTTTATGAGCATAAATTCCTTTTGTGCTTTGAACTTTATTTCCTTCTGACCAGATACTAACTCCTTGCTGGTACACCTCTTTAGTATTTACACCCATCTTCCTTTTCTTCTATAAGGAGTTTTAAAGAAGTGCACAACCTTAACTCCAGGGCTACATGTATTGCCTCAAGGCCTTCAAATGTTCTGCCTAATTATAAACACTATTATGACAGAAGAAAAATATTAAATATATGGAGGGAAATCATATTCAGCTTTTAAATTTCATTTGAATTTTAAATTAAAATTATATGTACTGTAGCAATTTGAATTACATTTGAATTAAATGGCCTTGTTTTTCTCTTAGCCCCATTCATTATTTTGTGCTCTGTCATTCTTCATTTTTTGTTTTGGAAGATGATGCAAATCTCTGTATTACAATAATAATTGTTAAGACAGCCTCACTGTTAATTAAGTGGCTTGTCATTGTTTTTCCTTTGTATTTCCAATCTAGTCTATAACCATAAAATTCTCTTCATACCATTTATGTCTTGAAATTAGCCAAAGATTGACTAATAGCGAACCAAAGCCATCACTGGTGGGATTGGGCGGGGGGAGGGGAGGGGACATAGTCAAAATGGCAGCTAGAGAAAATCCCAAATCTTTGTAAATGCATAGACATTGTACACAGGAACAAAGCAACAAAGCTTGATTCCTTGGTCTCCACCTGCTGTGAATGTGCCTTGTGCTATGTGATAAATTTATATAAAATGTGAGCCAGCATGGTGGAGTTGAAAAACCAAAGCAATTGTGTTTGTCTGTCTGACTGCCAGACTTCCAGGAATTCCCTGGCATTTTGGAATTTAGCTTGATCTAGGATGCTCAGATTCCCATCTGAAACTATGGTTGAGTTTGTTTTTGTGATGTGAGATTAATGTCTTGAATCTCATCATGTCTTGAGTCTGCTCATTGGTGTTCATGGATGTGCTCTGGTAGTCTTCTGCCTGCCTGTCCTATGTAATGGCTGTTACAGTTCTCACATTGCGTGTTGTAGCGATTCTTGGTTTTTTTGGCTTAAGATGCTCTAATTGATATGTGTTCTATGTTGATGCCATGTAATTAATAGTCAGTTGGAAGTTTTGATATATAGTTTTCCTTTTCATGGTTTGTATTGGTTCTGCTAGTGGGTTGAGTGGTCAGGCACCTTTTGATAAATTGGGTGTGTTGTGTACTACTGCTGCCGTGGATTCTTTCACTAGTTTTGGATCTACGGATATAAAGAGTGCCACGATACCAAATGCAACCATATTTTCATCTTCTATTTTTAGGTGTTTGATTTTCTTGAGGCACTGTAGTAGGGTGTTGAGAGTTAAGTGTGAAAGACTATATTTAGTTCTAAAATAGTTGTCTTGCATGTATACAGGGCTTCTTCTCATTTAAATCAAAACAGCTTTGAGTTTGGGGACAATCCTACTTCAATCCTAAATTACTGAACTGATTATATTGATTTACTGTATTTTAGAATACTCTCCCATCCACATTAAAATTTTATACTTCATTATTATTTTTTATGTAATTTAGCAGTTATGCTAAAATCAATTATTACTGTTATTTTCTGCATGTAGTTCAGAGAAGTGTAGTATCCCATTAATACAGTTTTGCCTGGCATTTTATTCTATGTTGGTGGAATATAACCTATATTTAAAAAAAATCTGTATAGTCCTGCATTCTTTTTTCATAAGGAACAACCGATTACATCTCCCTCTAACATTTACTGATGGCTCTAAAAGATAGCAATGAACTCCTTGATTTTAGCACCTAGTTCTGGACTATCTCATAAAACTGTAGGTTCTTTCAACTATTACACAAATCACTTGCTTCTTCTCTTACTTCTTTAACTCCCTTCAAATTTATCTTAAAGGCTGCTAAGCTTTTGAACTATTTATATGAATCTTTTGGCATATAGCAGCATACCTCTAAGCCCAGAGCTTCAGTGTACAATACTTTAATATTAAAGTAAGGTTGACCAAATTCACTTTTACTTTTGAGTAAGCACACAGAGAATCACATTCTTAGGAAGGTGTAGTTACATAATCATGCTGAACATAACAAAAGTGTCCCAAAATATGTTAATTGAACATATTTTCTTTCAGTTATCTATGCTTGCAATGTAAGCTTTAGTTAACAAGACAGTGAATTTTGTGGAAGTGAGGCATACACTCTGTAAATCAGATAGGATGTCTATCACTTTAAAAAATGCTTCTAAATCGACCTGATACATCCTAATGAAAATACCTAATTTACCATTTTGGGCATGCCTTTTATTTCAGCGAGAAGGATGGGGAGAAAGTGCCATCTTTCTTTGGGCAGTGTCTTTGTTCAGATCAAAAGCTTTCTCCCAACTCCTGGGGACTGAAGAGGTTTCCTTAGCAGTTTCACAAAAGAAGGTTTCCTTCTTCCAGGATTTACTTTTTTGAGATATCTTAATTCCTGCAACTCCAGGCACAGTCGGAAATTCACAAGCCATAAGTGCCGGGAGAGAAGAGCGTCGCCTCCTAAGGGGAGGGCGTGCGCGTGTGTTGGTGTGGTGTTTATGTGTGTATGTGAGAGAAAGAAAAAGAGGAAGAGAGAAACAGAGTGAATGAGGTGCGTGCAAGTCCTCACCTTCCTCCACGCACGTGTCTAGTCACCTCCTAAGGGTGCGTGTGAGAGAGAGGGGGGCGCGTGCAAGACTCACCTTCACCCACGCGCGCGTCCAACCCTGCGGGGATCTTCGCTCATAAACTCGAGGGAGGCGGGCAGAGGCCTCGCGTCGCCTCCTTCCAGCCACACCCACCGTAGCCGCGCCGCTCGGTTCCGTTCAGCGCCGGAGACCTGAGGCGGCGTCAGCCCCAACTTTTGCCTAACTTTTTTTTTCCCCTCCCCCGGCCCCGCCGCTCTCAGTTTCCGCTCCGAGCTCGGCTTCTTAGCCCGCGATGAGGGTGCCTCGTACGGCCCGCGTAGCGCGGTAGTTCCCGAACTCGTTCCGCTTCCTAACTCAGGAGCACGGTCACCCGAGCCCCCATGGAGTACCTCACCACCTTCACGGGCAAGAGTAGCCGCCTGCTGAGGGGCACCGCCAACCGCCTGTGGAGCGCCGTCCCCGGCGCGGGGAGCCTCCGCCAAGTCCACTTCCAGGATTCCCAACACGACGGGGCGCCCTCGCCGCCCGGTAAGGCCTCCAGCTTACATACTTGGCCCCAGCTGGGCCGGTGGGTTTCGGGAGGGAGTTGGACGACAGGGGTTTCCCCTGTTCCTTTGTACCTGGTCAGTCAGAGAGAAAGAAAACGTCCGTCCCTCCTCCTTCCCTCATGTGGAACTACACTTCCCAGAATGCCCGACCCCTAAAAAGTTGTGCTTTTCGACCCTTTGGAGGGCACTCGGTTGGAGAAGGCGGGTTGCAGGCGCTGAAACTCTTGGGCCTATCTCCACCGCCCTCCCCTGGCCGCAGCTTTGATCAAATGCCTCTTTAGTGTACTTGGACTGGTTTTGTTCAAGACTTTGCGTGTATGGGATTTTTTTTTTTTTTTGGGGGGGGGGGGGAGCTGTTTACATAAACGGCGTGGAAGGCAGAGGGACCTGGAATTTGAACTCAAGGGAGACGCGCGAGTCCATATTGAAGTTTGAGATAAAAAATCAGAAAAAAAGCCTTCTTTTTTCTGGTGCTGCATTTGGCCTTTTGCAGCTGGAAAGGAGTTTTTCACTGTCCTGTGCTCTGTCTGTCTTTCCTGCCTCCTTCCTCTGCTACTCTGGGGCCCATCTTCCACAGCCGTGCCAAGATTTTCCTTGTTTTAAGGAATGGAAGCCCAAGCCAGACTGGGGCGCAAATTGGTCACCACTGGTGCTGACACCCATTTTTGCTTTATTTTATTTTACTTTTGCTAAGTAAAAAACGGCCTGTTGCAGTTTTTCTTTAACTTTTTTCTCTCTTTCCAAAAATCATGGAAGCTTTTGTTTACATAGTCTGTATTTATCAGTATTTGCCAGATTAAAAATTAAAATGGACACATTTTTCTACTGTTCTCACAATAGTTTGGTGGGATTTTAATATTTTTTTCAAGGTAGACTGGCAGATAATTTTGATTTTGAGGCATCTTGAGAAGGTCCAATACACTGGCCTATTGGACTATTCCTGCCAGAAAACTTAGGTAGCTTTTTTCAATTCTTTTTCTTTGGTACAGGGGAAATGAATATCAACACTGTCCTTGAGAGATTCTCAGTGTAGGAACTATACCTTCTGCCTCTGATAAATTATCAGTAGCTGTACTTTCTGCCTGGTATCTTTTCTTTTGAATTTCACTGAATAGTAATTTCTGGATCCACATATCTTAGTTTATTTAAACAAGCCATAGTAGCCTTGTCCCTATTAGTGCAGTTTACACATTACATTAGCTCAAAATATGGTTTATTTATTTGATAAATTTACATAGCCTTATATATGTGGCTATGGGTGGTGTAGAAACACAAAACAAAATCACTAGGAAAACCACAAATGCTAACAAGCAATTTAAACACATGCTGTAATCTGGTTTGTTTTGCATTACCATGATGTGTGAATGTATTATGTTTTATTTATTATGTATATAGATTTAAACAAACTGATTCCGCTTGATTCTGGATACTGTATAGAATCAACACCAAATAATAAAGATAAATGATGCATCCCAGTATATGCATATAAAACAGAAATAGAATGTTCCCATAATCTTACAAGGATTTATCTGTCAACCTGATCAAAGGCCTGAGCAAATATCCAAGCTTTTAATGACTGACAAAATGTCAGGATCATTGAGGAAATGCTATTGTAGAGGGTTGGCCACATGACAGAGGAAGCATAATAACTAATAACTAGCTTTTAACCAGTGGAATGTAGATTAGAATGGTGTAAATATGTAAATTATAAGGGTAGGTAAACTTTAAACCTGGCCCAGGTTATGAATTTGGATAGGCTGTTTGTTTAGGAACACTTTGCTTTGATTGAAGAAACTATAAGAGATATGGCAGTGAAGCAAGGAAGTCACTAATGCATGGATCCAGAACTTCTTTAGTTTCTCCTTTTGTGGTTTTGTTTTGAATTAAATTAACTACAATCACGTTTTCTCCTTATAGGTCATGTATTGCCTGCTTCTGTGTTTGCCTCATAATATTCTGTGTAGCCACAGCCATGTCTGAACAGAAAACGTTGTGTCTGTTTGTGCAAAGCAGTGTATTCATAAAGATTTTAATAGTTTTGTAGCTTTGGGGGAAATTATTTATTTTTAAACAAAGGTGTTAGTAGGTATGTTAAAAGTTAACACAGACATTTTGTCCCAAGTAAATGATAATAAAGTTACACAATATAAAATGTCCATGTATTATTGAATCCAATGTTACATTAGGATAGAATCTCAAGGATTACTTTTTACTGTATGTTTAAGATTAAATAATAATATAAACATAAAGTAGTTGATATATCTACAATAGCAATTCATTTGTATACTTTAGAATTATCCACCTATCCAATTATCCAATTCAAAAGTAAATTTAATGCTTTTGTATTTAAATTTTAATTTACTTTTAAAATCTATTTTCAAAAATATATTAGGATAATTTATATATGAGAGCTGAGATTTTTTTTTACTTCAAAATTCATATCTATGCTTAGATTATGGTTTGGTATAGATATCTTGATTTGAGAATGACCTGAGATAGAATTTAACTACAGGCAACTAATTTCTTTTTTAACAAGGCAGACAATCTTTTAATTTATTTAAAATCTTTAGTTTTTAATTAACTTCAATATTGTATGATGGGCAAACATAGAAGCTTTGTTGTTATTTTTAATTTGTAGTTTGGGAAAATATCAAATTGTAGTTTGAAATCCTGTATGGTTCTTTCTATTCATAGTTTTAATAAATAGCAGTTTACCTAGGTTCAGATGTTACAGCAGTTTGAAAACATGCAAATGTGAGTAGATAAATAGGTACGACTTTGGCAGAAAGGTTACTGTGTTTCTGTATAATTCTGTATAATTCTGTAATGTATAATTGAGGGGCCTGGAACATATCTATTCTGCTTGACTGTACTAGGTGGGAAGAAATTATTGAAGATGGACAAACCAGATAAGGCCTTGTGCCATTGATGGCTCATATTCTAAATTTTATTTTGTTTTATTTTCTATGATATTGTTACATTGGTTAAAAGCTATAGCAATTATAGAAATTCTGGTTTTATAATGTGCTTTGAATCTAAATTTACACTAAGAAGTTATTATTAAGCAACTAATGGTAGAAAATAAAATGCAAGATAGAGAATTCTTGTACAGTATTGTAGAATACATTGTGTGTAGCAAATTGTGCTTATTTATTTCATACATTGCAATTCCTCATACAGTATGGATTTACTTTTCAAATAAATATATGAAAAAGCACATTGGTAGCATTAAAGAGGACCTAAAACTTGCATTCCATTAATCTGCTAATCATTTTAAAATCATATGTCAAACAGGCTTGTTTGGTTGTGAATCACTTGCTGCAATAAATCATTTTGTAACAGTGGTGTAGTACACGTTCATTATATAAGCCTAAGAAGTTATTTAGATCCTGCCCATAGATTTTTCCCATTAATTGTAAAAAAATGTAAAAAAAATGTAAAAAAAAATTCGACAAAAACTACTCCATTATAAAAATATAATTTAATACTTCAGAATTATAAGATTATTCTATTAATTTTTGAAACATAAGCCCAAATAATGGAGTTTAATTTCAGATGCATAAAAGGATAATATTTAAAATATCCTTTATTCAAGAAAAAATATATAACTTAATGCTGTATACTCAAATTTTACTTTTTAGATTGAGTCTCCATGGAATATAACTTATAATGGAGGAAGTCAAATTCTCTAAATTCATAGATCTCATAAATAGAAATTTTTAAATGATTGTCTCTGATAAGTTTACCTCAGCCTGTTAATAGTTTTGGAGGAACTGATTAGAGTTATGTTGGTAATATTTCATATTTTATTGTATTACAACATCTATAATTGGGAACAAACACGCACAAAATGTTTTCTAAAAGTTCAAGTGGTAAATATCAACCTCTGGAAAATCAAAGATGGAAGGAGTTTTTGAAATTCTATATGGTAGGAATATTAATATCCCACATATATTTGAAGGTATTCCCTGTTTACATGAACCTCTAATATTAGAAAATATAGCTAGGTCAACACATGGTCATTACCAAGTTGGAAGGAAGAAATTGATGGAATATCTTCAGAAATAGGAATTGATAGAATATCTTCAGAAATATGCAAGCAGCAGCAAAAAAAAAAATAATCAGTAAAGATTCAAACCAAATCAAGCCTGGAAAATGTTACAGTGCCCTTTTTGGAAAGGGTCTGTCTAGGTACCAATACTAAAAAAAAAAAAGACTTAACATTGTATGTATACTATCATGCAACACTAATTTCACATGCTACCAACATTGTTGTTACATTCTAATGCATTTAAAATCATAGATTAGAGTCTTACATGGAAAGAGAGATGGCATATGAAGAAGGTTCAACTTTTGTGGAGCAAAACAACCATGGCAAAAAAAAAAAAGTGTGGATTGGCTACTCATGAGTTCTCCCATGAGCTGTTCAGAGCATCCAGAAGTGGGAGGTGCGTCAGTCTCTTCTGGAAAGGCTGGGCTTAAAACTCCGGGACGTTCCTCCTCCTCCACGGGACACCTCCCCAGCGTCCTGTTTTAGCTCAGCCTTCGTGGTAAGAGGTTGTGCACTCCCTGACTGGAACAGTTTCTGATTCAGCTAGTCAAGATTCAGGTTTGCTCTTGGGTTAATTCGGCTTGCAAATTTTTCCCCTATTAATCTGGCGATTTCAAGGCTTGTGGCTCTATTAGGTTATCCCCCCGATCAGTTGAGAGCAGCTCTTTGTGACTGGCAGAGCCTGCCACTTCGCAGGCAGCCTGAGACGGCCGCTTCAGGCAATTAGCCTATCTAATTCCCCGATCGTCTTATCTTTGCGATCTTGCCGGAACGCTCGCAGCTGCGGCTCACTTCTCGTTACAGGATCATTTGTCTGACATTTTAGAGAGTCAGCAGCAGCGGCTCGTTAAACTGCTCAGGCATTTAACATCGGAGATTCTGCCTTCCCGCCATTTTAAACGGCTGGCTTCAAGTTCACGCCTAAATATTACAGGCGCCATTCCCCACTGGTTTCCCTTCTTGGGGACCGGGGCAAGTACCGGGCCACTTCACTTTCCTGGGATTATTTCTCTCTTAGCCTGCAGGCGTTGGATAAGCAGGCTAGTCCTTAAACAGGATATTTTTTTTCCCTCTTGCAATTGCTTTTGGATCGTTACATTGGAGTGAAGCCTCAAGTGCCATTTCAAACAGCAGGACGTTTTTGAGAGGAAAGGATCCATCCAGGACCTGTATAGCTGGTTTCCCTTGTTGGGGACCAGGGATCCTGAATATTTCTTGCTTGGAGAGCTTGGGGGGGTTCCCTTGCTGGGGACCCTTAGATACTGTTCCCCATATATACAGGCTTACATATAGATATAGGCATATGTATAAATATATATATATGTGTGTGTTTGTATATAAAGATATATGTATAGACTTACACTCCTGGAGAAGCGCTCTACTTTCAACCACAGAGGTAGAAATCACCCCTAAGTACAAATATAATAATAATAATGATGATAATAATAATAATAATAATAATAATAATAATAATAATAATAATGATAATTTAAAAAAAATTAAAGTTAGAGACACGAGATTCATCCTCCACAATGGAGGGTGACAACGTCTTCCGCTCCAAGACAAGTCCCGAGATAAGTCAGTGGGCCCCAAAAAGGCCTCTAAGGCGGCGGATAAGGATGCCCATAGACAGCACCAAGCCTTGGAAAGGCAGTTGCAGAAACGGGCCAGGGAGGTGGACAAGATGGCTACAACAATCGGATCAGGGCCCAAGTCCATTGCTGGGGCCCTTGGACTTATCTACCCAGCCCAGTCACACTTTTTCTGGACAGCCTCCCATAGCCATATCTCCTCCAATGAGCACTGCCTGGCAAAGCCCAGAGGCAACCTTCACCCCTATGGCCGCCGGTTTAAGACAGGAGGAGGGATTACCTGAGACTATTCCCATCGAAATGAGGCAGTGGACGGAGATGGCAATTCAAAAGGGCATTGCAGTTGGAATTCAGCAATCCATCCGGACTAGACACTTTTCGGCTACTTCGGAAACGGGATCCCTGTCTGCTCGATCCTTTGTGCATATGGGACAACATCAAACTCAAGTATTCCCCAATATTCCTGACATACCAGTCCAGGGTCTTCGGGAGGAGGTGGAATTAGATGACTAGGATGTTCCCATGGAGGTGGGGTCAATCCATCAGATGGACTTGGGGTTGTCAGAGGCTGACCCACTAGAATGAGGAATGTTGGATGACGAAGGCCTCATTCTGGACCAACCTACCTTTTCTGGTCTTTTTTGTCTGCATCTCTTTAAATCTTTACTGTTCAAAGCAAAGAACAACGCTAAACTAGGCACATCAAGTCCTCACCCATTGTCAACAGGGTCTCAGAACGAATCTGAGGACCTAATCTCACAACCGGCTAATGAGGCAGAAACTATTCCTGTCCCTCGTATGTTTGCTGAATTAGTACAAAATCAATGGGCATCAGCAGCATCCTACCCAGCCCCAACAGGGTACAATAAACAATATTATAATTTGGCACCAGAGTTTTCAAATTTTCTCAAAACGCCAGAGGTGGATGAGCCCATTGTGGCACTGGCCTCTTCTTCAACCTTTCCCAACAAAGCTGAGGAAGCCCTGAGACCGGAGGAAAAGAGAGCACAGTTGGCACTCCGTAGGGTGCACATTTCTGACGCCTGGGCCATTAGGGCAGCTACAGCTGCGTCCTTTTTTACACGGTCCTCCCTACGATGGATCTTCCACTTGAGGGATATATTGCCAGCGTCAAATGTCAGAGCCCACCAGGACATTGCTAAGATTATTGCAGCGGCAGAATTCTCTGCTGACGCCACATTTAATGCAGTCAAATTCTCATCTAGAGCCATAGCATCTCACGTGTCAGCACAGAGACTGCTATGGCTCAGACATTGGCAGACGGATACCAAGCATAAATGCAAGCTGGCATCAGCCCCAATATCGGAGGATAAATTATTTGGCAGTGTCTAGGAGCCTCTGCTTATTGAGAATAGAAACAAGAAAAAAGTGCTTCCCCCTCTTTTTCGGAGGTCTGAAAACAGAACGCCCCAGTCGTTTCGAAGGGGTCCCTTTCAGCCCTACTATCAATGTCCATACGTTCCCAGATCTCAGAGAACATCAGGCTACAGGCCCAGTTTTAGACAGGATAGGTCTGAATCTTCCGATAGAGGTCAGCGGGGAGGCCAAAACAGAAGAAACCCCAGAGGTACCGGAGGCCGATTTTTTCATCGCCCCAAGTGAGTCCTTGACAGCAGCTCCCATTGGAGGGCGGCTAAAATTGTTTGCTGATCAATGGGACAGCTCCACCTCTGATGTGTGGGTCAGGGACACTTAGGTTTGGTTTGGCGCTAGAGTTTCAATCCTCCCCCCCCCCGAACTTTTTCATTAGGAGTCCTAGGTCCACGGACTCCATTAAGAGAGCGTTGATGCAGGAGGCTATCATCATCTTCTGCATATTCGGGCCATTAGGGAGGTCCCATCTGAACAAGGGGTCAAGGCTGTTATTCTATATTGTTTGTGGTCCCAAAGAGTTCAGGGGGCTGGAGGGCAATTCTGGACCTCAAGCATCTGAACAGATCATTGGTTTACCGAAAATTCAAGATGACTACTCTCCAGTCCATTCTGCTCAGCATCAGAGAGAACGATGTCCTGACTTCTATAGATCTCACAGAGGCTTAGCTACATATACCAATTAGACCTGCTCACTACAAATATCTTAGTTTTTGCTATTGTGATCGGCACTACAAATATATCGCCCTACTATTTGGTCTGGCTTCGTCCCCTAGGACTTTTACCAAGGTCCTAGCGGCTTTGGCTGCCTCCCTGAGGATCAAATCTATTCGTTTACAACGCTGTCTGGATGATATTTTAATTTTGTCATCTTCCAGACATCAATAAAATTTGGATAACAAGATTACCCTGGAGACCCTTCAAGGTCACGGTTTTTCCATAAATTGGGATAAAAGCCATTTGATCCCCTCAACTAGGTTAGTTCATTTAGGGGCAGTGATAGATACCGTGGAGGGCAAGGTTTTTCTCTCTTAGGACAAGTTGAATAGTATCCAGTCTTTGGCCAGAGAGATCAGAGCCTTAAAGAGGGTTTCTCTGGCAGTTCTTTCTCAACTGTTAGGGAAACTGATTTCTTGTATTTCCATTGTGCCTTGGGCTCAATTCCATTCTAGAGATCTACAATGGTTCCTGCTACCTTTCCAGTGATCCGGAAGAGCCACTTCCAATGTCCAGATAAAGGTACCGCACAATGTTCTCCGATCGCTCCGCTGGTGGTCGAAAAACACGATAAACAAGGTGTATCAATTCAAGGAACCATGTAGGGCAACGATCACAACCGATGCCAGCCTGATGGGATGGGGAGCTCACTTCCAATCCCACACTGCTCAGGGAATTTGGACTATTTACAAACAGTCACAAAACATCAACCTGTTGGAGTTGCAAGCAGTTCATCTGGCGTTACGCAGTTTTCTACCCCTCTTCCAGTCATGCCACATTCTGGTCTTGACAGACAATATCACAACCAAGGCCCACGTAAACAGACAGGGGGGTACCCATTCCAAACTTATGATGCTGGAGACAGCCAGATTGTTCAAGTGGGCCGAGGCCAATCTGTTGTCGCTCAAGGCAGAGCACATAGCAGGGGCCTTAAACACACAAGCGGACTTGCTCAGCAGGGCCACGATAGATCAGGCAGAGTGGCGCCTACACCCGTCTCTTCCAGGAAGCAGTGCGGAGGTTTGGGCAACCGGTGATCAATCTATTTGCCTCTCCCCTCAACGCCCAATTGCCCCGGTATATTTCAAGGTACCTGACTCAGGGGGCGGAGGCTGTCAACGCTCTGCGATGTCAGTGGCCTCTCGGACTTCTATATGTGTTTCCTCCACTCCCTGTAATACCCAGGTTAATCCAGAAGTTATTGGAGGAACGAGCGGAATTGATATTGGTCGCCCTTACTGTTCTAGGCGAACGTGGTTCGCGGACTTACAGAACCTGTCGAGAGAACAACCTTGGAAAATTCCGTCGAGGGTTTCCCTCTCGCAAGGGCCGGTACTTCACCCGGACCCACAATGGCTCAGCCTAGCTGTATGGAGATTGAGCGGAACTGTTTAAGGACCCAACAGATTTCAGAGGATGCCATTGCCACCATACAAGCATCCAGACGGTCCTCTACAAATCGTATATACGAGGCCACATGGTCCACTTTCTGTCGCTGGTGCCGGGGGCCTAAGATCAACCCCTCTGCCCCATCAATAGGACAATTATTGGACTTTTTACAGGAGAGGTTGACCAAGGGCCTATCTCCAAATACTTTACTCAGACAGGTGGCAGCCTTAGCCTCGGTGATATCCTGGGGTACCTTCGTTCCATAGTGCACCATCCACCTGTCCGCAGCTTTCTTAAGGGTGCTGCAAACTTACGACCTCCTGTAATTCACCGCTATCCCACTTGGGAGCTCAACAAGGTGTTAACCGCACTTACAACTGGCCCGTTCGAGCCTTTAAGAACCGCTAGTCTCAAATTCCTGACATGTAAGGTGGTCTTCTTAATTACGATCACATCAGCAAGGAGGATTTCTGAATTGGCAGCATTGTCGATGAGAAAGGACCTGTGCGTGTTTCATGCGGACAGAGTGGTTCTCAGATTGGATCCATCGTTCATCCCTAAAGTAAATTCAGCCTTCCACAGAGCGCAGGAGTTGGTGCTTCCAAATTTTTATCTGAAACCATCTCATAGACTGGAGCATCAATGTCATCGACTTGACGTTCGAAGGGCGTTAAGCATCTATCTAGACCGCACGGCGGCATTTCGAAAATCTGAGGCTCTATTCCTATCCTTCAACCCATCCACTTTAGGACACAAGGTGTCGTCGACGACCATTGGTAGATGGTTGAGAGCCACCGTAGCTAAAAGTTATGAATGCCAGTCCATCTCAGTTCCTAAGGGCATTACAGCCCACTCGACAAGGAGTGCGGCAACATCAGCAGCATGGGCCACTCGGGCTTCCATAGATGAAATTTGCAGAGCGGCGACTTGGGCTTCACCATCGCCCTTTGTCAGAAATTATAAAATTGATGTCTACACCTTAGCGGACGCTTCATTTGGCAGAAGAGTCCTGCAGAGGGTCCATAGAATTTAGGAGTGGATTTCAGTCCAGACGGAGTACCTCCCTAAAGACAGGCCAAGCTTTGGTATGTCCCACTTCTGGATGCTCTGAACAGCTCATGGGAGAAAGGACGTTGGTACTTACCTGATATACCCGTTCTCTGTGAGCTGTGAAGAGCATCCAGCCCCACCCATTTCTTTCCGTCTGGTGGGGTTCCGTTCCAGTCAGGGATCTAGATTAGGTGATGAGTTCCATACTTTGACACTCAGTCTTTGCAAAACGGGGGGATGCTGGGGAGGTGTCCCGTGGAGGAGGAGGAGCGTCCCAGACTTTTAAGCCCAGCCTTTCCAGAAGAGACTGAAGCACCTCCCACTTCTGGATGCTCTTCACAGCTCACAGAGAACGGGCGTATCAGGTAAGTACCAATGCCCTTTCTCTTCAGATCAAGGAGAGCCAAGGATCACCCACAAGATTGCTCTGTACAAAATATCTCTCTGAAGAGATCATAAAATAGTAATCTCCAGTGGGTTTGAGAGTTGTAGGAGTCGGGAAAAACATCCAGCTTAAGCTGCAGTTAAGAGCGGGGTGTCAAACTCATGCATCACATGTGGCTCCGCCCCATCCGGTTTAGCGAAGGGAAAAAAAGTCCCGTTAAAAACCTCTGGGTCACCCATTTTCTGTTATAACTGCTTTAGGAAGCTGTTGTTGATCTATATTTAACTTTCCAAGGGGAAAGGTTTATTACACTGGGAGAATTTCATTCTATCCTGAATGAAAGATATTTTGCAAAAGCTTCAGGTTTATTTTTAAGCAACATTAATTTTTGGAATACAGCAAATTAGGGACTAGGATGTTGACTTTGAAAAGTTAAGGGGCTAGATAGATTTGAAAGACTAAAGTTTGATAACAATATTTAGAGTTTGAAATTAACTATAGGAAATATTCCCGTGGGAAAGTTTTGCTGATTGGAAAATAAACAGATGGCAAGAATGGACTTTGAAGGCTGATTAGAGAGAACCAGTGAGAACTAAGAATTACAATTAAGGGAGAAGAAACCCATTAATATATGGAGCAATACTCTTCAGTTATAAAAAAAAAATCAAAGCTATTTGGGAACATATCCCCAAATTACTTTCAAGATTGTCTGATACTATAACAGAAGATGCAGAAGAAAAATAGGTTTTATTGGATAAAACTGAAACTGATTAAATGTAGATTGAATTTTTAAAAATGCCAAGTTATAAAAGTAATGTAGATATGGGGAAAACATGTAGTTATGGCCATGCTTGAAGATATGAAAATGTAAATGCTAGAAGAGTGATATTGAAAAAGAGAGCACATTGGATTTTCAAATGAAACCAGCTGAAGTAATAATTGAAGTGGACATACAAATAATAAACCACAAGAATAGAGGTGAAGACGCTTCTTGGATGAGAAGTGAAATGTCTTCAAAGGAAAAAAAAAACTCCAGTTATTTCTTTAAAAAGCATCTTTGGGACAACTATGACTTGGATGACTGATAATCTCTATTGACATCTTAGAGACTATATCTCTTTTCCAACTCATTCACTCCAATTTTAAAGGATGGCCATATCTATATCTAAAACTAAATATCTTCTGAGATGAGCAAATAGAAAAAAAGGGTTAGACTCTTTTTTCCTATTTTCTTTTTAGTCTCTGTGCACCATTTATAAAACTCTTTTGCACGTCTTGAAGTTATTACAGAATTTAGTTTCTTACAAGCTGAAGAAAAGGACTTAATCGGATAAAGTTTGCTTAATTTTTGATCAGTGAGAAAATGTGGATTTCTGAACAAGTGATACTGAATGCTTCCCAGCAACTCTGAGTGATTTACCACTTGTTAAATGTTTTTAAATGTTTAATAATTAAAAAATAGCACAGATGTATATAACTTGCCATTAAAGTGCTATACAGCTGTGTTTGAAAAACTAGCTAAAGTTAAGGACTAATCTCTGAAGCTGATTTTAATTTACTGCAAATAACAGGCAAGCTATGTGTAATGACAATCTAATTAAATATGTTAGAGAACTGTTATAACCTTGCCCTATATTGAAAAATCTTTTCATCTAGTTTCTTGTGATTTAGTAATACTTTAGAAGGCTTGCAGCTATTGATAAAGCTAAGGGATTTCTAAACACTAAAGTGTAATAAATTTAGAGGAATGAAGTCTGTTGTGATAGGTAGTTGTCTTAGGCTGGCCATAGTCTCTGAAAGCTATGTAACTGGTGAATTACATGTCTGCAAGTGATGCTGTAGTCGGCAGTGTGTGACAATCCTGAGATGAGAGAAAGATGAATGTAATAATGCATGCTTTGCCTCAATTTCTTTCAGATACTGGCCAGAAGAAGACTATAGACAAGAAAGATGGGAGACGCATGTCTTTTCAAAAGCCAAAAGGGACTATAGAATATATCGTAAGTTGTTGCTCGGGTACATAATTTTCAAGATACACTGAAAATTTGTTAATGGGATTGAGAAGTACTATGCTGAATCTTTTCAAACATAATGTAGAGTAAGTCTCTTAAACTTTCCAGTCTTCCTGTAGATATTATATGCTAATAGTAGATCACTAGTTTTAAAATATATGCCTTATTGTACTTTTAGAAGAATCACCCTTATTGCTTCTAATGCTTTTAATATTGCTAATAATCCACTGAGTATAGATTAATATAATGTTGTCCCATTTTACCAGTGTGATACACAAATATTTTTCTTTTCTTATAAGTTTCATTGACTTATTAATACATCAGGGATCAGTTTTGTTTTTTAATCACTCAATTATCAGAATGCCGAGTCTATATGTTCTTCAAATGACCCTTAAGCAGAAATATAGTCAGTCTTAAATTTCTGGTTACTAAGGGAAACTAGAAGTCTGAATTAGGAAATAGTTTATTACATAATACCTATATATTTATGGTTTCTAGATACAGAATTTTCAAATTGTACCACTGTAAATCAGTTCAGTGTTTTCATTTTTAAGTAGAAAGGATTTGTTTGAAATGAAACTTAGTAAAAAGCTGGCTATTGGGATTCTATTTCTATATATGTACTATGAGTATTTTTGTGACAGTTTAAACAGACTTTAGACTTACTCTAAAGTTGTATTGCTCTTTTGCTTTCCATTGCTGAATTTGAGAGATACTGATGAGTATATAACCATAAAATGTAATTAGGAAGTGAATTGGTTCCTTCACTTTAAATGAATTACTTGTATAAACAATCTGATACACAGTGGTATCAGCTAGCACGCAGTTCTGCATTTCTAACAAAACTGCTTTGAATGACTTGTATTAAACTACACAAGCAGAGCTTTTGTGTCAATTTCACAGTGTAAGTCTATATAATGTGTGCATTAGTAAAGTTATCATCAGATAATAAGCTTGTTAATGAAGTTATTATACACTTAGATTTTGATTTATTTCAGTAGAGGAAAATATAGTCATGGTTTCCAGTAATCAAACTCCTTTCAGTGAATTTGGAAATGTTCAGTTGATAACAAATATAAAATATTTAAGTAATTTGTACCATTGTACCAATTGTAACAAAATTTAGAGCTTTAAGAGGGCATACTACAAAATGGTCTCTAATTACTTTTCCAAGCAATTGAAAATAATGTTGGTAAGACTTTCTATTGCCAACTTCATTATCCTTAAAGTGCTTGTATCAGAGTATTAAAGAGACTGGAAATGTTTCATTTAGTTTTTCCACTTCTATCTCAAAATAACTAATAACTTGTCATTATTACATAGTGTATTAGGACTTCAATTTGCTTATTGTTTGTTACATATTTTTGACCTGATTTGTTTGGATTTCTATTTTTTATTATTCCCAATTCCCAATAATTCTCAAATTATTAATATAAATTTGGAAATATAACAATGTATACAAATTTCTTCTATGTATTTATTTCTTCTCATGAAAATCCTGTTAGCATATAAGATTAACTTCTGAGAAATCCTCCCTGATAAATACATGCAATACTTGGAAATCTTACTTTTCTATTAAATTATATACAATATTTTCCTTTGGAAAAAAATATTTGAAAATATCAGAAAGAGGAAACAACTTTTTGGAAAAAAATGCTGTAGATGACACACTCTCATAATAATGTACTACTCTAATCTGAAAAATTCTGGCTTGTTCACTCCAAAAATGGAATATATTTCCTATGATAAGCATTGTAATTAACTTGATGAGCTGCTTTAAATAATTGCTTATCACAATTATAATTGTTTATAAAAAGTAAGACACATCAGTATTCTAGTACCTAAAAACTTGAGCGATGATCAGACTTTTAGTCTGTCCTTTTTTGTTGTTGCTGTTGAGGGTCTGTGAAAAATGTATAATATAATAGGATTTTATCCACTATTCATTAATAAAGAAATAAAAGAAATCATGGGATTTAGAAAAAGAGTACACTTTCCAATCTGTTGTAGAAAGAAGTACTGAATACTAAAATTCAAACATGTTGCAGTCCTACTTACATGTGAGTTTGAATGTCAGTTTATTTTAAGTTTCTTACAAAGAAATATTGTAGAGCTTACAGTTATATAACTAATCAAAGGACCCTAAATATGGCTTTATCTGTGGAAAGCTTGGATGTTGGAAATTAATGCACTTTTTATTTCTAGTCATATATTTTCAGTAAATATATTTAGGAGTTCATGATCAGTATTAAAATAATCCACAATACACATTTTAATAAACATAAACATAATGAAACCCAATCGTATTCTCCACAATAGATGTTGGCAGTTGTGCCTTGGTAATTAACTGAATCTTGGCCAGGTTTCAATAATTAAAAAAAATAAGGATTTATCTTGTTTTATCATTCTGTATGTTGCCCATAATGATGTGACAAGACTCTTCCCCTGTTCCATCTGAAAATATGGTACAACTCATACAATATTCAGAGATTCAACTCTGTTACTTAGGGAATTATAAGGCGATAGAACTTTAGTTCGACTTAGAAATGAATAGAGAGCATGATTCGATACTTGAGTCTCCCTTGACAAAGTCATTCAATGAGTAATCTTGACATTTCATTTGTGGAATTATTATACAGTGAGCTTTTGATTTCTTATAGTACATAAATATAGCCATGTTATCTAGTGGTCAGACTCATTTCAATAAATATCATATTTATCTGATACAGATAGGAACTATTTAAGTAATTTGTATCCTTGTATCAATGTTGCAGATTTCAGAGTGCATATATGCAAAATGGTCTGTAATTTATTTTGCAGAAGATTTAAATATTACCCATGTATGGATATATAATTCTATTTGAAGCAAACTGTTGCATTAATTTTTAAAGCCAGAACCATCTAATAAGCCTCAATTTTGTTCAAATTCAGTTTAAATTTATTATCTTTTTCTACTCAAAATTAAGTCTAGATAGTGATTTTTTGCTTGAACCTTACTTGATACAAATGACAAAGAGAAATAGAACTGGGTACCATTCCAATGATCTTTGCCAATTGACCAAAATTCCTCAAGCATTGTAACTGAAACAATAATTTCTATTGCTTGATATCTGTTTTCAGCAAGCACCATGTTGGCCAATGTTCACATAATTCATTTTTAAAAGAGGGGTTTGTTTGGGGTTTATAATAAGCAAAATGTTAGAGTCTCAATGATCCAGCAGCAAATGCTTCAAAAGTTTTGATATCTATTTGACAAGTAATTGTCTTTCAACTTCTCCTTAGTATTTGCTGAATCTAATTAAAAATCTTTGGTGCACATTAAAACATAACATTTTTGAATTTTTTATTAGAAATGAATCAGAAATAGTTGACAGAGCTTGGGACATGGAATCACCATATAAATTATTCATTAATTCTGTTTTAATGAACTCGTATTGCTGTTGGAGAGTAAAGTTTTATTTTAATCTAAACTAATCACATTTTATAATGATTAGTGTTTTGTCCTACTCCCTGCTTCTTTCTTTCTTCGGAATACCAGGTAATCCCCATTTTATGGTAAAAGCAGTTTGTATGTCAAATCGGAAACATCAGCTTTTCATTCTCAGTGCAGCAGCTAAGAAAAGATTTAAAATTTGAGAAAACTGCATGCTGATGATTAATTTTTAGAAGACCTTATTTTTTAAAACAATTCTATTAGAATTGGTACTTAAGTAAGTCAAACACTTTTAAATTGTTGCAAATAAAATTGTAGGTATCTTAAATATTTGGTTAGTTGGTCTTTTTATGTTTGAAATTTATTTTATTTATTTATTTTTATTTATTTGGTTTGTCAATTGCTTACAAGATAATAGGTATAAGTAAAAACATAGTTATAAATACATGGATACATATAAGAAAAATAAAAGAAATAAAAGAAACAATAGGACAGGGACGGTAGGCACGTTGGTGCGCTTATGCACACCCGTACAGACCTCTTAGGAAAGGGGTGAGGTAAATAGTAGACAGTCTAAGGTTAAAGTTTTTGGGGTTTGGGGAAGAAACCACAGAGTCAGGTAGAGTATTCCAGACATTATGTTGTTGAAGTCGTATTTCCTGCAATCAAGTTTGGTGCGATTAACTTTGACTTTGTATCTATTGTTTGCTCTTGTATTGTTATGGTTGAAGCTGAAGTATTCATTGACGGGTAGGACATTGCAATGCATGATTTTATATACTATACTTAGATCGGACCGAAGGTGATGTAGTTCTAGGTTTTCTAGGTCTAGAATTTCAAGTCTGGTGGCATAAGGTACTCTGCAATGAGTAGAGGAGTAGAGAACTCTTCTTGTGAAATATTTCTGGACTTTCTCAACTGTGTTAATATCAGATACGTAATGTGGGTTCCAGACTGATGAGCTGTATTCGAGTATTGGTCTAGCAAATGTTTTGTATGCTCTAGATATTAGTGTAATATTACCAGAGAAAAAGCTACGTAAGATTAGGTTAAGAACTCTTAACGCCTTTTTGGCTATGTAGTTACAGTGGGCTCTAGCACTTAGATCATTAGAGATGAGTACTCCAAGGTCTTTGACAGAGTTTGGATCATCAACAAGGTCTTGACTATTCAGCCTATATTTTATTTTCTGATTTTTTTTCCAATATGTAAGACAGAGCATTTGTTGAGATTTGAAGTTGCCATTTGTTTGACCATTCTGATACATAGTCAAGGTCTTTTTGAAGGATAGCAGTATTGTCTGTGATTTTGAATAGCTTTACATCATCAGCGAAGAGAATGCAAATTTATTCAACTCCAGCTTATTCAGAACAACTGAATTATTGTTTTACTGTATTTCAATCCTACTAATAAGATGCAGGCCTGAACATTTTTCTTGGTTGTTATTTTCTTTTAAAAATAGACAATATAGTAATATGCTAGACTTTCAAGAATGTAGGGAAGACTTGATTACATATCATTTAATTGCATTTATGTTCTCTAAACAGGTGGAGTCAAGAGATTCTTTGAATACTGTGGCCTTGAAGTTTGATACTACCCCTAATGAATTGGTGCAGTTAAACAAGCTGTTTTCCAGAGCAGTTGTTCCTGGACAGGTATTGTCTATTACATGAGATAAATACAGTAAAACTAGATGAAGAGTAATCAATAGTTTATTGAACATTACATCTATTCCTTCCTTTGGCGATGATTATCTTAACATTAGCGGATCAGGAAGAAGGGATAAGCAAAGAACTCGCTGGCTTGTTACTATCAAAGCTGATACGAAGATGAACATCCAACAACTGAAAGAAGTTATGCTTGACAGGGTAGTATGGAGAACTCTTGCTTATAAAGTCAACAAGAGTCAGACATGACTGAATGGTTAAAACTAACTAATTAATCTTGTGACATGGAAGAGAATTGTAAAATATTGGGGAGTAATACAGTGGAGCCCCTGACACAAATAAATTGGCATCAAACCTTAAAATTTGTTTGGGTACAGAATATGGCAGGAGTAGGTTTGGTTTAAAGCTGAAACTCCAGATCCGCTTTGAAAGTTTAAATAGAAAATAATCATGGTTACAAGTTATCCTAAGTAATAGGACAATTCTGTAATTCAAGAATGAGGGCATATATTTAACATTTTTCAAAGTTTTATTAAAAAATAATTTATGTACAGATTCTATAAAAGGGAAATAAAGTCTTTGTTGGAGTAAACATATCATGAATGAAATTTATATCACATATAAATGTGGATATGAAATCTAAGCAAACTCTAAAAAGCTAATTGAAGATAAACACAGTAAAGTATGTATTATCCACAAGGCATTTCATGAAATATCTGACAATATAATAACTTCTGTACCAGTTCTAAATGCCTACTGATCTATGCAAAAACAAATTTTTGATCACAATATTAAAAAGTTTGCAGTTCTCTGCAAGACATTTATGCAGATACGTCTTTTTGAGCCTTGTGCAAATAATGTTTTACTTTTTAAATTAATAATATATAAATCAGTTAAATCAGATTTAATCAACATGTGTTTTTATAGGTGTTATATGTTCCTGATCCAGAGTATTTTTCCAGTGTGGAGAGTTCCCCCTCACTTAGTCCTGAAAGTCCTTTGTCACCTACATCTTCAGAAGCTGAAGCTGAGAAGACAGCTGTAAGTGTGTAAATATTTCTCCCCCAAGGACGTATTCCTGAAGAGTAGTCAAATTGTAGTATGCAGGCCTCATTGATCTGATCAGAACTGAGACACACTGATATAAAAATCTATTTCCATTTTCAAATAGTTTTGAATGTTGATGTGGATGTTAACAGCACTGTCTTGAATGTTGGTACCTTTAATATTAAATAAAACTATAATACACATTTTTCTATATTGCTTTGTGAAATACTTTCATATACCTTTCATATACCAACTTGTGATTTAATACTTCTGTGATTTAATACTTCTGTAGAATTCATTCCTAACACATATGGTAATAGTCGTTTTAAAATGACTCATTTTTATCATTTACTTGCTTTGAACCTCTCTGTTATACTACATGGGTTTGGCAAGGATAAGCCTACATTTATAAAACACATCCTATTTTTGGTTCCATCACTGAAATTTTTGTTTTTGTAGGATTCAGATGGGGCACAAAAGAAAGAAACAACAGCCATACCAGCATATCCGTGTGTTCGGTCTACAAGGGTTGTGTCATCCACGTCAGAAGAAGAGGAAGCTTTCACAGAAAAATTTCTCAAAATCAATTGTAAATACATTACTAGTAATAAGGTACACAATGATACATTTCTTACATAAAATGTGTTAATGTACCTAAATTATTTGAGAATTTTCCTTTTATTGGGATGGAATAATTTTGGTAATTAATTGATATTAGCTATAAATAGAAGTTAACCTTACAACTTTATCAAAGCTATACATTACCATACTACATTCATCCACTTTGTCACAGTAATGATGGCAATATCTAATAAAAAAACGTAGCAGCTGAGTTGAAAGATGCAACAGAAGATACACATGGATTTTTATTGACTATGTAGATAATAGAGTCTTGTCATCTTTTTATAAATAGCATATTTGTAAAGAATCTTGTATATATGCTTCCACAATCTTAATATTTAGACTGTCTTTTCTCTTCTCAGACAATAGGAAGGAATACTCATGGGCTATCTTAAAAATGTTAGAGAATTCTTATCCAGTTGTACTATAGAAACATTAATTCACTTCAGGCATTGAAATTTAATAGACACAGCCCAAACCAAGCAAGTTCCATTTAAAATTACATGTTTATTGGAGAAGAGGATGTTCCCTGAATTTAAGATGATCTTCCCAAAAGGAAGACAAACAAGAAAACAAAACCTTCACAGGCAGGAAATCCTTATAGTGTCTAACTTTCCCTCCTTATCAATTTATTATTAGCAATTCCAGAAGAATCTAATGTCTTCCTAAGAAAATGTGTGCATAGGTTTTATTGTGTGTCTGTGTGTGTAACTTACAGAAGTCACACTCTCCTCAAAAAAAAAAAAATTGAGCAGAGGCACTGTTAGAATAAGGGGAAAAAAGTACTAAATACTGCCTCTTAAAAAGATACCCCAGTTAATTAATTAATTTTCCATCTGCATTTATTCAAGATTGCTGCTCACATACGAATAACTCTTGCAGCGAATTACTCAAAATTGCATTCATATTCACTTTCCTCCTTCCAGCAAGGAAAGGCAATAAAGAAAAGAAATGTGATAGAAACTAGGTCAATGATAGCAAACCTTTTCAGCACCGAGTGCCCAAACCGGAATGCGCATGCATGCGCATGCATGTGTGCATGCTGAACACCAGAAACCCGAAGACCAGCTGGCTAGTGCACGCATGCCTGGTTTTTTGGCCATTTTGGGGGCCGTTTTTCAGGTCATTTTTGGACGTTTTCTGAACCGTTTTCAGGCCCCTTTTTGGGCTGTTTTCAGGCTGTTGTTTTTTTTTTTTTTACCATTTTCAGGTCATTTTTTTGGCCTTGAAAATGGCCTTGAAAAACGGCCTGGTTTTTGGCCATTTTTTGGGCCATTCCTGGTGCTCCAGCACCTGTGAAAACCAGTTGGCTGGTGCTCATGTGTACGTCATAAACCAGAAGACCAGCTGGCGATGGTGCACGTGCCTACAGAGAGGGCTCTGCGTGCCATCTCTGGCACGTGTGCCATAGGTTCATCATCACAGAACTAGGTAGTGGAAATGCTGCTATTCTTGAGAATACCTTTTTCTTACCCAATATGAAAAGCTGCTGCTGCTTAAAACAGGAATGATTAAGGGGCTGAAATGTGTGGGTTTTTCCTTCCCTCTCTAGTTTCCTCGCTTCATCTTGCTTGTATCAACTTCTGCTTCCTCCTTTTTTTTCATCCTTTCCTTTCTTTGACCTAATCAACAACACACAAAATATTTTTCTCTGTGGATTTTCCTCATGGTAGTAAAAGGATAAAGTAAAAACATATCAGTTCTCCAATCTGTACTAGATATAACTCAATCCATATCCTGCCTTTGTGCCTCTTTTTCCTTCTTCTGACATTTCCTGTGGAGAACTGAATAAAAGTCAAGAGTTTTAACATAACTGTCCAAAATAAATACTTCTGAATATCTGCAAGCCTAAAGGAGAAAAACCAAATTGATCTTATAAGTAAAAGCTTTACTTCAAATGAGAATTAGTTTTATTTATTTACTTGATTCTTAATTTCATTATACATATTATATATTTAGGAATGATATTTTTGAAATATTTCTTTCTAGATTGTTACATAGACTTCAGTCTATTTAGTTTCATGTGTGTGTGAGAGAGAGAGAGGGAAGGGGTGGATTTTCTTACCTTTTCCCAATCTTATTTATTGTGTATTTGATGAATCTCCCTTTACTGTTGTATACATAGTATACATCTCAAACAGTGTACAGTAGAACCTCTGGTCATGAGCACTTCTGACCACAACCAAATCAGGCATGATATTTTTCCGATTAAAATCGAATTCGATTTTTTGGGAATCGCCCGGGTGAGGGGCGTGGTGGGGCGGGCGGGCGGTGCGAGGGGCGGGCGGTGCGAGGGGCGGGCGGGCGGCGGCGGGCGAGCGGCGGGCGGTGCGAGGGGCGGTGCGAGCGCGGTCGGGCGGTGCGAGGCGGGCGGGCGGTGCAGGCGGCGCGCGCGAGGCGGGCGATTTCTTGGCGCGTGGTGGGGGGTCTCTTTTGGCCGGCCCCGATTTTTTTTTCAGAGGGGAATATCATGCCTGCAAATAGAGTTCTGACCAAAAAATTCACAATTTTTTGGGGGGTGGCTGATTTCCCCTTTAGCACCATTTTTTTTGTAAGTGCCAAATTTCCAAAATTAGGTTCAGGTCACAAATCGGGTTGGGTTTCAACCAAAGTTATGGAACAAATTATGGTCGTGACCGGAGGTTCTACTGTATATAGCACACCTTTCTGCTTCTTCAGAGCTATATAACCTTTTCAAATGCAAGTAATTCATATCTAGAAATGCAGAGGAATATTTCCTTTTTAGGTGTTTATATATTGATAAAGGCTTCATTAAAATTAACCACAATTTCGTAAAGTCTTTGAAATATGTAACATATATAACATTGATATCATTTGTTGCATGACTTATAAAATTACTGCTTTTTAAAAAATGTTTTATATTATATCAAAATATAACTGCTGAAATATTAAGTTTATACTAAGGTTCATTATTCAATTAAACAATTTAAATGCAAAATTATTTTACAGTACCATCTTACAATATCTCTGAATTATGGTTTAATGTAAACTAGGCAAAACTGTTTTTCCTTAAATATTATATTTTCCAGGAATTTACAATTTTTCATGGTTTATAAGAAAGCTGAATGTGTTTGTTAGACTTTAATAGAAGTGCTCAGAATTCATTAAGCAATGAAGTGAATAGGTCACTTCTAGACATAATTTGAAAAGATTTGGTTTTGATTGCAGGAAGTTTTATTGTTTTTCTCCTTATCATAGGGAACTGTCACCGGTGTGCTCCTAGTGACACCAAACAATATAATGTTTGATCCACATAAAACAGATCCCTTGGTTCAACAAAATGGCTGTGAAGAGTATGGTATCATGTGTCCAATGGAAGAAGTGATGTCAGCTGCTATGTATAAAGATGCTGATGGCAAAATACAGGATTCGTTACCCATGTAAGATAGATTAGTGTATGTATGTGTACACATCTCTATCTCTCTGTGTGGGAGTCAAATGAAAGAAATTGCATTTGCATGGCAGCTGTATACAGTAATCATCAAATATCCCTATGTTGTTTTCCTGAGACAAAAAAAAACAAAACCCCACACCACTGTTTTTATGAACTTTTGGGACAAAGAAGTTTGGAATTACTAAATAAGTTTTTGAGAATTACACCAGAGCTTTTAAAATTAGCACAATTTCCTTTCTATGCAGAAGCATTAAAAACCAAAGTTTATGAGGAGCTTACTAGTCATTGAATCTAAATTATTATTTTATGGCTTTTAGAAAGTTACTTGAGGCATATTTTCTGATTTGACATGTTAACCAGATTCTCATATTATATACATGGCTTTGTGACCAGATTTATTAATCACTTTTAATAAAATATTGGTTGTTTTTGTGACACAATTTTGTGATATAAGTAGAACTTTGTTTCATTTATTAGTATGGAATTCTCCATGCAAATTCTTTTCCATAGGATTTGCCCCAAATAAAGGTTTTTTAAAAGCCTGTAAGTACAAAAATATAAATTGGAAAATTGTTTTTTTTCAACAACTTGCAGAAGTTAAATTACCTACAGCAACTACAAGAATGAGGAATTCTGTCCCTCATAAGGTAGCTCAGCGAGTTACTTACATTTGAATATAAGATATAAGACTATTCTATAAAGAATCCTTTCCTGTGCTACAGATGGGCTACAAATTAGGCTTTATCCATTGTATTCCACACATGGAATATAATGCCCACAGAGCTGTGTCTGGCTCTCTCTTTTCTAACATCCAAGTTTTTAAAAACCATCCTTTTTAAGTAGGCTTATGATACCTAGCTATTGTAAGTGCCATCCTGTTTATTTGTACTTGTGTTTTATGTATTTATTAAACACAACTGGGATACCTCTTTGTTTTATTGTATACCACTCAAGCTAATAGAATTGAGTATTATAGACAACTTTTGCAATAAATAAATCTTGTCCACTGCTAATAGGGTGGGAGGTGGGTGATGTTCTCTACAGAGATATGTTGCATAACTGTTTAATGAATAGTTATCAAACTGGTTCTATTAAAATGATCCCAGTTTTAAAAAAAAGTTATGTGCATTTTGTTTTCTCAGGTTATAACACAGAGGTCTTCTTTACTTTTTAGTGATGTAGGTCAGTTATCTGTAAAAGATCTCTGCCACTTCAAGAAAATTACCAGAAGTAATACTGATGAAATGGAATTAAGAACGAGAGATACAGGAAATGATAGTGCCAGTACTGCTCCAAGGAGTACAGAAGAATCTCTGTCAGAAGATGTTTTCACTGAGTCAGAACTGTCTCCTATTCGGGAAGAGATTCTGGATGATATTCGACAAGACAAATCTTCTGGAGCTTCGTCTGAATCTGTCCAGACAGTAAACCACACTGGCAGAGAATATGTAAAGGATATTTTAGACTCTGTTAATAATATTGGGAATGTAAATTCCAATGGAAAACAGCCTTTGAATGATGGTAGTACTTCTGTTAATGATACTGTGGACTCAAAAGCAGTGGAGAAAGCAATAGAAGAAGTACAGAATATTGTAGAAGGATGTATTTCTGATGCTGAAGCACAACATGGAACATGTCAGGAACCTGTAGAAGGAAATGTACCAGAGGATGAGCAGCATTTGGATTCTGAAAAAATTGATTCTCAAAAAGAGGCCACAAATGAAGGGGAACCTGTGAAACTGCCAACTCAAGATTCTGAGACAGACACAGAGATGCTGCGGAAGCTTTGGAAGAGCCATACTATGCAACAAACCAAACAGCAACGGGATACCATCCACCAGGAAGTGCATAAAGAAATGAAACACAAAATGACAACAGTAGATGGAACTATAGAAGGTAAGAATTTAAAGTTAATATAGTATAACAAAAAAAACTCAATAAACCTTAATTATTCTTTGTGTATATAGTAAACACTGGTTGGAAAAAATGTCATATTCCCAATTTTATTGTAATCAAAATGCATTATGGGGTAATGTGAAATGTACTATTTCTGAAGGATCTGATATCTATGAGAAAAAGCAAAAGACGGCCTAGTGTTACTTTTAGCAACATATGTCTGTATTGTGAAGAGTCTTGTCACTCTTAATAATCCGTAATCATTATAATCATCATCAATTCAGAATCAAATCTGGGTTGGTCCCAGTGACCTGACTGGCTAACAACTAGTATAAACAATAAAAACAGGTTATTCAAAAAATATTAAAACTATCCGTAATCCGTTTAAAAACACAAAATCATAATCAGCTGCAAACTTAATTTATGTTAGCTCAGTTCAACTATTGGAAGAACTCCCCATGGTTGCTGGTGCACGCATGTTGGCAAAGCCATGTGTTCAAGGCCTTCCTAGAGACTTAGAGGCTATTTTGACCCAACCTGGTTCCAAGAGAGCAAACACAAGACAAAGGCAGTAGCTCCCACCTTTTAAGATTTAATCCACGAATTCTGTTTCTTCACAGATAAAAGGCTGCTTCCAACTAATTAGCTCCGACAAGAAAGAGCCTTGCCAAGGTGTTTGTCAAGGCTGCCAAAAACCCTGAGATAAGAATTAGTTTACAAGACTTTTCAAATACTATGATGTCCACGAGGCTGAGCTTCAGAGCATCTTTGCCTTCTTCAAAGAATGCTTCTTCAAACCTGGCTTTTATCCTCTTGAAGGAGGGGCCATTACCTTGCAGCCTTACGCCCGAGTTGCCTGTGCTGCTGTAACTGCTCTCTCCTACAATCAATCCTGCGTGCACACGCACTTGGCACAGGCTCCTCAAGAACCTCCTCATCACTGCTGCCAGCCCCCACAATCTCTGAAGGCAGCAGTCCACTCCCTAATGGTCCTGGCCCCTCATCTGATTCCTCGCTCTCCTCCACCATCCGCACCTGCTGCCGGCTAACCACAACAGAGGGATGAGACCAATCTAAGATCAGGGATGGATAATGTTCCACAGGGCAGTCCCCATGGCAGCAAAGAGTCTCTTCCTGGCATCCACCAGATGACACTCTTTTGTAGATGGGACATGTAACATGGCTCTTTCTGGTTCTGGATGCTTTTTGATGGCAATCTATTCGCTGTTTTTGTTACCTTCCTTGCTACGTCCCTTACCTGGCATTCCATCTTTCATTTGCATCTCATTTATAAAATATATCAGTTTCTACTTGATAATCCTTGCCTCTTATTTTTCCAGAACTTATTGGATTCTTGCAGTCCATGGTATTCTTAGTAACCTGTCTCTATTTCCCTAATTCAAAACATTTTCAATGTCCAGTTTTCAAACTATTTCTTTATTATTAATGGCAAAAGCTTTAACTATTTGGTATCTATTGTCAGAAATATCTTTATTTTTGAGCTATGTAAGTTTGCACAAACATTAAAATGAATTAAAAGAGTCTAAATTATTAGAGTAAATTATACATAAATACAGGATGGGAATCATATTCATTCCAGGCTCATTGCCTCCTCTATTTTGAACCACTTCCCCCCAAAAAAATTAATTTCTTAAAGTAGTTTGTTGTTTATGTTAAAGATTCCTCAAAAGAATGATCACGTGTATTGGTATGCCTTTCAAACTTAATATACATACTATTTTACATAATTTATACAAAGATTATGCTGGATAAATAAAGCAAAGGTATATTTTAAATTCACTTGTTCTCTCCATTGATCATGTTACATTTCTAGATCATATAACTTTTACTTGTATTGTTGACAAAGAGCTGTTAGCACTTTTAACTGCCTCTTATGCCATTAAAGAGTTTAATGGAGGTTTCATCTGGGCCTGGTATTTTTGACTGCTGGTTTATTGCCTCCCATATCTTACTTTGCAGCGTGGCTGTTTCTGAACATACAGTATTGTTTTTACAAATGTTTCTATTTTTAGTGTCAATTTTAAATATTTTTAATAGTTTTTCCATCTCCCCTTAAGCAAATCTTATCTCAGTAGCATAGTTTCCACATTTATGTTTAATTAGTCCTACTTTTAACCATAAATTTCTTATGAAATGCTATGGTGCTAAAAGTGCTATGCGTGTTATACGCCTGTGCGTGTTATACGCCGATAAATCGGTAATTTATACAAAGATTATGCTGGATAAATAAAGCAAAGGTATATTTTAAATTCACTTGTTCTCTCCATTGATCATGTTACATTTCTAGATCATATAACTTTTACTTGTATTGTTGACAAAGAGCTGTTAGCACTTTTAACTGCCTCTTATGCCATTAAAGAATTTAATGGAGGTTTCATCTGGGCCTGGTATTTTTGACTGCTGGTTTATTGCCTCCCATATCTTACTTTGCAGCGTGGCTGTTTCTGAACATACAGTATTGTTTTTACAAATGTTTCTATTTTTAGTGTCAATTTTAAATATTTTTAATAGTTTTTCCATCTCCCCTTAAGCAAATCTTATCTCAGTAGCATAGTTTCCACATTTATGTTTAATTAGTCCTACTTTTAACCATAAATTTCTTATGAAATGCTATGGTGCTAAAAGTGTTCTGTTTCTAAAAGTTACTTCTATCAGTGTTGATAGAATATGGTTGCAGCAAGTAAGGATACACATAGTAATATGTTTCCTGGATAGTATTAGTTATTAGGACTTTTTAAATCTATATTTTGTATTTAAATACATTCATCATGATGACTTGGCTTCATGCTTTGCATTCAGGCTTAGCCCCTCCCCTTCACATGAAATTCATTTCTTCCAGAACAAAAACACACAAACATATAGAGCAGTTTGTGAGAGCACATGTTTGAAAATATGCAGGTGATTTTGATATTTGAGAGGATCATTCTTTAGAAATGTTTCTTCTGCTGGCCAATTGTTAGCCCCTCAAGATAGGTAAGGGTCAAGAGAAAAGCACAGGAAGGAATATTCTTCATTATTAATTTATGGGGTGAAATAACAAATCTTGAAAACAGACGAATTTCTCTCTGTCCCGTTTTAAAATCAGGGTGGTGTTACTTTTAGTTCTTTCTCAAACTTTTGTTTCTTTCAAACTTTTGTTTCTTTCTCAGAGTCTGGGTAACCTTTTGTGAAAGTCTCCCCTTGACAATGTCAGGGTTACATTCCTTTGTGCTGATAACATTGTCGTAAATGAATGATGCAACATTTGTTGTATGGTCATATATCATAAAAGTCAGTGGAGATAACTTTAGTCACAGTAGCTTATTTAATTGTAGTTTAGAGAGCAGGAACTCATTTGTTGCATCATATGTTGGAATGCATAGTCTGGCAACTGAGGGTTGGGCTATAGGAAGCATAGCTGCAAATGTAAGGTAATTTGTTTAATAAAGGAAAACAAGTGATGTAAACTTCCTATGTTTAAATGTTTGCATCCACCTATTTTCTTTTTCTTTTTCCCTCTAGGTTGGGGCTTAAGAAATATAGTCAATATTTTAAGACATGCAAAATACTTGTTTTGCTACAGCTCTCCCAAAATAAGAAATATGGGCCTGATTTTAGGAATTTGTAGTTTCATGGTGTCTTAAGTCTCTGCAGTGGTTTGATGAAACCATTTCACTATTTATTTTACAGATTTGAGATCTGAAATTAGATTAGAGGAGGTGTAAACAGAGAATTAGATGTTCATATGTAACCTTCTTAACTGCAAATTGCTCACCCATGTTATAATAGTTGAACTTAATATTAAGCAGAGTAACAATATCTAATCAGCTTTTAAAGGTGCATCCAGATTTATCCAGTAATTAATGTAATATTTAATAATTAGCAAAGCAAAATTGCTAACCACAGTCTGGCATTTTATCTCTTTATAAAAGGTCCTCTAATAAAAGAGAAGAGAAGACATCGATTATATAAGTTCTTGTGTCTCAAAGTCGGCAAGCCAATGCGAAAAACGTTTGTATCACAGGCAAGTGCCTTGATGCAGCAATATGCACAAAGAGATAAGAAGCATGAATATTGGTTTGCTGTGCCATCAGAAAGGTAAGATGGATATTTTCTATGTATGTTTATTGTAGAGGAAAACTTTATCTTTCCATTTCTAAATTAATATTAAATCTATCTTCATATTAAGATAATTCCACATCCTTCTGAATTTAAAGGTTACAACTATACAAAAAATATTATTTTACTGTCTCTTACCATGTCAGTGTTCTTAATTCAGTGTGTGGTTTTTTTGCTGAATTGTTGCTTGTTTCTTAATATTTTCAGAATATTTCTTAGTATACTCTGTGTTTATTGAAATTGGCCATTTTTTACTAGTGGATTAAATTTAAGTAAATGATATAAAGATTATAGCAGGCCTGACTCCTTAACTGTATATGAGATACCATTGCCTTATTGAAATGATCATCCAAACAATGGATCATTTATTATGAAATTATATCAGGCTACATTTTTTGTACTGTTCTCACAACAATAGTAATTTAGGTATTGTTTTCTTGTTAATTGCCTCTTTAAAGATAGTCTTTTCTTATCAATCAATCATTCAGCCACCATTTGGCACTGCACATATGCTATTTATGACTAATCCTTAAGTTCTGGCCATTACAGGGTCGTCTCAGTCACATGATTGTGATTTGGGCATATGACAACTGGTTCGCAGTTGTGATGGTTGAAGTGTGTTTATGGTCAGGTGCTCACCTTTTGGGACCTTCTCTGATGGCTTCTCTCAAGCAGAAGCCAGCAAAGAAGGTCACAAGTCACTCTGTTAAATCCCCCCATAAACTTCCTTTGCTCATGCCAAGCTGTGGCCTGGTAACCTTATTTTTATATCTTTTAACCAGGCTTGACAGAGTGATGCTGCCAAGGTTATTTTCCACAGTTAGTTAAGTGATGGAAATTTGATGAATAATAAGAGAATCAGAATTTCTGTAAGTCTCAATCTTTTCTGAAACAGAATGTCTTAGAATCACCACTTTCTCAGTGATATCCAGAGGAAGGATTATTAATTTTTTTCTCTTGTTATGTGTTTCTTAGAAGCATCTGCTTGGGCACTCTAGGAAGAACATGCCAGACTAGATGAGCAAACATCTGTCATGGCTGCTTATAAATTCTTAAGCTTTGATTTCTAGTATCATGTAGTTGTGTCTTTCCTGTCATGTCCTTTTCTTCTAAAGAAACAAATCCCTTGAATCAAGCTTGATTATGTTGCCTAAATACTAAGCAAGTCCTACCCAACTTAGCTAGTTGTCTAATCCTGCCAATTAGATGTGTTGTCCTATTCACTTCTTGTTTTTCCTAATGAAACTAAGAAAACCCTTTTCAGATTTATAATCTGTTGAGGATGCCATAATCGGTACTAGTTATGTGCTGAGATACTGAAAATATTGTTCACCATAGTTTTAGCTTACTTTATATGAATATATACTTTCCCTTGATTTTCAAAGAAAACATGAGTAACCGATAGTGAAAAGATAAGTGAATTACTACTTAAAAAACAATATTTCCAAGTTTGTGCACATCTGAATGGGTATCAATTTATTTTTCATTTTCCCTTTCAAAGGACTGAACATCTGTATGCATTTTTTGTTCAGTGGAGTCCAGAAATATATGCAGAAGATACGGGAGAATCAAATAGAGAGCCAGGATTTATCGTAGTAAAAAAAATTGAAACTCAGGCTGGTGAAGATTCAGTTAATGAAACAGCTGTTAAGGAGTGGGAGGTAAGTAAATGCTAGTTATCAACTTTAGAAACACATCATTTGTTTAAAATTGTTTAATTTCTGCATGGAAGAGTTTCATCAACTAATATTGTTAAGTAAAAGTTGTAAATACATGTTTATCTAATGACTGCATAGTTCAATTTTTCTCAGTGTGGAACATTAGTCTGAGTATCTCAATGTATAATTCTGTTTGCCTTTTGTGACTGTAGCAAAGGTCAGGCAGCAGTTACATGTATACATATGTAACAAATAGTTTGCTTATTTAAACATGAAAATCTAAAAGGTTAGAGGTGATTTGAAATAGTAACAAGAGCAGTAAGCATTTTGCTTACCAATCTTTAATTCCCTAGCAGCTTTTTTTTCACTGATCACTGGGAAAGAATTGGACATTTCTCAGTTGTTAATACCGCTTGTTTTCTTACTCAATTCCAGTAAAATATCTCCATGTTTTTCTCCAATTTACAAACGTTATTTCAGACTTTCAGACATGCAGTTATTAATTTGAAAAATCAGTACTACCATAATATACATTATAAATAGAGGATTTTTGGCTTATTATTACTCAAGGTGGTTTCTACATATATTAATATAGTACAAATAATATTGCAAATAAAAATAGATATGGATCTAATGGGTATTAAATACCAGAAACCTGGGAAAGTCTCTATTTTCCACAATAATAATTCAAAAACATGCCTTCCTTAATTTGCATTCATATTTTAAACAGTACATTTTTATGTGTTGTGTAATATTGTGACTAGTTTATTGTTCATCTTTATTTCAAAGCCATTTTTCAAAACAAAATCACAATATTCAGAATAGTAAAAACAATTTATAATGAGGTGTTAAAACATAAGCAATCCATTTAACACTTCAACAGACATAATACAAAAATTACAAATTAAAATGAAGATTTTAGATAATTTTGAATCAAATCAGAAGGTATTATAATGGCTTGGTGCTAATGATATCTAAACAAGATTGGTATTATATTATTTTCATGAAATTGTGAAATCCTCAATTGTTACTTGGATAGTTCAGGAACTAGAACAGTGTTACTGGGAGGCAGGTGCAGGATGAACGCCTTGGCCTATGATTCATATTCTTAAGATATCAACAAAAGGTCACAAAAATTTCAATTGCATCTAGCAGAACTGAATAGATGCCAAAATAACATGTCACTGCAGTAAAAGTGCCATAAACTACATAAGGCCCAGGAATATACCCAGAATGTATGCATACCAAAGTTCACTATCTCAAGCCATATAGATAAGGTACTCCAAAAGATTGTAATCAAGTAGGCAGAGGAGTATACAAGCATGTGGTGAATACAAAATAGTCTGTAAATACACACATGGTTTCTTCGTTATAATTTCATAACAACAATAGGAACTTAGAAATAAGTTTAAACAAAAAAATGGTGTATGTAGAAAGAGAGTCAACAGTGTCAAAATGATGGGAACAACCAGGCAAAGACCTGCCCATTTTAATGTGTATTGTACACACCAATGGGCAAGTGGCAGAATTTTGATTATGTCAGTCACAGCCATAATTTTGAAACCTTGCACAAATGTATTCCTCCCAATATTCCCATTAAATAACCATACAACAATCTAGAAGACTGCTTGGGTATTTGTTTCTATTCTGTATATTGTCCTACAAACCAACTATTCAGTTGTCAGGATGCTGAATTTTTAGAATGCCTTTTGAAAGTAGAACCTGATTTATTTTAAGACATCTTAAAGCTTAAAAAAGCAGAAAATGCATAGAGTGCATTTGTAAACTTAACCACAGCACATCAACAAAACCAACATTACACTGATCATTCTTTATGTTAACTCTTTGTTTCTTTTACCCATGCTCTGAAATTTTCCTCTGTACTTCAACTTTAGGTGTTCATAGGTCTTTTACTTTTATTGAATTTGGGTTACAATGCTACTTTGTGTTCTTCCTTTTCTTCTAAGAAGCCAATTCTTAATAATTAATTGTTTGCTGGAACAAGATATTCTTGACACCAGTATGCCAACTATTTTTAAATTAGAAGCTTCATCTCAATTTTTTTTCTTTTGAATTAATACATTTTTGTACTGGTTAACATTTGGACTGGAACACTGTCCTGATCCATTAATTGCAAGTGTCCTATTCTTAGTGGCCTCAGTATGATGCATTGGTTGTTGTTTGTTCTTAATTAATAGGTATAAGTTGTTGTCAGGATCAGTGAATGTAAGGCTTAATTTTCCTTCTAAGCCTTGGTGATATCACTTATTAACCTTTCCCAATATTTTTAGAAACTTCAGAAAAACTTTTTATCAATGCTGGGCTATGGAAATTGAACAAGATTGGTAATAGGCTGGGAAGAAAAAGTTCTTCTTTATCATTCTTAATAATATTTAAGGCACAATTATAACTGGGACAAAAAGCTGTAACCCAACATTAAGCATTTTTGTTTTTCCCCTCAAGCTGTTCACATAAAAAGTATCTCAAAGGTCTATGGCTTATTTTGTCTTGTACCACTTTTTTTTCTACAGTTCCACTGTGGTAGAACTATATAATTAGACATTTGCTTAACAAAGAGGGAAAAAATTACTGTGTATCCAAAAGAGTTTGGGGTGGACTTTTGGGGAAGAAATGGTGAACTAGGGACAGTTCTGTTAAAAGCACTGCAGCAGAATGTAGAGCTTGTGAATGGAGAGGCTCTTTGATAATCTCAGCACAAGAAGACTCAAGATTGACCACAAGCACTTCAGACAGTTGTTACTCGCAAGGCCACAAGACGGCCATCTCTAGCAAGTTGAAAGTTCTGCAAGACAAGGAAGTAACCATCTTGTTAAAAGTGCAGTTGGCACCTTCAGAATGGGGTAGCATAGTTCTTTTTCTAAAATTGCTTGTTAACTGCTTTTTAACTATTAGGAACCTTTGGATTAACAAATCTGAAACCTCCAGGTGAATTTTCTTCAATCTTTAATGAAAGAAGCTTTAAATACAAGTTTAAGGATTTATAAACAAAACAAAACAGAATAAATAGTGCAAAAGGTATGTAGTAGTTTGATTTTGGAATGTTACAAAACACTAGATGTTTGAAATGAATTTGAAATGAAAGAAATTTGGAATTAATTATAAAAGTCCTTTCCATGGGAAACTGTTTTTGTTTTGAATTTTTTGAAAAAAAACAAACATGATTGAATGAGACTTTAAAGTTGGGACATGATAGGAAACCAGTAGGAAATAAAGATTACAATTAAAGGAGGTCACTTAAATTTGCCTTACTAATACAGAATGGAGCAAAATAGCCTTGGATACATTGGCCGGTGTTAGAGTGACCTGGATAATTTTCTTACATTTGATTTACAAAAGAGATTTGTTAAAGCTTTGAAAACCTTGTGTAAGAAGAGACAAAGAAAAAAATGAAATTGAGTGTAAGACATTTGAAGGGACTAACGATCAAGATTGTTAAAAGTATAAGGGAAGACTATATAGTTGGCTTATTTGATTCAGGTTAAAACGCATGTTGTTATGTCTGATAACCCTTAATAGAACTTGCATCTTCAAAGTAGTTGTAAACATTGCCCGGGGCCTGTATGAATGCCAAATGAATTACAAGGTTTGTGGAATATCATAATTTAATTGTTACTAGCTATTAGAAAGCTATAATGTATATGCATTGATATAAACTAATGTCCTGTGGGGCTCTGTTTAATAATGCATATATTTATTTTATTACATCTTGTGTAATTCATGTGGCTGTGAAACTTCCCCCTTGAAATATTCTAAAGCAGAGGTCTCAAACTCAAGTTCATTGAGGGCCGCATCAGGGCTGTGATTGACCTCAGGGGGCCGGCCAGCCGTGGCTGACTGGGTGGGCAAGACCAGCTTGACACCACTCCCCAAATTGCTGGCATGTTTCCTCTTTACATGGGTAGACCGGGCCAAAGTCCTGCTGGCCTGATCTTTCTTCTTTGCACTGGGTAGACCAGGACAGCCTCGTGGGCTGGATCCAACCACATTTTGGGCTGGATCCAGCCTGCTGACCTTGAGATTGACACCACTGTTCTAAAGCAAGCAAGAGCAGCAGATTTTTTTTCTAATCCATTCTCGTGAAGCTGCCAAATGTATAAGGGAACAGCCAATATACCATAGGATACTGTATCACTCTAGAAGACCTCCTTTCTGCTTCTAGAATACATTGCAAAACGTAGGCTTGTATGGGAGAGAAGATGGCACTTTTTTTCTATATGCAAAATTAAAAGGAAAAGTCTTGACTTCTGATTAAACCTTTTTACAAAGGCTTAAGGAGAGTTAAACATAATTTATCATTCTAGAACTGGAGCAGAAAACCTGTTTCTGAACTAAAATTTCAGATAGTATGACCAATGGTAATATATGTTGGGAGTTGTGGTTTACAACAATTGCAGGTTAAAGAAAATTAAGTGAATTCAACAGAAGAAAAAGTTTGCACCAAGTAGGATTTGTATTGATACAGTTCTTCTCTAATTTTTGAATCCTATGTCAAATTGGTGGTAAAAGCATATTTGAAGTATTGCTTTATGCTTCAAGAACAGTAGTAATACATATAGTTCTCTTCAGCTGAGGTTTTTTTTTCCCCAGGTAGAAGAATACATTTGTTTGAACTTGTAATTCAGAAAAAAATAACTGAACTGTAAGGGTTGCCCATTAATAGCAATTAATCTCAGCAAAACCTGTTTTATTTTTATGTTTTAGTTTTATTTTTAAAAACAAAAAGGATTAGGTTTGATAAATTTCTCATTGGATTCTAAAAGAGTAGTGTGTCTCTTTAAACTTTTTTGCTCTAAAGCACTTTAGTGCACTGCAACCTCCCTTGAATAGAGAAACAACTCTTGTGCTTTTCGTGGTAATGACACACCCCAGGATGAATACTCTGCTCACTCATTAGTTGTTTATCCTGTCAATCAATTCAATGCAACTAGCACGGTATTTTGTCTGTAAGGAGAGCTTCGTTGTGCCTGGAATTAAAAGCAGATAGTATGCTGGGGAGAAATGCTCATGTGAAGCTAAAATTAATGTGATTATTTTTTTTTCAAAGGAAATAATTTTTTGTATGGCAAGAAAGGAAGAAAGCATCACTCAATGAGAAATAAATATACTTTGGTAATTCCTTGAGAAATATTTCTTATTGTTGTTATAGTGTAATCAGTAAGATCCCTGCTTTTTCTTTTACTATTCATTATAGGTCAGAATTTTAGAATCTCTGATTAAGAAACTGCAATTTAAAACTTTACTATTTTAATTTAATTGTGGTAGATTTCATGGGCAGATATATTTTGGGAAGTTTCTTACATTAACTTTCCTGTTCTTTTATATTGCTGACACGGCACAGTATTAATGTAAGATAATTTGTGATTTTACATGCTTTCCAGGTGTTAATATGAGATGTAGATCATCTGTGAGTTTATACAATCATATTTTGGTATTGATACACAGGATGTTTTTATGCTATTGAGTCTTTTTTTAAAAAAAAAAATGGAAATATAATACAGTCTGAGGTTATTGTCTATCTGTCTACTTTTGTGGCTTGCATGTTTTCTGACTGCCAGAAAGGGGAATAAAACTTCATCTGGAATATTGGAGAGGAGTTCTGTAATGAGGCATCACATTTGTAAATATTTTTGTGAAACTTCATTTTCAACAATTAAATGATCTATTTATCATTTGCATTGTACTTTCCTTCAGTGTGTTGATTATGTTTGTGTAATTCCACTGGCAAATAGCATAGAAAATGTTACTTATTTCTGTTGTGTATTTGGGCAGCTCTGAAAGGACACTCTTTGGCATATGGTTGAGGCATCTGGGGGCTGCTGGGGGGAGCAGAGCACCAGGAAGACCGGATGGTGAATGGAAGTGAAGTTAGAAACAATACTTTATTGTACAGTACTTTATTTCTTCATTGGTATTGCAAGATCCCTGTATGAGACATAGCCTCTGCAACTATGTGAATAACTATGTAGATCTCTTTGTGTTAACCAGAAATGTGTGTTTCTCAGTCTCTCAATATTCTTTTAAAAGGTTTGGTTTTTTTCCTCATTTGGTTATATAAGAAAATAAATAGCAATGAGCTGAAGGTTTCCTGGGTATTTTTTCAGGCCTTACCATGTATGTTCTATTCTTTTTTTAAGGCATAATATGAACTGTAAATAAGGTAAGAAGATACCATTTTAAAAGTTAGATAAATATGGTAATAAAACTAGAAATGGCTATTGTTCCTGAGGAACTTCTGATCCATTCTGTACGTTGCAAATAAACCTTTCTTCTTTACTGATAGCATGTAAATGCCACTATCTTTCAGTTACCTTATAAAATCAGAAATTTTATAATGTATTTTATATTTTATAATAATGTTCAAAAATTATGAAATTTCTTATATTATAAAATAATGATTTAATTCACCAAATGCAAAAGATTTGTTTTAGCACAGTTGCTAAAAGATCTTATAGAAGTAGGACAGTTTAATAAACCAATGCAGAAAGCAAAACCAGTGCAATGCAGTTTGAAATAACAGCTTTAAAAACATGTTTAGAATAACCACTTATTAACAGGATTGTTGGCATTATATATTGCTTATGCAATAATCACACACATGAACCTTTGGTTTTTTAAATCGCTATTGTGCATATTTTTCCATACAGCAGATTAAAATCAACAACCTCATCTCAGTTTTATACAATTAGTCTGGTAACTTCTTAAATTGTAAATATGTAAAGTTAAATTGAATTAACTTTATAAATTGCATTATAAAGTCTCCAACAGAAGAAAATATAGAATCTTTTAGCACAGTGAAGAGCAACTAAAATTGTATATGCTGGACTATAATAATTTATTCAGTTGAATGTACCTGCCATGATAGTCATTTGAATTAAATTTTGGATATATTTGAAATAAAAAAGATATTAAATCATAAAAAATTACTACTATTGTTATAATTATAGAAATCTACTAAGGATTCTGTTTTCAGGGTCATGTATCTCACTAAATTTTGTAAGATATACTTCTGAGCAGGCATGAGCTTATATTTTGATAAAATGTTACAAGAATCTCTGCCCATTCTTGTTTGCCAGAGAAATTACACAATGGCTATTTTTAATGATATGTAAACAGTGGAAGAAAAGAACATTAAATCAATTTAATCAACATTAAATCTATTGAGAGAACTTCTGGAGTGTCCTAGTGCACTCACAAGTAGTGCAGAATAACTAACTAATAACTAAGATGCCACCATATCACACATTTTGCCACATTAAGCACTGACACCTCTTTCTGATGTACCTGCTTCTTTCTCTGTAACATTTTTATTGATCTGGCATAGGTGAGAATTACTGCTTTTTCAAGAGTAGCTTTAGTTGCCATTTTATATATACAGGATAGAGAGAGAGAGAGAGAGTGCAAAACATCAATGAAAGGGCAGTTAGCAGAATTGCAGAATAGTGCAAAGGAAAGGAGCTAGGTGGAAAATGGAAATGGAGGGCTGGTTCAGTGGTTCTTCCTGCTTTTAAAATAGCTGCAGTTTTGTGATGCTAGGGAGTGTGTCCATTTCACTGTTCCATGTGTCAGGAAGTAGAGCCAGCTGGAAAATTCTAGGGCTGGTTTAGCATTCAGAAATGGTATGGATACCATAATTGGTTTAAGAAATCAGCCAGCACTAGCTAATTTATTCGAGTCAGGTTATTTTCTCACCACTGCAGTTGTGTGGAATCAAACTGAACCCTGATGAACCAAACTTGGACCTGAATCTTCTTGCAGCTTATAGTTGGCAACATACTGCTTCAAAATACTGGCAGTTCTATTGGCTACCAGGGTATTAAACTTTATTTCCACACCATATGATTTTATCATTTAGAATACTTTATGTGCCAATGCCTTAGTTGTTCTGAATGTTTTTACTCAATTGAAAGTAAAATATCTTATAGATATGTGGTTTATATTTGTTATTATGGCATTATCTGGAGGATGAGAAAACACTGTTGCAAATGAAATCCAATTTCCATAAAATTATAATAAAAGGGGCTTGAGTGTGAATATAAATTTAATACTAAGGCTTAAATATTTATTGTTATGAACTGTGGTATATTTATAGTATCTAATCTCTACTTCTTTGCACAGTAAGAAATTGCAGACTCATTGGTGCACAACTTTGCTAAGAGTTATCACAGAGGGTTGGCAGCAATATGCAATATTTGTCTTACAAGGAAATACTCAATCAGAGTTCAGATGAATATAGACATACTTTTTGCAATACATCTACTGTGTCCCTATCAAACACCTTGAGAAGACTAAGAAGAAATTTCCTGACAGTTAGAACAATTAATCAGTGAAATAATTTGCCTCCAGAAGTTGTGAATGCTCCAACACTGGAAGTTTTTAAAAAGAGATTGGACAACCATTTGTCTGAAATGGTATAGGGTTTCCTGCCTAAGCAGGGGGTTGGACTAGAAGACCTCCAAGGTCCCTTCCAACTCTGTTATTCTAGACAGAATAGTTGAAATCCATCTCCCAACTAAGAGTAGGGTTAGTCTGCCAGATTCCAAGCTGAGGAGTCACATTCAAGTGGTATCTCCTGAAGAGAAACATTAAATATCCACGCTGAACTAATCACTCTAAAAATTGCAAAATAAAGCCCTCATTTAAAATTATGTGGGGTAGAGGTTTTTTTACATGAAAGCAGTCTTCATTGCCATAATATAATCATTATAACATAATATATAATACATCATAAAAGCCATAAATCTTATGAGCAGAAGTCACTTCTTTGGATTGTTGAGATTGGGCTTTTTTTTTTTTTCCCGTGTATATTCATTGCAGCTATTGTGAATAGCCAAATTCTTTTTTCTCTACTGCAAAGAAAATAACTGTGAAGGCAAGAATATATTGTAAAAATATTAAATTGCTTTACATATAAAAGTGCACACTTCTGTAACTATACTATGTAAGTGTGAAAGTTGTCCATTAGGCCTGAAGAAATTGAAGAACAATGAGCACTTTAAAAAAAGTCATGTAGAGAAAGAATTCTCAAATGTCTGCATTCTGCAGAACCCTAGGTCTGCATGTTCCATGAGAGACTAAGGAAAAGAAAGAAAAAGAAAGAGAGAGAAAAAGACAGACAGACAGACAGACAGAAAAGGAAGGAAGGAAGGAAGGAAGGAAGGAAGGAAGGAAGGAAAGAAAGAAAGAAAGAAAGAAAGAAAGAAAGAAAGAAAGAAAGAAAGAAAGAAAGAAAGAAAGAAAGAAAGAAAAAGGAAAATCATTGTTTTTGAAAAGAGATTCTTGGGAATCTTTTCTTTTTTTAAACAGGTTCCATAGCCTGCTAAAATTTGAAAACTCAATATAGTGTTTCAACTTTATTCTAGAGATGTGAGAAAATTATAGCTCTTTAAATATAGATACATCGGTGGTCTGAGTTTCTGAAAGTTCTTAATTTATAAATCTTCAGCCTTCTTTTCTGGCCTGTTGACTGCAGAAATTGTTGTGTTGATAAACAGAAAAGACCATTTGTTTTGATAAACAGTTGGACAGTATCAAATGAATATGGAACTAGTTTAATACCAGGTGTTTCTACCTTTGTTTTATTATTACTTTGCATGCTAATGATATGCATTGTCTGTTTTGCCAGGTTTGAATTTATAAATGCATATTAAAGGCATCTCACCATATGTGAATCCATTAAGGCCTAGGTCTGGCCAGCTACATGCTGATGTATGCAATTGGATTCATTCTGCCTTATTTCTTTTTACAACTTACATAATACAGATTTCAACAATAAAATACAGTTTATATATTTTAATAAGATAGATATTAAATGTTTACTATCTATTGTTTACAGATACTCCTTATTTTTCTAGCAGCCTGAAATATGTTTGTAAACTGCATGTGTCTATAAATTTCCCTAGAGGACATTTGATTTTTTTAATAAACAATGATTAATAAGATAGTACCTTACAGGATTGTTAATGAACAGTGTGGCCATTGTAACCCAGGATGTAAATGCCACATCTTTCACGTTTAGTACCATATTTCAGCAATATTAAAATATCTGTCTGACGTCTGAAATGCCATTTCTCTAGTCAAATGCTACCCATACTTTTAATCCATAGTGGAATTCATCTGCAATTTAAATGAGATGTGTTTCATACTGTCCAGCTTGATGGCAAGAGAAGTAATTATCTACCATATCTATAATTCACACAATTTTATGTCCTCTCTTATTTGCCGTTTAATAAGAAACCCAAATATAGCAATGTTTTCTCATATAGAAATTATTCCAGTCATTTGATAATTTTAGTTTCTTTTTTCTGTGCTTTTTAAAAAATAATTGCTTTTATACAAGGCCTGTTTTCATATCTGCTTCTTTTTCATCCATTAGCATTTTTCTCTAAGTGAAAACAGCAGGTGGTATTTATGTAAGGAAACAGTTCATGGATGTGCATGCTTATATGTTTACCTAGCAGATTGTTTTTATTATGTTGTACACATTTATTTGATTATTTTATTGGAAATGCTGACTGTTGTATGTCTATATGTGTTTTATATATGTGCACTAGAATATATGTGCATTAGAATGTTACTTTTATTTTTGTTTCATTGTCAATTTCTTTCTCCCCACCCTTGTTTTACTTTGCCACACTCTGTTGTTTCTTTTATATTGTTTTATTTTTCATTTTAAAACTGTGAGTGGAATTATTGTCTTCCTGTCTCCATATTCAGGTAGTGTCAGTGGCTGAGTATCACCGCAGAATCGATGCTTTAAATAGTGAAGAACTACGTACACTCTGCCGACGTCTCAAGGTGCTTTCTTCTCAACTAGAGATTAGAATTTTTTTTTAATGTAGTGGTGCTGATCAGAACAAAGCTGATATTCAATTATTTTATCTTCATTACTGTACTGAAATAAGGCAACAATAATTTCCTCATGGTTGTGTTTCCGTTTATGAAGAGATGGGGTTGTTCTGATGACTTTTGACAAGGGGGTCGTTTTTAGAGCTGAACCAAACTTCTGCAAGTTCAAAGTAAACTTCCAGTAATGATGCAAGTGCTTCACTTTTTTGGTAAAATTTTGAATAGTTATATACTACTCTGTTACAAGGACTATGCAGACCTTAAGTTAGCCCATAAGATGTAACTCAGGAAAAGATCAGTGCAATTCCTGAAGACTGTGAAACCAGTTGTTGAATCTTCCTGTCCAAACTTAAGTTAAAGATTACCTGGATTCTCACACAGATATTCTTAGAAGAGTAGAAGTACCCTCCCAATACCTAGGAGGCTCAGGAACATCTGAAATTTAAGATACTTAGATTTAAACATTCAAACTCTTCCATTTTTGCACAGCTGGTTTATCACAGTTTATTTTACTACTATGAACAAAGCAGTTGCATTGTTCAATATTAACTGTTGTTAATGTTAGCTATGATGAATGAATAAAACTGCTTCAAACATTTCTAAAGTTGTCCTGTTAGTTTCATATTTGAATATAACAGTTTGTTGTGCATGTTGGTCTTGTGGTTCTACAGAAGCAGGAAAGGCATGTGGGAAAAGACTGGAATTATTGACATTTGTCTAAATCAGCCCATCCATATCAGGGGCTTTCTAGGTGGCTTGAGGCTACATATCATAGAATCCACAATCTGATGAATTCCCATGTCTTTGGAAAAGTTATTTGCAAGGCTATAACTTCACAGTGAGATGTTGGTTCCTTTCACTTTTAGCTTGGTGGCCATTGTCACTGTGTGCTGTAATGCTGTCTGTATTCCTTTGAAATCTAATGTGTGATACTAGTTCCCATCTCTATTGTATTGTTGCTATTGCCTGACTGCTCTCTGTATTCTTGGTGTTTTACAATGAGTTGTACCACCTGTATATACCTGCTTGCTCAGACTTTCATCTCCAGTTAGCCTATGAACTAGATCAGATACGTCTGGTATAGTACGAGCTGTTCCTTGTAATGTTTTGTCCTGGCAGTGATCGGTTACTTATAAATTGATTTCTCGTGAGCTCTGCAAAGATATCCAATCTCAGATTGAGCTTAACTGTGAAGTAAAAGCTTGGTGAAATGGATATAGGAAGCCTTTGCTACAAGATTGGTAGCTATTTCTGCTGGGGCCTTCCTATTCTTATACAAGAAGCCAGAGCTAACCAAAAGTGGATCAAATAAAAGAATTTTGCTTTACATGGTAGTTTGTAAATGTGCTACTGTCCTTTCTGTGTTGGCTTTCTGTTAAATGAGATCTGTATTGTCAGGTAACCCATTTTGGGAGTCCCATTTCCTTTGATACCTCTACCTGTGCTGAATCTTTATCTCCTGTTTTGTGCACAATTATTTCTGCAAATCCTCTTATTGCTTTTTCCTGTTGTAACAGCTTTCTCGTACTGTTAATCTAAGCCTCACAGTCCCTTCTCCAAGTTCAGCTATTCTCCAGATGAGCTGTTCAGAGCATCCATTGTTTGGGATGATGCTTCTGTCGCTCGTTTGTTAGGCTGGGCTTTAATTGAGAGGACGCTCCTCCTCCTCCACGGGACTCCTCCCTAGCGTCCCCAGTTTTTGCTCAGCCTTCGTGGATATAGGCAGCTAAATTTCCTTTCCCTTGGCCAGAATAGCAAAGGCTTCAAAAGGAGTCAACAAAAAGGTTTGCTTTTAAACTCTAAACAACTCCTTTAAGGCTTTTAGTTTCAATGAGTCAAGCAGCTCCCTACGATATATAACTCAAGCCAAGGGAGCTCACCGTAGCTTCAGATAATGATCTCTCGCCCCCAGGACGATAGGAGGTGATAACACCTCAGCTGCATGGCTAACAACTCACATTACGATCTTTTCAAGCCAAGCCGCTATGATCGCTGCCGCCACTACGATCGCCGGCGCCGGCGCCCGATGGGAGAGGCTCCATTTTAAAAGGGTCTAAGGCTTTTTTCTCTCCCCTGGGAACACCGTCTGGGGTGGGGGCATCAGCGCCCATCTGCCCCACCGTGCCTTTTTATTCAAGGGGAAACTCTGCAATATTGACTCCCCACAAGGCGTGGAAGTGCTGCTGAGCCGATCTAACTCATTACGCGCCTAAAGAGATAACGGCTGGTGCCATTGCAGACTCAGTAACCATGCGGTAGTGATTGCATTTTATTTCTGGAACTGTGAGAGGCTTTTCTTTCCCCAAGCAGGGGTCTTCTTCCTGGAACCCGAGAGAAATCACCTATGTGTGTGTATGTATATAGGTAGGTAGGTAGGTAGGTAGGTAGGTAGGTAGATGATAGATAGATAGATAGATAGATAGATAGATAGATAGATAGATAGATAGATAGATAGATATTCAGTTAGCCCATCTAGATCAGTACAAGTGACTCGAAGTGACTCTGTGGCCACATTGCTCCAACAGCAGCCAGATTCTATCAAGATGATGACTTACCGGAAAAGATCCCCACAAAGATGTGACTGTGGATGGAATTAGCAATACGCCAATGTATCTCTGCGGAGGTGCAGCATACTGCTCTGAACAACAGAGCGCTCCTTCTGACTGGAATTCCCTATAACTCTGGTCACTAAGCAGGACAGAGCATCCTTACCCTCAGGTATCTCTCCACAGGAGATTCTGTAGTTTCAGATATACTCCTGCAAGTTATATAGAAGAAGCAAGGGCTATTGATTGGGTGGAGCCAGAGGACTCTTGAGTTCTCCTGCTCAAATTCTCAAATTCTAGTTAGATTCGCATCGGCTCACATTAAAAGAGGATGGTTGATGCTACATCTTGACGACTAAAACAACGCTGGCATCATTTTGTTTATAAGAATTCCATGGCATTATCTGTTGAGAAGCCACTTCCCCTCACAAGGATCTCCGTGAGGGTCCAGGGGACATTTATGCCGATTACGGACCTCTTTCTGAGGTTGACTATTGGGCTTCCTTTTTCAGTTGGCAACCCTCACAGAATTCTAGCAGCACAGTAACAATGAGCACCAAGGCCTGTGTCTGTCTGGGCAGGAAGCTGTTGAGCGCCAGTGACTGCAGGATTACCCAATTGCAGGTCATGAAAGGTGTTCTCTATGTGGCCTCACAATTTGATTCCATATTCAGTCATCTAATTATGAGTTTGGTAACAGCACAACAATTTATGTTAGTAGCTGTGCGCAGATATAACAAAAATATTATCAATAATAATATTAATGATATCAATATTATTATGAATAATAACAAATTGAATTTACCAAAAAATGGGCGGGGGGAGAGCAAATATCAAGAGGATTCCCTGCCTCTGTTTATATCAGTCCTTTGAACCAGTCAACAGTCCATTAATATCTCATACACATATAGATATAGATATCTCACCTTGTGGGCTTTAGGTCAGAATCTTCAAGGGCAACCAAAAATACCCCCAGAGGACAATAAACCAACTCAAAGTAGGTAAAAACGTCCGAGAGAGACCTCTAAGGCAACAAAGGATGCCAAGAGACACCAAAATGCATTAGATGAGCATATCTTAAATTTAAAAAAAAATGCATGAGGGAGGTTGAACAGAAGTCTCAGTCCTCTTCCCCAGCCAGGCTGGGGAGCACTCAGTTCCAGAGTGCTCGCTTCAGCAGCCCATATACTAAAATTGGAATGATACAGAAAAGATTAGCATGGCCCCTGCGCAAGGATGACACGCAATTTGTGAAGTGTTCCATATTTCACCTTGCCTCCATCCCTGGATCTCTCAACGCCATCCAGGAGAGCCTCAGAGAGACCGGTTCAACCCAGGCCTTCAGCAGCGCTACTTGCCTGACAGACAGTTGTGGGACCACACTAGAATTCCTCTTCCCAGAGGATATCCCTGACAAATTGAAGGCCTGGAGGGACATGGCAACTTGAAGAGGCATCGCAACCGGGGCACAGTAGAAGTTGATGGCTAGGCAGCCTCCACAATCTGACCTTGATTCTCACTCGATTTAGTTACTATACAGAATAGACCTTCATTACCAGCAGGTACCTCCTTCAGGGGAGTATTATATAATCCAGTTACACATTCACATGATGCACAGGATGAGGGAGAACTAGAGACCAGATGGAACAGGTTGAGGAAGGGCCTACTCACAACAGTGACCAAAATCTGTCAGAGGCGGATCCCCTAAAAAGGGGGGGCATGTCAAACATTGAAGGCATTAAGCCAGACCACCGACCTTCAGGTCTGTTTCGCCCTCAGACTTTTTTCAAGTCTCTGTTGTTTTAAAAAAAAAAAAAAAAAAACTACTTCCTGCCTTGATATTCCATTTCCCCTCGGCCCAACAATCGTTACTATAAGGGGGGTGTGTGTGTCAGATGATTTAATCTTCTCCCAACCAATAATGTAAGAGGAAGTCATAACTGTCCCACAGAGGTTCTTGGACCTCGTCCAGAAACAAGGGGTCTCTTCAGTGGTGTATACCCCTCTTACAGGATATGATAGCAAATTTTTAATTTGGTTTTCTCATTCTGCTAAATTTCTCATCACCACGATAGTAGATAAAACAATAATGGCAATTATCATCCTCCTCTGCAATTCCAATGGAAGCAGAAGAGGCTCTCAAGTCAAAGGATATACATGGTTGAGTTGTCCCCATGTAGGACATGTCGATCTGATGTGAGGGCCATAAGAGCGGAGTCGGCTTCATCCCCCTTTTTTTTTACTAGATCGTCTCTCAGGTTGCTCCGCCATCTGAGGGAGATTATCTCAAATTCCAATATCAGGGCACACAAGGACGCCGCAAAACTCTATTAAATTATCTGCTCAAGCCAGGGCATCTCAGGTTACTCCTCGCCTACTGCTATGGCTCAGACATTTGCAAGCAGATATCACACAACTAATGGAAGCTTGCTTCCTCCCCAATATAGGGAGATAATTTGGTTGGTGGTGCCCTGACCTATCTCTTGATAGAGACTAGAAGCAGAAAATAAGTTCCTCTCTTTTCATAGACCCCAAAATAGTCCTTCCCGGCTTTTTGGAGGGTTCCTTCGTTCCCTCTACCAGGGACTTTTTCTCTCCAGACTCCAGGGACCGTCTGGACGCATGAATCACCAACAGTCAGATAGTTTCCGATCTGGAGATAGATACTGAAGGGGAGGGCAGAGCAAAAGAATCTCTTGAGGAACATGAAATAGAGGTCTCCGAGGCACAACATAGGCCTCACGACTGTGCCCCTATTGGTGGAAGGCTCAAGCCTTTCACGGACAGACGGGATGTCTCTACCTCTGTTTCCTGGGTTAGAGATATCAGAAGATTAGGCCTGGCTATAGAATTTCCATCCTCTCCCGGAACCTTTGCATTACTTGCCTCTCTCGGGGATCCTGTTAAAGGGAGCGTGATGGAGACAGCTATTGTTCATTTATTGAAGATCCAGGCAACCAACCTGTGGCACCGGATCAGTAAGGGCAATTTTAGTTTTAAAATGACTTAATCGGTCCATAGTTCATAGGAGGCTTAAGATGAGTATACTGAACTCCATACTTCTGACCTTCAGAAGGGGCAATTTTCTACCCTCCATTGACTTAATGGAGTCCCATCCCCACATTCCAATTAGATCCTCACATAGCAAAACTCTTAGTTTTTGTTATAATACTCAACGTTTTGAATACGTTGCACTGTCCTTTGGGTTGTTATCTGCCCAAGGTTCTTACAAAGGTTCTGATGGTTCTGGCTGTTCATCTCAGGGGAACACCTGTTAGACAGCAGTGTTATTTATATGACATTTCATTATTATCTTGTTCATATAAACAGGCAAAGGGGAGGCCTTAGCATCGGTCATCCATCTCTCATCACCCACACATATGCCATTTTCTTGCACGGGGCTACAATCTTACAGCCTCCTGTAGTGCATTGATATCACACGTGGGACCTCAACAAGGTCCTTACCGCACTCAAGAAAACTCCCTTTGAGCCCATGTAGACCATGCGTCTCCATTCCTAACGTACAAGGTGGTTCTTTTGGTTGCCATTACATCGGCCAGTTACATCTTGGATCTAGTAGTCTTGTCAGTTAGACAGGAGCTCTGTATTTTTCACACAGACAAAGTGGTCCTTAGTCCAGATCCATCTTTCACCCATAGATAGATAATTTTGGGTTTCCACAGACCATAGGAACTGATACTCCCATACATTTGTCTGAAACCGACATAAAATCTGGCACGACAATGCCACAATCTAGATGTAAGGTGAGCTTTCTGCATATATTTCAACTGCACGATGTGTGTTAGGAAACAAAGGTTCTCTTCGTTTCTTTTAAAACCACCCACCATTGGGTGCAAGACCCTTTCCTCAATGACCAGTAAGTGGCTGAGAGCACAATTCCCAAGTCCTATGAGACACAATCTCTTCCTGTACCCAGGGGCATCACTGCTCATTCAACCTGGAGCGCTGCGATGTTGACAACATGGGCCACAAGCGCCAATAGCGAAAATTTACAAGGCGACAACATGGGCTTCACCATCCCCTTTTATTTAGAAACTATTAGAATGATGTCTTTGCATCTACGGAGGCTGCCTTTGACAGGAAAGTGTTACAAAGGGTCCATAGGGACCAAGAAAAGGGGAATCTGAACCAGATGGAAGCCCTCCCATAGGACACGCCAAGCTTTGGTATGTCCCAAACAATGGATGCTCTGAACAGCTCATCTGGAGAAGGGGCGTTGGTACTTACCTGACATGCCCTTTCTCTGTGAGCTGTGAAGAGCATCCATCCCCACCCTTATACATCTGGTGAGATGCTATTCCAGCCAAGTATAAGAAAGGGTGAAGGATAAGAAATATTTCATCACTTCGACTTCGCCAAAACTGGGGACGCTAGGGAGGAGTCCCATGGAGGAGGAGGAGCGTCCTCTCAATTAAAGCCCAGCCTATCAAACGAGCGACAGAAGCATCATCCCAAACAATGGATGCTCTTCACAGCTCACAGAGAAAGGGTGTGTCAGGTGAGCCCCTTTTATGGTCCTCTGCATCAGTTCCGCCCCCAAAGCATGACTTAGCAAATATGTAACCTCACTGGTCATTTTCCGGCATTGTTCCCATCTTGATGGTTCTTGTGGATACCTGCAATGCATGGCAGACACTGCAGATACTTTTTGTTCTTTTACTGACAATGGTTTTGGAATTCCTTTTTGCTTCCTTGCTACTTTTCAGGCCAGGAAGAGATTTTGTGGTATTCAAAAAGTGCTGCAAGTTGTCAATAACAATAAAAATGATAATGATGACATCACATATTTGCTACCACAGATTTTCCATTAGTGTTAGCTAGGCCTTAAGCTTAGGTAATTTGTACCTTGTGGACCAAATTAAGGGGCTGCATACTCCATAAACCTTAAAAACTGGCTTTGGATTTGCATCCTTTCTTTGTCTTTTATTAGTTTTTGGCTGTCATGGTTTAGACCAAAGAAGAAAAGAAAAAGTGGTTTTGAAAAACCAGATAAAAATATTGAATCAATGCACATGCTGTATGAAAATATATGAAAATGAACTAAAAAAAACCATACGAGCTCTGTTCTGAGCAATTTTATGTTGTTTTGAAACTTTGTTCACATTTCTTTTTTAAAATGATAAGAACTTTTCATATCTGAGGATGGGAGTTTTAATTGAATAAAACTTGTACAAAAGAGAATGCAAAAGAGCATGTCTTGGGCTCAATGGTTAAAACACCTTAACCCCCACCCCTTAACTGCAGAGCAGCTGAAATGAGTTAAATAATAGTAGATACTTTTTGTTTTGTCAAACTGGATGTGTATTTTCAATATTGTTTCTCTCCTTTAAGCTGAGACCTTATAAGTCTATTAATATGTAATGCATTCTCCCTCCCCTCTCTCCCTCTCTCTCTCCCTCCCTCCCTCCCCCTCCCTCCCTCCCTCCCCCTCTCTTTCTCTCTCTCTCTGTATATATATATGCATATAGAAGATGGTGTATACATTATTACTCTTATATCTTTAAAATTTCAGAAGCATTTTCTAAAGCTGTATGAAATAGAACTGCTACTGAATTAATGCAGTAATGAACTATCTAATGCAGAAAGTTTAGCTAAGCATTTAAAGCCTCTACAATACTATAAGCCATGGTGGTGCAGTGGTTAGAATGCAGTACTGCAGGCTACTTGTGATGGCTGCCAGTAGTTTGATTTTTACCAGGCTCAAGGTTGACTCAGCCTTCCATCCTTCCGAGGTTGGTAAACTGAAGACCCAAATTGTTGGAGGCAATATTCTGACTGTAAACCGCTTAGAGAGGACTGTAAAGCACAGTGAAGCGGTATATAAGTCTAAGTGCTATTGATATTACTATTTATTTCAGTCTAACTAAAAAGTATATATTCTGTTTTTATTTGTTATTTTGTCAGTTTTTCTTAACTCAGAATTGGATCAACATTTTAAAATATTTTGTCACATTTTGAATAATATTTATAGTTAATTATTTGTGGAAGAAAATGCTTTTGTAGTTTTGCTCATTCTGCTGCTAAACAGCTAATATTTCAAAATGTTTGTTTTTGATATAAATCATGAGTTAACACCATATGAGTGGTTAAAAGAAAAACCTTTGAGATAATGAAATCAAGAAATCTTCTGTTTTAAAAGCTTATTTTAGCTGCATCTAGTTAAAAAATGATGAAACCCCATCTAGAAGAGCTGACATATTATGTCTGTTAATAGAAATTGGGGTGGGGGTGGGTGGGAGAACAACTGTCAATATCAAATGGCATGTGACTTATTTGCTATTGATGTGGCTGTCAAATTTCCTTATAGGATATCTGCCCTTATAGAAATCTGTCATTGGCATTTCAGAAGTACTTTAGTAACTGGATAAACTTTTCATTATTATTTAATATCTCAAAAATATATGTTTTTATCAGTAAATGTTAGTTATATAAATACTTGCTAAGTTCCTTTTTTTAAGACAACAATTGTCAAACAGCCAGATCAAATGGTATTTCTTAAACACAGTTAAAGGGTCATATTATCAGTGGACTACATAGTCTTCCTTCTTTTAATTGGTGAATCATTTTGTAAGTAGGATACCTTTTAAATACTGCCTGGAAGCATTTTAACAAAACTAATTTAAAATAATCCCTTTGCTTGTATTAGCTGTGATTAATGTTACTGATAATGAATAATTGTTGGGGCAAAGAATTATAGAACCTGTTGGAGTAGAATAATCATTCTTGCAGCATGACAAAATTTCTAACTTGTTATTGGAAACTTGTGATTATGGAAGCATAGCATTAATATTTGATTTAGGTTGTTGAAATAAACGTTCCTTACCTTGCAACTATTGGTTAAGTGTGTGTGCATTCAAGACAGATCATGTCTTGATAACTATACAGACAGATTTTCTCCAGGATAAATCTTGCAATTATTCTAAATCATTTGAATTAACCCATTTAGCTTTCAATGGAATAAAGCTATGGAGTTTTCTTATTTTACAATACAAGACAGTTCAGTAGAATGCATACTAAACATATAAAATGTTTACTGGAAATACCATATAGATTATTGCAAAATCATATATGTGTAGTAGTCCATATAGTATGGACTATAAAGATACAGCAGATAGAAATATACAGTACTTCAATTTGAGAGACACTGTCTAAAAAGTTGCAATATTCCTATTGCAACAATATGATTTTTCCATGTGATTTCTCTCATAGTTCTTTCTGATCATTTGCTCAGTTGATATACACAAGAGATGTGTTTTGTGGGAAAAGTTGATGTATTTAGGTTCTCTTAATATTACTGAACATTTAAGAGGTCTTCCAGTACCTCTAGGATAGGTGCATCAAGTAGAATACATTTATTTTCAAACAATAAAATGAAATGAGTTTTAAATGGAGAAACATTGAGTGGAGGGGTAGCCAGATCCATCCTTATCCCAGATGTCCCAGCCCTTCCATGCATGGTCTTCTCCACCCAAATCTCCAGCTGTTTCCAATTTGATACTTAGTTTTGACATTGGGAATGAGTGAAGCCAGGAGAGAAGTGATAATTTTCAATGGGGAATAGATAATGAAAGATTGGCTCAGAATCTCGATCTTTTTCTACCATTTATCAACATGAATTCCTGTCCAGTATAAGATTTTACTTACACATTGTTGCAGGGGTACACATCTTTATTCTCAGGTAATTATATTGCATTTTCATGTGAATGTATATGCATGCAGCAAGACTGCATAGATTAAGATTATAATGGTCATGTACAATATTAAAAGTAGCTTGTATTTAAAATAATTTAACCTACGGGCTGCAAATCTGATGCAAGGTTTTCTTTTCAAGAGACGTTGGTTCTGTTTGTATGAATAGTCAACTGATTCTTACTTATGGACATATTTGAATATCTTCTGTATGCCGGAATGCAAATGTATTATACTACTGCAGTATAATATTTTTGAGATCCTATTGTGATTACCTCTGAGATTCAGTTTTAATCAGAATCATATGTTACCTTAAAAAATTTTATAGGATAAAAAACGCAGTTTAAATAACAGAAATGGGTCAGACCTTGCAGTCTCACATTCTTTCAGTGATAAACATAGGAATCTGGCTTTGCTTCTAATATTAAAAACACAAGTTGTCAGGTAAGCAAAAAAAATCATTTTTACAGGATGATTGTGATAAGGAAAATTGTTTTGAATAACATTTTGAATGCTAATTCAACTTTCTCCCCTCCATGCAGATTACTACAAGAGAAGATACATATTCAAAGCAGGAAACAACTGTCAAAACCGAACTGGAGCCTGAAGCATTTCGGCCAAATCTTAGTGATCCCAGTGAACTGTTACAGTTGGATCAAATTGAAAAGGTATCATATAGAAAAAATATGGCATTCCTTTTATTGACACAGCTTTCGCATTGCAATAAAAATTGTTTCAGAAAATTGAATTGTGACAGTAATTGTTGTTTACTAAGGATATGCAAGAAACAAACATAGACACAATGTTTCAAACATAAGACACAAGGCTTGAAATATTTTGAATTGGTTAAATTCTAACATAAAAAAACTTAGAACACTTCCAGCATACAGCATATGAATGAAACTAAATGTTTTGCATATTCTGCCATAGAGAGCAATGGGAATTCAAAGAGTAGTTGGAAAAATAGGAACTCAAAAAAGGTATCCTGCTCTCTTTTTATGTCAATTTGAAATGTGTAACATTCCATGATTCATCATATTCCAGAAAACTATAGAACATTGTATTCTCAACAGTGTTGAGCAATTGCAAGAGAAAACTCCTCCAAATTGGAAGTGGTTCAGAATGTGCCACAGATAATCAAGTACTGAAACTGGTCCGTCTTATTTAGAGTAAGGACACATACTGAGGACACTTTGAATCAGTTGCAGTTCAGTAGATATAGTTCCACAAGCTATCAATTGCTCCTCGAATGGCATGATCTGAAGAAGATTTGGCATGGTCTGCAAGGAACCTTCATTTCCAAAATCACTGAGTTTTGTGTATAATCTCTGGTAATCTGTTCTGATTCCTGTTTGACATCCTACATAGTGAAAATCTGGACAAGAGCTTTGGATTTTTGTTGTTGTTGTTGTTGTTGTTGTTTTGTTTTGTGTTTTTTTGGAAATTTAATAGAAGGCATTTAAAAATTCATAGGGAAACACAAAGCATTATTCATCTCAATGCAGCATGTGAACAAGACTAGCTAAATAAATACAAACATTTCTACCTATTGGCTTGAGGTTTCCTTTTGCTGAAATATACTGTACAGAACTGCATATAGCATTCTGCTAGCAATGTTCAGAAAAAAACTAAACCAAAAAGGTTTTGCTCCATGGTGGCGCATTGGTTAAAATGCAGTATTACCAGTTAATTTTGCCACTGCCAGGAGTTTGATCCTGACCAGCTCAAGGTTGACTCGGCCTTCTATCCTTCCGATAGAAGGAAAATGAGTACCCAGATTGTTCGGGGCAATATGCTGACTCTAAATCACTTAATCACTATGAAGCGATATGTCTATGTGTTATTGCTATTAACAAATGAAAACACACCAGTACATACACAGCCCTAAGCTTTGCTTTCTATAAAGCATTTATAAAAAGCAATGTCAGTTACTTAGTAAACAGAGAAATAGTTGCTATATTTGGGATTATTGCTACTGAGCATAAATGAACCACTCTCTGAACCACATGAGACAATTGTTTTAAAAGATTGCTATCCCTTTCTCCTCTCACTTACTCTTGGCCAACAGCAGTGGGAAGAACCACATCGCTTTATTTTTATATATATAATTTTTATTATAATAAAAGCTAATATATATTAAACACATACAACAGAAATAAGGAGCAAAATGTACAAACAACAAAAAGGAAAAGTAAGAATATAATAAAGAGCAAAGAATTGTATAAAGGACCTCCACCCTTCACAAGGATAAATCACAAGTATAAATTTAGTGTCTCTTCACCTCCTTCAGGGTTATTAACAATTACCTCTTCATCCCATATCCCATTTCTTATATATAACTGTCCAAAGGAATTGATTTATTGGTCTAATATTAGAAACACAATTAATAAATGAAGCCATGAAATATAAAAAATGTTGCCCTATCATTTTTAAGCATGATCTTAAAAATTAGGAAAAAGTTATTTGATCTAACATTTCACTTTGGCTGTTCAATACTTATTTTAAGTTAAGAGATCTGAAACAGGTTTTAATCTTAAACATTTCAAGTTTGAATCATTACATTTTAGGCCAAATCGAAAACAAACAATTCAAAGTAGATTGTTCCAACCTTAGCAGAAGTATCCTAATTCCATCCAACCATTCCAGAAGCATTATGAACTCAAAATAGTCTTGTTTCAAATTCAAAACAGGTGTTTTAAGATTGAAAGAGTCTGTTTTGAACTCAAAACTTGAACATTTCCAAAGTCATCAAAACAATGTAATATTCTAGCAAGGATGAAACAGCTGTTTCAAAGTTGAAACAAAGCATTTCACACTCAAAATCACATTTATAATCAAAAACATTTCAGATTCAAAACTTTCTGTATATCATTATTATATGTAAGGAAGGAAACCTAACTTGGCTGTTACAATTGTTTCTTTTATGTTAAAACATAACACCAAAATCTGAATCGATCTGTTTAAAATGTACTTCTTTCTGTCTGGAATAAATAGAAATGTTGCTTGGATAAAGAAAACAAGGTTCTAAATGAAACAGTTCTGAATTCAATTTCATAAAGCTAGATCTGTTAGTTGTAATCATGAGGAGATTATCTAAATTACAACTTTAATTGTCTGTTAGAGTCATTTGCAAATCCTAGGATAATCCATTTTTATTTGTCTTCAGGGTTTTTTCTCAGTAACTGTTTTCTTGATGAGGGAAAAAAAAATAAGGCTTATTAGTCCTTATGTATTCCTCTCTGAACATTGGTCACAATTTATACCCAATAGGCTTCTAGGACTTTGAAAATATGAAGCAACGGTGGAAAATATAATTCCTGTGGATTTCAATAATTTATTTTCTGTTTTTTTTTGTAAGCCCACCTTGGAACAACTTAAAGCATTTTATATACATGAAGAGCCCTAAAATAATACAATAAAAAGCATAATAATTTAAACAGAGTTAAAACTGACCTTGTACCTGGTCTTACTCAATCTCCAATTATTCCTTGAAAAGCCAAGTATTTGTGCTTTTCTTAATCATTAATAGCACTGGAGATATCCAGGTTGTTCATGGGAGATCCTTCCACAGAGAACACAAGACTTTGAGCACCTAGCCTGCTGCCTTGTTTCCAGGAAAAATATATAGGGGCTTATCTGTGAGATAGGCAGCAAATAAATTTGATAAATAAAATTCTGTTAGAAAGTTCTGATTTTCCTCTCATCCAAGTTGTTGCCTTGTTTTATCAAAATATATGTAAGATGTTCAGCAATACAATTTCAGTTCCTGAAGCTGTGTAATTTGAACAGGCTAGGTTCAGCCTCAATAACCACAAAGGGCAAAAAACAAGACCTAACACTCTTCTCTTAAAAGCATTTACTTGGAAATAAAACCCAGATAATTTCAATAGAACTTAAATCTAGTTAAATTACTTAATATAGAAATTTCATATTGCCTCTATGTAGCATAAGGGTTGAAAATGTTTCTATAAAGCATCAGGCATTTATAAGATTTAGTATAAATATTAACTTTTGGGTTTTTTGATGTTTAACACAACATGTTTTGTACCCATGAATTAAAACCCTTCTAGGTTAATCACATTGTTCAGTGTGCATGCCTCACTTGCACCTGTGTTTCTTTAGTTGACAAAACAGCTCCCTCCTCGAACTATTGGCTATCCATGGACTCTTGTCTACAGTACTGCAAAGCATGGCATGAGCTTGAAGACTTTGTACAGAACTATGGCAGGATTAGACACACCAGTGCTGCTGGTTATCAAAGACAGTGATGGACAGGTACGGAAATTGCAATGATCACTTTTTCTTACCTTTGCTCCCCATAACAAATCTTAAATTTTAAGACAACTTTTCTAACATACAGGAAAGCTCAATATTATTTTGATTTTTCCCAAAAGGAAAACTTAGTATAAACAAGCTGATCATAAACATACTCCAAAACACCTATAGCATTTTAAATGAGCATTCCTTCAAGCTGAATTCAAGCCCTGGCGACTCTGTAGCTGTTGCCATATATAGCATTCCTGGCAATAATACCAAAGTGGTTTTCCACTGCCCTTCCTGTTGGTACTTTGAAAACAAAGTAACTTCACTGCACTGCAGTAGATTTAACTGAATACTTGATTGCAAAAATATGGAAGTGTTACTATTTTTAAAGGGGTGGGGGGGAATCCAATCAGTCTTTCACCACAAATGTGTTAATCTTCAAAAGTATCAAGGGATTTGTTCCCTTTACAATAAGTATATAGATAATTTTTGAAGGCCTGGATATATTTTACACTTCCATAGTAATATTTAAATATTAGAGACAGTGGGTTGATATAAATCAAGTTTTCAGGAAGGACAAATTAGACAAACTGTATTGTTTGTCATTTAGAGAATTTTTTAAGCTGTTTTGCTGCTACAGCTTAACTTCATAAGTGTGTGTATGTGTTTGGAAAGCCTGAACCCAATGCAGAATGGGACAGTTTAAGATAATTTAACTCACGCAAATAGAAACATTTTTGTTTTCCATCATCCACATAGAATCTTCCAGTTTCGGAGCTCAATGAATGCCTAAAAAGTGGTGTAGGGGACAAATATTGTTACTTATTTTAGAGAAAAGCTTATGGAAGAATATTAGATTTCCAATCTTTTCTCAAAGGAAAGCAATCCTCATTTCTATCTTGGGATAGTTGGCAAGATTGTGGGAAGGAGAGATGTATACAAAACCTGAAAGGAACTTCATAGAGAAAGCCAAAATCAGTTCCATGTCAGTCCAGAATGCAAAGCAGGAGTTACAGGAAAGCGACTTGTTGCTGTCTGCTAGAAATTAGCAACAGTTAATCAGTGATCCAGCTTCTGTTTGTTGGATGTGAGAGCCATAATGATGTAATGATTAAAGTCGCCAGGCTAGAAACCAGAAATCGGTGAGAGCTAGTACTGCCTTAGGCATCAAGCCAGCTGAATTACTTTGAGCCTCTCAGTCCCAGGAAGAAAATAGTGGGTAACCTTTTCTGAATCCTTGTCAAGAAAACTGCAGGCAGGGACCAGAAGGCAAGACTGATTTGAAGCTATGTATTCATATGCTTGTGCATGTGCACACACAAACGCACATCTGTTTGATCTATTTACACAAAATGCTGCTCAGTCACCTGGTGTTTCTAGTTGGAATTATGCAGTAAGCAGAAGGTTGAACTTGACACTAAATATCTTAGTCAAATTCTCTTCACCGTCACTAATCAAGTCACACTATCACTCAATCTCTTTTAGAGCAAATCTTTTAAGAACAGTCCCCTCATTCATTTTTTAAAACTCTTCATCCTTATTACCATTGTATTATTTTAGTAATTGAGCATTTACCCTAAAACTCAAAAGCAAAAAGGAAGTGCATGGTTTCCATTGCATTGAATGAAAAGGGAGTAGGAGGAGTGGAAAGTCAGTGTTCACATGAGATAAACAATAGCTGGCAATATTCCTACATTCCTTTTTCCCCCAGCTTTTTCCTTAAATAAGTGAAAGGCATACTGAATCAGCTAGGGCCGGCCAAACTGGACTAATCTCTATCTGATAACCTGTTGAGAAAACAAGTGTAATCAGACCACTAATCCTGTTTTGATTTCTATCTAAATACACTAGGCCTGCCTTTCCCACCTGACACATTCGTCCCAAGAACATTGGAAAGCTGATTTGGCAAGAACAGGGCAAACATTGGAGATGGCAGCCAACTACAGCTTGCCAAATGTTTGTGCTAAGAGTTACCTCTTCTTAAAGGAGTGTTCTGCTCTTATGTTTGCTGAATTAACTGCCATCTGGAAGCCTTTTCATATTTGAGTAGATCTTTTTCATCTGCAAAAATGTTCCATAAAATACCTTACCGAAGTTATGGCTTAGTTCAACTTGATGGTTGCTTGTGCTTTGAACTTCATGGTATGAATAGAATTAATTCCTGAGAATTCCAATTAATCACATTCATGGGATAGGTTTCCTACAAGCGGTGGAAATGTCATGCTTTCTGGACTATTTTTATTCTTTTCTTTAGATTTTTGGAGCTCTCGCTTCTGAACCTTTTAAAGTGAGTGATGGGTTTTACGGCACGGGAGAAACCTTTCTTTTTACATTCTGCCCAGAATTTGAGGTAAGCACTTAGAAAAAAAATACTTAAATTATTTAGATAATATATGTGAGATTACATTATTTATGAGTCTAACCATTTTATGTTGCAATGAAATTATTTAAATTCCAATTAAAGAATTACATTTTGAATAGTGAGGCCTATTGTTTAGAATTTAGATTGAGGTTGTGATGAAGGGTTACCTTACATTTTCCCATGAGTTAATTTTCCAGTCGTAAAGCTATTACAAACAAACACACACATCCATACACAGCCTTAAAACTAATAAAGAATGATGATGAACACTATGAAACAATTAGTGGTAAATGGTAATAAATCCTGCTTTTATCAGAACATCAGAGTTTCTATAAATTACTAAAGGGGAATTAGGATTACTTCATGATTCACTGAATTTATGGGGGAAGGAATAGAAATGCAGATGATAGGTGGAATTTCAATATATTGAAATAATGTGTTAATCACTGTGATAGTTGGCTATTACAGTGAATAGGGGCATTCTTTATTCTTTATTGTAGTGTTTTAACAAATAAAGTTTCTGGATTTTTCTGAAGCAGAAATTGATAATGATGTCTTATGATGTTTGTTGTTGTTCTTTTAGCAATAATTTCCTTTCATCTGTGTTTGTGTGTCTTCATTTATTTTCCTAACCATTAGGTCTTCAAGTGGACTGGAGACAATATGTTTTTTCTTAAAGGAGATATGGATGCCTTGGCTTTTGGCGGTGGAGGGTTAGTAGTTCTTTATCAATTTTGTTCAGTCTGATAAAGGTCTGATGCAACATTGGTGTGATATTATACTCTTTGACTTCCTTTTATATAGATTCCAAGTATCTCCATGCCAGTGTTTGCTTTATGGCAGCCTTCTGCCAATGTTGGCATTTTTTTTTTCTTGAACAAATCTGAAAGGCCATTTTTCTTTTTTTAAAAAAATATTTATTTATATCCCAGTTTTATTATTTTTAGAAATAACTTAAGGCAGCGAACATACCAATATTCCTTCCCTCTCCTATTTTTTCCAAGAAAAACCTGTAGGTAAGTTGAGCTGAGAGAGGGGATTGACCCAAAGCCACCCAGCCCGCTTTCATGCCTAAGGGAGGACTAGAACTCATTTTCTCCTACTTTCTAAGTCATCACTGTCACCATTAGTCCAGACTGCCTCTTATTCGGTTTAGTCTGTCTTATTTTGTTATCAATGGGCATTAGCAAAAGTAGAAGAAATTTCTTTCATGGGTTAGAACCCAGTTTTTAATGCAAAGCCGAAATGTACTTTTCTTGGCCCAATTTCTGTTCAGTCTGCAGGCTCATGGCTTAAATGTGTTACCACAAAGAAGATAAAATTCTTGGTTTTATTCATTTATTGTAACATTTCCATGGCAGACCCAGTTTGCATTTGTACATGTGTCTTTACACTCTACTCAATACAATGCTGATGCCATACTAATATGAGACTGCTGGATCTAGGCTGAACAAGTCCAGATGACCCTAGATGCTTGGAAAGAGTTAGGGCTTTGTTTATCCCCTCGTTGCCATTTTATCTCAACTTCTAACAAAATTCTTAAAGGTGATCACTGTTTCTACCTTGACCAATTAATTGAAATGCAATCTGAAGCTTTCAAATTAGGGAAAGAATTTTGAAGAGAACATTATTGCTTTAAAATTTGACCTACATTTGAATACAGTAATGGGAAGAAAATTATTTTTAATATATTGCAAACCAATTCTCGTCACACTGCAGGGGTGAATTTGCTTTATGGCTTGATGGCGATCTCTATCATGGAAGAAGTCACTCTTGTAAAACCTTTGGGAATCGCACACTTTCTAAGAAAGAAGACTTCATTATACAAGATATTGAAATTTGGGGCTTTGAATAAGTATAAACTGTAAAATACTACAAAAGTTTGTCCCAAACCTGATACTGATCAATGCAGCTCAGAAAGCCCTTAAAGCAATATAATGTAGCTTGTTTTGCAATGCCTTTCTACATTTTCTGCATGACCATCAACATGTCTTTCACATCAGCATATTGGAGTGCAACTGACTGTTCAGATTGTATTTTCATTTTTGAAAGTTACAAAGCTTTCAAATTGTAATTGATTATTTCTTTATGAGAGCCAGATTTTTATCATCATGTCATTCACATATCCATTTGTTTGTTGTCATTCTCACAATCCAGAAATTTCCTTTACTTCTGTTTAACTATTTCACTGAAACAACATTTAAACAACATAAAATCTAATTGAGTTATACTATATGTACTTGGTCTAAATAATATGGTGAAGAGATGGATGTTTATAATTTACCAACAATGATCAGTCTTGGCTGTTTATTTCATTCAAGTATCACCACATCTTTAGTCATGTCATGACTTGGTATCTGTTGTAATTTACTGTTGAAACATAGCTGCCCTATTGATTGTACCGAAGCGTTTTGCACATGCCATTAAAGGATCTGCAGGCTTGGGACAAATGTTGGGCAAGGATTCAGCTACATGATCAAGATATATAAAAACAGCAATGAGGAAATGGAAAAGTAAGCATAATGCAGTGAGTAATTCATAGTACATATAATACCTTCTTATTGCTAAAGCTATGAAGCAGACGCATTTTTTCCGAACAGCATATAATATGCATCAAATTTATGTTTGTGTGTGTATGTACATATGCACACACATACATAATACACCACTCTGTTTTATAGTTCTTCTGTTGTAGCCTTGTAGCACATCATCTCCAAGAATTGCTCCTGTTCAAAACAGAAAACAAAATAGGTGTGGTGTTTTTCTCTTCTTTTGAGTGGATTTGTGTTGTAAAACTGCAGTTTGCACCAGCTCTGATGCAATGGGGTAACGTACTCTAGATAGACATCATAACTCAGTAGATGTGTTAATATGCAAAATTTACTGTTCTGTGACCTCAAAGCAAAAAGAAAAAAAAAAGAAAAATTATAGTAAATCAGTAGCTCTTGTCCACTTTTGTAGAAAAACTAAAAAGCCAGTGTGGCAATAACAACAGTTGTTTCAAAGCTTATATTCTATGTTTATGCAAAAGAAAAATAATTTAAAAATGCTGTTAACTGTGACAGTGAATGACTTTGTGCTGAAATCTCAGCTATTTCAAATGAATATTGTATATATTAACTTGTACATTAATGTTTAAAAGTAGTTTTTGTTATTTTAGAGGGGGGGAAAGTATTGATTGACGGGTTGCTTCTAGCACTTTAAATTATTCTAGCAATGGAATAAAAAGCCAAATGGCTTAGCTCAAATAATTAGCTATAGTTGTATAGAATGTTACTAATATAAGTTGTTTCAGAATTATCTGGGGAATGCTTACTGCTGTGGTAATGGAAAAGAGAATATTTTATCCTATAATATGCTCATGCTTTATATTGCTAAAACAAAATACACAGCATTGTTTTCTGTCTCAATGTATAGCTCTTTCCTCCTATTAGTAGAGTATATGTAGATTCAATGTTTACAGACAAAAGGAAATGTAAATAAATTAAAATAGCTTTCCCCCCCTTTTGGTCTTCCACGGCAGTATTATTGTCTTTGTGGGTTCACTAACTAAACAATCCTGTGATGGATTTAAAACTATAAGATAATAGTGATATAAAGCAAATAAATATAAATTCATGTAATTAAACTTGAGTTGGGCTTTATTTAGACACAACCATTTTGTAATTAACACTCAGGTTGAAAGTATTGAATCATAGCCAAAATACTTGTAGTGTTGAAGCAGATTCCATTCTATGATCCTGCTAAAAATTTCTGATAAGGAATTGGATGTTTTTAAATATTGTTACAGAACTGTTTATTAATTGGTAATACACTTTGACATATGGTGTGGGAGTTGCTGCTAAAATGTTCATTACAGCTATATAGAAATTTCAATATACAATACAGACTGCCATTTGTCAGGGAAGGCAGCCCATAATTTTTGTCCCAACTTTATCCATATCTCCTTCCTTCCAATAAGAAAAATCAAAGCTATAAAATAGAATTAGAAGCTATAAAATAGAATTACAATCCTTAAGCCTCAGGAAATATTCAGAAGAAATAATAGGTTATTGCCCTGGCATTAAAAAAAAAACCCAATCTTTTCCATCTCAAAAAAGTCATTAAATTTATTTAAATCTTTTTCATTCATCCCATTGTATCAACTGAATTTGCAGTGCATTTCACTTCTTGTTAATATAAATAAGATTTTGAAATGGATCACATTCCTATATTTGACAGAAACATTTAGTATCTACAGCTTAATTTAAACTAATCAATGGTATAAACTGCTCAGTAAACTTTCATAATCTTGAAAAATAATTAGCAGACATAAAAACCTGAAAATAATATCCTTGTCCTGGGAAAGCAACGTTTCTTTAAATTACATTTTTTCAAACTTAATTATTTTATCTAATTGGTAAGGTAAATCAAGCTTTTATTCTCAGTCTATGGATGCAGGAAACTTCATTGATTAAATGTAAAATGTTATTTGCTTATTACAAACTTCCTTTATAATGCTATTAATATTTCACAGCACTTAAGATTTTTGCACATGATTTCTTGCAAGAATCATATTTTTGATACTTGACTGAAAACACATTCAAAAGCTATATATACATGCATGCACATATACTGATATCTCCATATCAACTTTTAGAATAAATTTACCATCATCTTGACACAAAATCATATATTTTTCTTCTATAAGAAGATGCAGGATCTTTCACTTTGAAAGACAATATACCATATCAAAATGTAATTCTTTTCAACAGCTGATAGCATTAAGAAAGCAATGTGGTTCATCTAACACTGGGGGGCCCAGTTGGCTCCCAAGGATACTTGGTTTAATATCTGCCAGGTTCTGTTTCATTCAACTAGTAACGTTTTACATTTTTCAATTATTTTTTAAAAAAGAGAAGGCATATTGTAATGCAAAATGGTATCTTCCAGCATCATGATAATTAAGCTATCTTAGTAGATAAAAATGGCAGACAATTGTAACTCAGTATCTTGTTCAGAAAAAAAGTGCTGATCATTAAAGAGGTAATATATATTCTGTTTGAGCAGGTGCTAAAGATGGTAAGAAATGTGGTAAATTGATTATATGTGGGTATATTCCCATGGCAGCCATTTTGAGAATAGGCAATCTCTGAACACCCACAAGAAGTTTGGAAATCATCCATTGTCCCCACTAACTCAAAAAGATTGCTATCTCCTTATCTGAAAGCTATTTTACACATCTTGTAAGTAATGGCAGTCAGATTTATTATAAAGTATTGTTGTAGCATTACATGTCCATGAACCTCACCGCATTTTAAAGCAGAATTAATGAGCTTATATTGTCAAAATAAATTTCTGAAATGTTGGGGTCTAACATTAAATAAAATCACTTAATGTAGCCTTTAATGTAAGGCTGGCAGTATCTAAGCAACAGTTGGCAAGGTGCTATCCAAAATGGTCACAAGAACTGTGGAGTTTGTTAATTTCACAAATTTCCCCAAAAGGAATTCACTACCCTAAACAAGGCCACTGACTTAACAATCCATCAGTGCAAAATAGGAAAAGTATGAAAATTTCCTCATTTTTCCTGGGAGGCAAAGTAGGGCTGAACTTGGACTTGTATATTGGTGGTTGGGTTGCGTTCATTCTTTTTATATTTCTCCATGGGTGCTTTAAACATTTTATCTGTCATTTTATCTGCTGGAGGTCCTCTATAAACAAAAAGTGAACTGGGATTGATGAACTTAAAAGAGGGAGCAACAACATCAACAGTCTGGATTGCCTCATGCTCCCAGTGCTAACCAGATCTCTGAAAAATGCCCAAGTGTCTAATAAACATCTGATCCATAAGGTGGGCCATCTTCTATATCATTTTCATTCTTTATATACTATAGAAATCTTAACAAACATAGTTAAATCAGATACTACTGGTACTGGCAGAACAAACTATGTATTTAATAAACAGTAACATAGAGGTGGAATAATATGGAGATGCTATTGTTAAATATTAATAGATAAGTTCTGAGTACTGATGAAAGCTTTGACGTCTATCAATCTTTCTGATAAACCTTTTGATAAAACATTCCGAGTATAAGGATATCCTTTGGCTTATCCTATGAGGAAAAAAGACCTTATTCTAACAAAGTTATTAGAACGGCATCATCCCGGCCTTGCCACAACATTTCTCCCTCAAAGTCTAGCATTCCATGTTTTCTGGCCCTCAAGAGTATTCCAACCACTTTATCTGAAATGTGAACGTATCTGTCAAAGAGATCTCCAAAAGTGACTTGGATCTTGCCATCATGTCGTGACTGAGCCATTGTTCTGATGATGAAACACATGTCTCTCATCTCCCGGTGGATGTGGCCCTCTGCTCTCTTGGCCCGTTCTGCTGTCTTTGTGCCTTCTTTAGGATGGCCATAGCCCTCATCTCCTTTACGCAGACGGGTGGCCATAGCGAGCTCATAGTCAAACTCCTCGCTGAAAGGGTTGAGTTTCTGTACAGTCACATGTTCATCAGCCCATTCTTCCCATCGCCCCTTTAGATTGTAGACAGGACTGTAATTCTTCGGCAACTTGAGATTTTTGTTTTTGCTACAGAAAAAGAAAAAAAGATAGCTGCTGAATAAGACGAGGCTTTCGTGAAATGTTTTGGTGGAGTTCATTAATCTGATTTAGACCACAAACCACTAGGTGGCATGTTATCACTAATTCTAAATCACTTTATTTCCTTTGCTGAGTCTTACCTGAAAATAAAAGCTGCTATGTTGGATTAGACCCATTAATTTTAATGTATATAAGGGAAAATAACACCACTCTCATTAATTACATCTGCACGGCATGATTTGCTGAAAGAACTGAAGGAAATCTAGTCCAGCAGGCTGTTCTCACAGTGGCCAACCAAATGCACAAGGAAGCCCACTAGTCTCGCAGCAGATGCCTTCACAAGGAGTTCCACAGCCATCAGGTAGGAATTGATTCCCATCATCTCCATAAACTGGTCAATTCTTTTTTGAAGACATGCTGGTAGCCATCACCACATTTCATGGTAGTGAATTCTAGTTTACCCCTTTTAATTTTATATTAAAAAATCCTTTTACTTTTCCTGATTCTTCCAGGATTCAATATCATTGGGTGACCTCAGTTTCTTTTTGTCCACCTTATTCACTCTATGCATAATTTTATACCATGCATGGGTTGTTTTCTTTTAAAGGCCCAAATGTCATATTTCTCATATGGAAACTGTTCCAGACTTTGATCATCTTAGTTGTCTTCCTCTAGATCAGGGGTGTCCAACCTTGGCAACTTTAAGACTTGTGGACTTCAACTCCCAAAGCTGGCTGAGGAATTCTGGGAGTTGAAGTCCACAAGTCTTAAAGTTGCCAAGGTTGGACACCCCTGCTCTAGATCTTCTCTAATTCCACTATATTCTTTTTGAGCTATCTAGAAGGAGAAAGAGCTCTTTTAAGCATTAAAACACCTCTTTTGGAAAGCGTAGCACATCACCTTCAAAGTCTCTCCCTAGAAATGCTTGGGTGTGCATAGAGTCCCTTCACTTCTCTGACTATCCTGCTGGAAGTCTTCAAAGAAGATGGCAAACTAAAATTTCTGGTGGCAAACTACAAGAGATATTAGTATCATGAATTCCTTAAAATAATTGGAAACAAATTGGCTTAGAGCTTACACTGCTATTTATGAAAGCAAACTATTAGGTTTTTTGTTTTTTTTTTAAACTTCAGCATGTGCCTAAAAGAAGATGTGTGTGCTTTAAAAGTTATATTAATTTTAATGAGTTCACTGCTACAGGAGCAGAAACCAAAACCCGAACAAACATGGGGCTAAAAATGAATCTTTGCTCGTAAGCAAAGCAGCACTGAAAAAAAAGTCTTGCGTATGTCTGCCAATTCTTTTGTTGTTGTTTACTCTTAGATTTTGGGGGGAGGGGCATTAAGCTTGAATTCTTAGATCTTATTCAACACAGTCTGTGTCTTAAGAAACTTACTTCTCAGAGGGCCTCTAGCCAAGAGAAGAAACTCCTACTTCTCTTGATTCCCATCCTCTGATTCTCATTAGAAGTGAACAGTAGTTGTGTTTATGGACTACTTATACTACTGTATTCTCGATCTATTACTTTTGCAGAATGTACTTCTTAGGATTGTTGGGTAGTATGAAGGTTCTATGATATTTCGGTATAAGCGGCTAATCACATGTAGCTTAGTTATTCAGCTGATTAACTAAATTAGGGTTCTTCTATATTTGATCTTATCCAGAATTCTCTGCCTAAGCTGTTCCTTGTCTGTTGGCATCCCCAAACTTAACAGCAAACTGGAATGTATTGCTATTGCACCTTCTTGTCTTTCATTTGTCCATGAAGATTTGTGGGATCATGTCAGGATTTTGATAGGTCAGGAATGCTTCGTGAGTTGACAGATCAAATATTGGGGACAAAATATTAGCTTTAAGCAAACAGTGATCCATATCCTTATCTTGCTGGTGCCCACCACCCTACCTGGAAACTAATTGTCAAACAAATTCCAAAAGAATACAATTAACCAGGAATTTACTTATAAGCCCAGTTCAGGACACTAGTCGTTCCTATACTTCTTCCTTATATCTTCAAGAATAACAACACACTTTAAATATATATTGAATGAATAACCAGGACAGTTGTCCACTCACTAAAAATCACAAGTGAATTTATTAGCCCTTTTAGATAGTTTGGCATGCAAACAAATGTCTTTTGTTCTGGAAACTTTGAGAAATCTGCTTCCAAGGCATTTAAATTGCTTCTTGGCCCCCGGTGTAAGTACAGAAATATTGATCTCTCTGAAAATAGCCAAGTTTGTTTCCCCATCAATATGGCATAGTAGGAGGCAGAGATGAAGAGCACAGGTTTGGGTGGGGTAGAGCTGACTCCAGTCTCCTCATCCTGACTGCGGGTCTCACGTGAGTCTCCCTGACGTATCTTTCATCCCTTTATGCTATTAGTTATTGTATCAGTGAGAAAGGTGAAAAAGGGAAGAGAGAGAGAAGGAAGGAAGGAAAAGAAAGAAGGAGAAAGAAAGAGAAGGAAGGAAAAAGGAAGAGGAAGGAAGAAAAAAAAGAGGGAGGGAGGGAGGAAAGAAGGAAGGAAGGGAGGGAAAGGGAAGAAAAAGGAAAGATGGAAGGAGAAAAAAGGGAAGAAAGAAAGGGGAAGGAAGGAAGGAGAAAGAAGGGAAGAAATGAAAGAAAGAAAGAAGAAAGAAAAAAAGAGAAAGAAAGAAAGAAAGAAAAAGAAAGAAAGAAAGAAAGAAAGAAAGAAAGAAAGAAAGAAAGAAAGAAAGAAAGAAAGAAAGAAAGAAAGAAAGAAAGAAAGAAAAAGAAAATTTCAATTAGTACTTGAATCCATTCAAGTGAAACACTATCATCTGCTTTCCATTTTAGTTGCCTTTATAGTGGGCTAAATTAGCACTACTCTGTTATCCAGAACAATTCTTTACTGTTATAATTCTTGCCTTTCTTATCTGAAACCACAAGCATTTGATTTGAATAGAAGGATTCAGATATACTATAGCATGTAGTTAGTGTTTTTGTTTTGTGTGTGTGTGCATAGTAACTTTCTCCATGCAGAATATACCTTTGTTGTGTGTGTATGCATAGTAACTTTCTCCATCCAGAATATGCTTGGGGGGGGTTTAAACGGAGAAAATGACTCCTGTGAAATTTTCCTGGGAGGAATGTAGATTTCTGATATTTAATTGTGGGATAGTAAGTGGATATTTAGAATGCCCTACCATTCGCGACTGATTCTCTGCCTGATGTCTGAATTTCCTGGCTCCTATGCTTCAATTAAATCTTGATTAAATTAAAACAAGCAATCTATTACAAATGTCAAAATCTGGTTGACTGAAGCCTCCCTCCCCCCCCCCATTTTTTTAAAATGTGTATCATATGGGGGTTGCATGGAAAAAAGAGGCAGGATGGGTGCAGATGCATCCTGCAGACATGGATGATTTTAAATGTTTTAAATATGTCAGGCAAACAACAGAAAGACCGGTTTCAATGGTCTTTTTCTATCTGGGCAACGGGGGGGCGCTTTTGATCAATGGAAATGTGTACTGGAAGACCACACAAGCTCTGACATCACCACCACCTTCAACTATACAGTAAGCTCAAAAACACCAAGAGAAATTAAAAACAACCACAACAATACTCAAGCAATCCAAGAATAAAGAAGTTCTTTGTTATTAGCACTTTCATTCAAAGCTGAAAAGATTATATTTCAAACTGTTTGTTTTGGGTGGGCGGCAAATGCAGTGGAGTGACCAGCAGGCATAGACAGCTGGGGAGGAAGAAATGAATACCCCTCATTTCTTTCCAAGCAACTCAAAGCCATTTCCAACCACTTGGAAGTAACTCCAAGAATTACAGGTTAAATATAGTTCAACCCACAGAAGGTGACCAGTGAGAGTCAGAAAATTACTGGTACTCAATAAACAAACTTAAGTAACAGTTCATATGCTAATTCACCTGCTTTCTTCAGAACTACTTCCTAGATGCTTACAATAGATAGTCTGAGAACAGGTAGATGAAAGACAGCTTTTATGGAAGTTTAATAACTGAAATATTATTTTTGAATTCTACAACTATTTCAAAACATAAGTCTATGCAGAAAACAGTTTTAAAGCAGTAAGAAAATGGCTCAAAACAGGTCTTCAAACTCAGCCACTTAAAGTTCAGAGTGTAGGCTATTTTCCCCCTTCATACTTCTATTTCAGGGGTGTCAAACTGGCGGCCTGCAGGCCAGATGCGTCACATGCAGGCCACGCCCACCCCAGCCCCATGAAGGGAAAAAATCATGAAACATCATGTGATGGCAACGTGACACCCTTTTTCTACTTGGATCTCCAGAGGAAAATATTTCAAAGGTGGGTTTACAAGAACTATGTTCAAGAAAAGACAAGAAGAGCATAAGATAAATTCATTAACTGTGGACAAACAATATATATATCGACATATATAAAAATATACATGTATGTATGTATGTATGTATGTATGTATGTATGTATGTATGTATGTACAGCCCCAGTAAGGTTTGACCTCATTAAAAGGTTAGAAAGGTTTATATGATCTGACTAATGATTACTTACATCATTGCAACTGTTGCATTTTATTTTTAGTGAGTAATTCATGCTAACCTGGACCAGTTTAATGTTGCCTTGAATGAACCGTTGCTAGCACTGATATATGCTCATCTGTTTAGAAATATTTGTGAACTGTCAATGAAGCCATTGGACTTTGGGGGAACTTTCAACTGGCAGGGCTCCCAAAGAAACTGCTCTCAAACTCAGCAGAATACTGCCTTTGTCTTGCTATAATTTTTCTCCTTATTTACTAGTTAACATATATAACACCAGTTAACATATATAAGACCCTCACATTCCTCAAGCTTTTTTGATTGACCATCACCTGATAGTTCGCTAGATTTGCTAGATAGATTGAATGAGTGAGTAGATTGGCCATGGTTATTGACATGATGCCCTAGAGATGTGTGAAAACCATTGGTTGCTCTGATAGTTCTGCACCATTTTTAACACACAGGAATGACCCTATAGGATGCAATTATACACATGTACACCAGGCTGGTAAGCTGTGCAAGAAAATAAGTTGGGTTACTCTTTTAGTCCAACACGAAAAGTCGGGAATATTGTGGCATGAGTAAGTAGATAACTAGCTATTGATGACATAGAATTTCTCTTTTTGATAAAGGCACCCCTCAACTTATGCCCACAATTGGAACCAGAATTTTGTTGCTAAGTAGGGCAGTAGTTAAGTGAGTTGGGGCCGATTTTGCAACCTTTTTTTTTTAACCAAACTTAAGCAAATAAACAGATTTAACAGATAATCAGAGTTGGAAGGGACCTTGTACGTCATCTAGTCCCACCTCCTGCCCAAGCAGGAGACCCTACACCATTTCCAACAAATGGCAGTCCAACCTCTTGAAAGTCTCAAGTGATGGCGCTCCCACAACTTCCAAGGGCAAGCTGTTCCATTGGTTGATTGTTCTCACTGTCAGAAAGTTTCTCCTTATTTCCAGGTTAAATCTCTCCTTGTTCAGTTTTCATCCATTATTCTTTGTCTGACCTACAGGTGCTTTAGAAAATAGTTTGATCCCTTCCTCCCTGTGGCAGCCCCTCAAATATTGGGACAACTCCCCTGGTCCTTCTCTTCACTAGACTAGCCAAGCCCAGTTCCTGTAACCGTTCTTCGTATGTTTTAGTCTCCAGTCCCCTAATTGTCCTGGTTGCTCTTCTCTGCACTTTTTCTAGAGTTTCAACATCTTTTTTATAGCGTGGTGACCACTGCACCGAAATCACTGCAGTTGTTAAGTGAATCATGCAGTCATTAAGCAAATCCAACTTCTCCCATTGACTCTCGCTTGGCGGAAGTTCACTGTGAAGCACAGAAATTGCAAGCACACGAGCCTGGCATGCTGCGCACATGTTGGTTTCCAACTGGTCCAATTTTAGACACATGACTGGATGTTGCAGCCGTCATAAATGTGAGAATCAGTTGTACATCACTTTTTTCAGTTTTCCGTTATAACTGCAAATGTTCACTCAACAAATGGATATAAGTCAAGGACTGCCTGTACATGAACAACAGTTGATTGGACTAAACAGTTGAAGGATTGCTTGGCCCATATGTTCCTTGACTCCATATGGCTGTCCCAGCTCTCAGCCTTCTGCCCTGCAGATATGTCCAAAACCAATACACATTGGGAAACTTGGGCTAGCAAATAAAAACAGCCGGAAGCTCTAAAATGAATGTTACCTAAAGGACCTAACATTTTCTTCTGCCATCATTCTAAAACAAGGATGAAATGGTCTCTTTGCAGAAACTATCCTATTCCAAATATAACTTCCTCAGTTTTTCTTTCTTTTTTTAAAAAAAATAGATCTAATTAAATATTAATACAAACAACTTTTAGATTGTTGAATGTTTTGGAAAATATAAGGCATTTTTCATATTTAAAGTTTGCCACCTTTTCCTGTATGTTTCCATTTTCGCTTTCTGCTCCTACATTTTCAGTTTGACTTCAGATGAAAATGGCTACTTGGAGATAATTGAATGCTGCTGCTGTGGAGAAACAGCTCATCATCTCTTCCGTGGCCTATTTATACATGTCGGCTCATCATTTAGAGCCCCTCCAATCACTTCCTCCATTAGTGTTCCAAAATATGACTGAGGTGGCACTGAATCTGAAGATCACATACTGATACAGGAAATCCTCAACTTACAACCATTCATTTAGTGACCGTTAGAACTTACAATGGCACTGAAAAAAAGTAACTTATGATTGTTTTTCACAGTTACGACCATTGCAATATCCCCATGCTCCCATGATCAAAATTCAGATGTTTGGCAACTGGCTCCTATTTAAAATGGTTGTAGTGACCTGGACTCAAGTGATCTTTTTTTGCGAGTTTCTGACAAGCAAAGTCAATGGGGAAGATAGGTTCACTTTACAACTGTTTACAACCTAACAGCTGCAATGATTCACATAACAAATGTGACAAGAGACATCATAAAATGGAATAAAATTCACTTAACTGTCTCAGCAACGGAAATTGGAGTACTGCTGTGGTTGTACTGACTTCAGAAAGCACTAACGTGCTACACAAAAGCATTTTCTTATAACAAGACAATTTTGGAGAATACAGTAATTACTTACTGTGAGGCCATGGGATGTTTTATCCTCACAACACTCTGTATTTCTTGGATATTATGATCCCTGTCTAATCCATCCTCTGTGTCTTCACCATAGCCACTATCTTCTGTATCCAAGCTGTTGCTGCGACAGTCCTGTAGTTCTTCTTGTTCCAAACGTTTCCATCCCTTTGTCATCTCTGATACCAGATTAGAGCACTTTCTCCTTCTTGTAGGAGACATTTTATTACTAAGGATTTGATCAATATTTGTAGGGTCATTGATGATCTTTCCTGTCTCTGCAAATTCATCTTGTTCATATTTGTTGCTGAGAAGACCAATGTCACTACTTCTTTCAGAGAGTGACCTTATTACACTTTTGGTAACTTCTTTACTTCTAATATTACATTTCTCCAGAGCTTCTGTTGATTCACTTGGATTTTGTTCTCCATCTTTGTTTGACACTTGCTGTCCTGAGGGAAACTGTATCTCGGTTTTTGACTGATCTGTCTTGAAAGTTGGCGAATGTTTTGGAGGTGTCCACTCTTTTGGGTCATTTGGTGATTTGTCTTCATTGGGTACCCATCCAGTAGGTTCCTGAGCTTGCTTGGTGTTGTGTTCAGTTGCCCACTGCTGCCAACCTTTCGCCAAGCTGATAACCAAGCTAGTCATTCGGATTTTTTTGATGGCCCTCTTGGCAGGTGTGGTACACTGGTGTTCTTCTGGTGGCATGGCTTTGTCTATGGTTTCCCAACGTTTACTTGTGTTAAAATCCAGTTCTGATGGTCTTGGAGCAAATAACAAGCAGGGGAAAATTGTGGAGATTTAAATAGACAGAAGGTTAGGCTGCATGAAGCTAGAAAGTATGTGAAACATTTCTCACATAGAAAGAGTAACCTTATTCTGCCAGTGATCTTTTTTTTAAAGGCCCAGCTTGTATTTCACCACAGCAGTTGTACACTTGATATGGTAAATATGAGTGATGTAGTTCTCTCATGTCTCAGATGCAGCTGCGATGGAAATTAACAGAGGCATCTTTTGCATTTAGTTTGACAGTGGAACATGTTCATGCTTTGCCTTACTAAAGAAATGGCCCTTGCCTAATTAGATAGTTTCTCCTTGCTGACTCCCAGAAAAGCAAATGAGAGCATTTGGAATTACAATTCAAGAGGCTTTTATTTTTAACTAACCTACTTTGTGGCTTTGTAACAATGCCAGATTATTAAGACCATAAAAGGTCCCTCAGATGCAGCTCTTCCAATTGGCTGTGCTTCATTAAAGGATAGAAACCATATTAGTGCATTAACAAAGTGTTTTTTCACTATTTTTCCTATAGTTGTGAAACCCCATTCCACCCAGAAATCAAGGACAACTCACTGCAGCCATCTTACTACGGCTGTCTTGCCACAGCCAACTCGCCGTGGCCAGCTCACCATGAGGTAACACACCATGGGACAATCCAGGCAGGATAACAATACAATAAACATTATTTCTACATTATTTCTATTTTTGTCAATGGAAATAATGTTGAAGAAACAGTGGCACGTTCTCCCACGTGGAATTATCCACGAGAGTTGTCCTGTAGTAAGTTGGCCGCAGTGAGTTGGGCACAGCGAGATGGTCATGGTGAGTTGGACACAGCGAATTGTCCCATTCTGTCCAGGCGTGGCTTCTAGGAACTCAGTAAAAGTATCAAAAGGGGTTTTTGCAAGAACAGATTCTGGAACCATAAAGACTCATCAAAACTAATTTGGTCCTTCATTAATTTCAAGTTGTATTACAAGTACAGGAAATCTTAATTTCTATTTTTCCCTTTTCTTATGTAGCAGCCACATGGAGGATTAACTAAGAATCTGGTAACAATTGTGGGGGGGAATTGTTTTTCCTCTGTCTTTATCGATAGCTAAGGTGGGATTTTCCATGCAAAAACCCTGAAACAATCTTACGTTGCTAAATTCCCCTGTATTTATTGGTTGCTAGGTAAAAAAAATTTCCATAGAGAAACCTTGAAACCACTCCATGTTGCTGTGTGAATGTTCATGAGGAATTCAAAAGACCAATTTAATTCTATGGTAAGCCAGTTATTTATTGTATGGCACCTATTTGGCATCTGCAGCAATTGAGAGAACTATAAGGCATTAACTAGTACTGAGATTAGTAATAGAGGATCTGTGATTACAAAATGGCAGTAGCATTCCTACATTTCAATTTTCTCAAGTCATTTGCTATTATGTTGTAATTGCCAATAAAAAAAGTTGTTTGCCTGTGATTAATATTTGTCTGGTAAGAGAGGAAAGAACATCTCTCACTTTTTCCATTCTACATGCTTGAGATTTTGTAAGAGAAAGGTAATCATTGGTAAGTGATACAGACAGAGTGCTAAAATGGATCATATGAATCACTGGCTGTGCTAGAACTTCCCTGTAATCATATCAGATGCCAATTTTATATTGGACAAAAGTAACCAGTATTGAAGTCCTTCATTTTATTTAGTTTATAGACTGACCCTAGAAAGGAGAAAAGGAGTAATCAGTAAACTTAACTCATACTTTAAATAGTCAAAATCAGTCAATCAATCATGAATAAAAGAGATGACACCTCCCGCTTACCAGCCCTCATGAACAGACGAGTACCTAACATGATGAATGACACCAGACCCACACCCACGAGGGCCACACAAGATGCCACCACCACACTTCCACGTAAAAAGCAGACTCACACCCACACAGAAGATGAGACACGACCACAGACCAGAAGCCGCACTGCAGCTGCATCACTACCCACTTCAACCCCCCCTGAGCCATACATGAAGCGAACTGACCCCCACCATGAAGATGCAGCACGACCACAAACTCGAAGCCAAACAGCAAGATCACAGCTCACCAGCTCAAATCCCCCAGTAACTAAGACCAACCTGAGCACAACCAAGCCCCCACCTGAACAGAACACACCTCCAGCCAATCAGAACATGGCCAACCCCCAACCAATCAGAACACAGCCAAACCCCCAACCAATGAGAACACACCCCCACCCAATCAGAACACAGCCAAGCCCCCAACCAATCAAGTCACACCCCCACTAGCAGTTAAAAGGAAGAAGCAGCTGCAAGCTCACATCACTCTGAGAAGCACAGAGCTGAAGACAGAAGCCTGAAGATGATGAATGAGACTTCATCGAAAGGTTGCCTAGATACTTCCAATCTTACGCGGGAGAAAACCCGAATAACCAAAGATCCACATACAAATACCCGAGAACCTCAGAAAACATATATATATATATATATATATATATATATATATATGTATATCTGTATATCTGTATATCTGTATATCTGTATATATATATAAATGTTAATACTGTTTGATGACATTTTGCTCATATAACAATGTAAAGACTGATATATGTCAAAAAGATCACCACATTCAATGTTTTTAAAACCTAATTTTCAATAAAAATTATTATTAATAAAAAAAAACATTTGAATCCCACCACTTGGGACTACCACTTATCTGGAATGGTCTCCTTGCCCAAGCAAGGGGTTGGAATGGAAAACCACCAAGAACCTTTCCAACTCTGTTGTTCTGTTAATAGGGGAGGTTGGGGAGATTGAAAACAAATTATGTAAGGTTCTAAATCCTGACTTTGCAACAGTTGTCTTTTTTTACTTGAAAGAAATATTGACCACATGTAGTTCACTTGAACAGAGGTTATTGTGTGAAGTTTCTGTTATGAAAATGGCTCTGCATTTGACGCACAGTTTCCAACCAGATGTCACTGCCAGTGGGAGGCTGCAAAGCTGCACCATTTTCCCATTTTTCAGCAACCAGTTTTAAGAGGAATAGTTTCTCCAATGTGAAATAATATTTATTTTTAGCAGAAGTCACTGTGATTAGTTGTTTTTCCTCATATTGTCCTAAAATTAGAACTGGAGATTGTGCCAATGAAGCCAAGATTCAAGGCAGACAGAAACTCAGCACGGATAAAATAGCTCTTTTTATATTCTTCAGTATGTGTGCCAGTTAATGGGCCAATATACGTAGGTATATGTTACATATAGCAAAGTCTTGTTGGTAAGGTGTCAGTTAGGACTAAACACAGACACATGGACACACACAGAGACACCTTGGGTGCATCCAGCTATTTTATTCCTACAAGTTTTGCTTTCCACGTGGATATCCTTGTAAATAGTTTCCCATTCTTTATTTAATGAAACCACTCAGAATATTTTGGAGTCATTAATAATCTGGAATGTCTCACTGTTAATTTAAAATACCCAGTTTTGTTTTATGAAAGATTGGTGTAGGGTTTTGTCTGAAATAGTATAGGGTTTCCTGCTTGAATGGGGTGGAGGGTTGTTGGATTAGATGCCCTCCAAGGTCCCTTCCGACTCTGTGATTCTGTTAAAGCAAAAAATTGGAAAGCACCCGTTCCAGTGTAGAATCTGAGCTTGACCACCTCATACATCTTGCAAAAGTTATCATTTTACTTTGTTTTCTGTTCTTTAACCATTACCATTTCATAAGGCAATATTTTGTCCAACAGATTCTTAGGGGACAATGCTGGAATTGCCTACATCCATGTTTCTCATCTTGGCAACTTTAAGACCTATGGACATCGACTCCCAGAATCCCCTAGTCAGCCTGCTGGTCAGGGAATTCTGCAAATTGGATTCCATTGGTATTCAAGTTGCCAAGGTTGAGAAATACTGATTTAAATTCATCTTAGGTACTTTTTACCTTTCATGTTCCCCACTTTTTGGGGAAGAAGAAGGGAGAATAGGTTAATTTTCCAGTGGCTGTCAACCATTTCAATATCTGGAATCTAAATACTGACAGCAGCTTTGGAATCCTTATTAAATGCTGCCACCAATATTACATCTTGTTTTAGAGTACATCTAAAATATGTTGCTCTTTTGTTTTCCTGAAATCAGTCTGAGTACTGAGTAGAATAGACCCAGCATTCAGCAATGTAGTGGATAAACATTACAGATCCTTGTTTCTAGTTTGTTTTTCACATGCAATTTATCCAATAATAAATCAGAAGTTGAATTCTCATCATGTTCTCCATAGTACCTTTCAATTGATTTCTTTTCTAAGCAAGGGCTTTGACCAGCACTAACAATTTAATCATCCTGGTCTCCCTAAAGCAATTTCTTTGTCTCTGCTCTGTTTCTATGCACAGAATGCTGCCAGATGAACATCTAACATCTCACTATCAGAAAGTTTCTCCTTATTTCCAGGTTAAATCTCTCCTTGTTCAGTGTCCATCCATTATTCCTTGTCTGGCCTGCAGCTGCTTTAGAAAATAGCTTGAACCCCCTTCCTCTCTGTGGCAGCCCTTCAAATATTGGAACACTGCTATCATGTCTCCCCTGGTCCTTCTCTTCACTAGACTAGCCATGCCCAGTTCCTGTAACCGTTCTTCATATGTTTTATGTTTTAGCCTCCAGTCCCCTAATTGTTCTGGTTGCTCTCCTCTGTACTTTTTCTAGAGTCTCAACATCTTTTTTATAATGTGGTGAACAAAACTGGATGCAGTACTCTAGGTGTGGTCTTATTAAGGCTTTATAGAGTGGTATTAGTACTACACTTGATCTTGATTGTATCCCTCTGTTAGGACCTCTGCTTCAGTATGCTCCTCAAATCATAATGTGAATTCCTATATCATAGTAATCTAAGATGACTTTCCTGTACTGGACAATTTAAGCGTTCTTTTAAAAAATGACCAAACATTATTCATTTCAGAAAATCAATGAATTCCCCTACCCATCCACTTACTTTGCTAACTTGTAAATGGAAATAAACTCAGCTGGTGGAAAAGTACTTCAGTTGGGGGTTTACAGAAGTGATGATTCAATAGCCCTTCTATCTACTTTGTCCTCTTTTAAAAAGAGCAATTGTTCTGCCAATGATTCAAAACCTGGCATTGCTTCTCGGCCTGCATTAGGATAGTTGCTGAACTTGTTTCATTTATAGAGTTGTTGGTGTCTACATAAAATGACTTGTCTCATTTGTGTTATGGAAAGGAACAATGCAGAAAATGTTGCGTAGCTTCTCTGAAGGTTTTGTTTTGCATTTCTTATATTTGCGGTGGCTCCCATTTTTGTTGTAGTGGGCAGATATGGTATATAACTCTATTCGGTACCAAACTAAATTGCTGTCTCTCTCCAATATCTTTCTCGCCCAAAATGAGACCAGTAAGTTAAATGGAATATCTGATTGCTTGGGAGGCCTAAAGAATAAAGAATAAGGTGATAGAAGGAAGTAGAAATGTAAAGATATGTGCATTCAGTTTTGGTCGCCACGATGTAAAAAAGATGTTGAGCCTCTATAAAGTGGAGAGAAGACCAACAAAGATAATTAGGGGACTGGAGGCTAGAACATATGAGGAACAGTTGCAGGAACTGGGTATGTCTTATCTAATGAAAAGAAGGACTAGGGGAGACATGATAGCAGTGTTCCAATATCTCAGGGGCTGCCACAAAGAAGAGGGAGTCAAGCTATTCTCCAAAGCACCTGAGGTAGGACAAGAAGCAATGGGTGGAAACTAATCAAGGAGAGAAGCAACTTAGAACTAAGGAGAAATTTCTTGACAGATAGAAGAATTAATCAGTGGAACAACTTGCCTCCAGAAGTTGTAAATGCTCCAACACTGGAAGTTTTTAAATAAATAATCCTGCCTAGGCAGGGGGTTTCCTGCCTAGGCAGGGTGTTGGACTATAAGACCTCCAAGGCCCTAACCAACTCTGTTATTCTATTCTATTCTATTCTATTCTATTCTATTCTATTCTATTCTATTCTATTCTATTCTATTCTATTCTATTCTATTCTATTCTATTCTATTCTATTCTATTATGTATATAAAGAGAAATGGAATATATTGGAGAAGATCATATCACATCCCAAGAACTAAGAAATATCCATATGAGATCCACTCATACTTCTGAGTACTTTCCTGTTTTGTTTCTCACATATAGACTGACATCTTGCCAAATTAAAACAACTATTATAGGTATACCCTGAGAATTGCAAGGAAAGAGCCTTCTTAACTCTCGTTCTCCCGATCAAACTATCTAAGTTTCATTGCCTCTTTGCTCTCTGCAATGCAGCCCCTCCCTCATGGGAATCCAGACTACATTCTACCACACGCAGGCAAGTCACTGGACCACTGATGGAGCATAGAAGTAAGAGGATGAGATGAAAACTGGTAGACATGGTAAAGAGCAAGAGAATCAGAAAAACAATTACAAATAAGAAAAATTGAATAAAAGATGGGTTGGGTGGGCCACAGAATTCTTTTATTAATATTTTTGGCCCTTCGTTAGAATCTCTCACTTGTATAAAGGTAAGTGAAAAAAAATTCTTTAGTTACTGACCACTGTCTTTGGATTCTCTTCTGTCAAAGGTACATCTTTTCAAATGTAACTTGTTTATTTACATATCTTTTGGTTATGGGGAGGTTTATCAAATTTATCAGAAAGTCTTTCCTCTTTCTGCTCCACACCTTGCTGGCTCCATCTGCCTGTGTATAGGAACTGCTTTGAAGAATTCACTGGAATTTGTGGCTCTTAGGAGAATCAATGATTACAGAAACTGTTTCCCAAAATACAGATAGTCCTTGTCTTACAACCATTCATTTAGTGACCATTCTAAGTTACAAAGGCACAGGAAAAAATGTCATGCTTATGATTGTTGCAGCATCTCCATGGTCATATGACCAAAATATTGATGCTCGACAACTGGCATGTATTTATGACAAATTGCAGTGTCCCAAGTGTTGTGGTTCGCTGGCAGCCTGTTCAGACAGCAGCAGAATCAGACAGTGGGGAAAAACACGGACCAGTCCAGGAGTTTGGGGAGGACTCAGATGAGGGTCCTGCATCTGATACAGAGATGAGGCTCCATTTGGGAGTTATGTGCTGACTCCAGAGCCTTCAGAATATGGCAGCAGCTAATCGAGGAACAAGGGGAGCCTGTTCCCAGATCTGCCAGAAGGCAAGAGCACCTAAGACAAAAGGGGTGACTTGGGAGTAAGGCTTGGAGGTGATTGTCCTTCCCATAAGGTATAAAGGAAGTGCAAAGGTAAGAAAACCTTTGCAGGAAGCAACATCGTTCACTCTGATCGGTTTGGAATCTGAAAGCTCCATGGTGAATTTGTTCTCTGTTTGGTTTTGAAAGACTAATTGGGACTTTAGTTGTTGACAGCACTTCAAATCAGATAAAGGTGCGTTTTTATCAGACATCTCCCGAAGAACTTTGGCAAACATCCCTGGGACTAATTATAACCAGTTAAGACTCATTCTAGGCTGTAAATGACAATAATTCACAGCCATTGAACTAAAATAAAAGGGTTTTGGATTTTATGTGTGTTTGTTGGTGTCTTAGGAAGCCTTGTCAGAACACCAGGGTCATATGATCACCTTTTGTGACCCTCTGACAAGCAAAGCCAGATTCACTTAACAACCATGTTACTAATCATTCACTTAACAATGGTGGCAAGAAAGGTCACAGAGTGAGGCAAAACTCACTTAACCACTGTCTCATTTAGCAACAGAAAGCTGGAGCTCAATTGTGGTCATACCTCATAGATTACCTGTGCAGACATGGTACAGTTCCATTTGCATGCTGTCCTTTTCTTTCTGCTGGGGCAACCCATAGAGGTGATAGACATGACCAGAGAGACAGAAATAACAAACATTGAAATGACAAAGAGACAGATAGGACTCCTTCTCCATTCTCAACAAGAGCTAGTTTCCATCAAGACATCCTTGTAAATCGGAATTTGCCATAAGTGTGTAGTCCCCTTGTGTTTGTAAACAGAGTTCTGAACCTTTGGGGATTAAGTAAAGATCCTCTTTCTCTGCCTCCTTCTATAATTCCTTCCCCCTCAGTTATATATGACACTACAGTTTGAAATCTTTCCCAGAGTAAGGATAAATCATGCAGATCGATGTCTGTATTCTCCAAATGTACCTAGTTGGGTTGCATTAACCTTCATTTGGGCTTTCTTTTGCTTCAGCATTTTCTGCAAATCCAGCACAATTGCTTTGTTTATGATTCAACTTATAGTGCAAACTCATAAAATGGGTTAATTAAGGAAGTTGTGTGAACCCATCTGCACAGTTGAGAATGGCCTGTGGGGCAACCCCCATAACTCTTGGGAATATGTTGTAACCGGTCAGTTTTATGGTCTTGCCAGATGATTTAGCCTTTCACCTTCCTTTGGTTTTTAATATTTATTTCACATTGTTTATATTAGAAGAAAAGAAATATATCTGACCAGGGACCCAAGAGCACATTTTGGATTGTTTTCTTTAGCACATCTTTCTTAAATTAACAAAATTGTGCCAGGCAGCTTAATTGAAGAGAGTCTTGAATGCTGACAACGAACTCAGAATTATTTTTTTAAATACAGCTTTACTGAGAAATCAATCTTTTTGACATGCAAGCAAAGTAAAACTATATGAATAAATTGGCTAAAGAACAACTGAAGAGTGTGTGGTAGCAATAAATCTGGATATAAATGTACATTGAAGCATTTAAACCATTCACCTTCTACTCTCATCTTTGAGCTTTACATCAAGAGCCTCTCCCTTTAAAGTCACAAGACTGTCCATTTAAATCCATTGATGACTTTTAATTATTGAGCAGGTAAGTCACTTCTGTTAGGACAACCTAGGAGCTTGGCATGATGAAACGCAAAACACAAAATAATAATTTGGCAAGACAAATAACAATATAGTATAACTTCTTTTCAACACTGGTGTATCATTTCTTAAAAAATGCAATCAGCAAAATACAGACTTTGAGCCAAGATACAATTTTTAACGTTAAATGCACCAATCCTTCGATCATTTCCAACACTGAATTTTAGGTTGGATGGATCCTGTACCATGTGGGGCTTAGAACAATTACCATCTTTGCACAAGATTCCTCCAGAAAAGACCTTGCATTTGGAATACATGTGCACACAGCAGTTAGCCAAACCCTAACCCCAATCTGTTGCTGAATATGATTGCCTTGCATTAACTAAAGGAAAACCACTTTTCCAGTGGAAATCTAAGGGAATAAAATCGAATAGAGTAGAGTAGAGTAGAGTAGGGTAGGGTAGAGTAGAGTAGAATAGAGTAAAGTAGAGTAGAAGAGAAGAGAAGAGAATAAATTTTATAGTCACTTTGAATGTACACTAATCAGAATATATTAAAATGAAATTTCATTGCATACAGCTCTCAAAGGGTCACCGCCTCTAATGTATACTAAATAACCATGACAGAATACATACATACATACATACATGCATACATACATACATACATACATATGCATCTACTCGCATATATGACACAGAGAAACAGCACAGTCTAGTTTGGATGTATACATGTACATGGTGAGAAAAACGAATCATGCGAGTTTATGCATAGGAAACAAAGCAGAATCTGGTAGTCCTCTCAGAAAGTAGTATTTCTTACTGGTGATAATATTTTGGTTCCTGTTATGATGTTTCCTTGCTCTTGTACACATCTTCTAAGATATTCTTTGCTCCAGAACTTGGAAGATATTTAAATAAGTAACTTCCATCATTTCTGGCAAACGTCATGAAAAACACTATAACTTCTGTTTATTGTAAAGCATCCATTTTATTTCCTTAGAACAGAGCTGGTTGTCTGTGAATTACGTATTTCTCAATAATAAAAGATACCAAAAAATTTATCTGGAATGCTACTTTTCTAAGAGTTGTGGTGGCTCAGTGGTCAGAGCGCAGTATTACAAGAAAATTCACTGCTCACTCCACAAATTCAATCCTGACCGGCTCAAGGTTGACTCATCCTTCAGAAGTCAGTAAAATGAAAACCCAGATTATTGGGGACAATGTGCTGACTCTATAAACCACTCTGAGAGGGCTGTAGAGCACTATGAAGTGGTATATTTGTCTAAGCGCTATTGCTACTGTTCCCCTCTTAAGTTATGGGATCCTTTTCTGCCCTATTTATTTCTTCTTTTGAAATAGCAAGATTTCACTGTATCTTTTAATGACATTCCATTTTAAAGGATTCAATAAAGCAAGGCGGGAAAATCTTTCAGAAGAGCATTTGTGGTACAGAATTTGTCAGCTAGAAAATAACATCCCTGAACTCTTTTGTGACGAAGGGAGCAGCTCTTGGAACCCAGCCATAGTAGTCCTACAACCCACTGGTGCTTGACAGGTCTATTAAAATCCGCCATCATTCTTTTAAAGGGCTGTGACCTGTGGAAAAGACATATTATTTCAAAAGCAACTTATTCAAACCCAGTAAGCAAGTTTCTTCCTTGTGCAAGACCAATTTTAAGAGGACTTAACTAAAACTGAGAAAGGTGGATAGACTTCATTACAGCAGCAATGAGTGCAACACTCAGAGAACTGAAGGACCAAGCTGGAGACAGATTGTCCTGGAAAAAAATTATCTGTCTACATGGTTGCTAAAAGTTAACAGCTTCCGCTTGATGCCTTATAATCAGACAATCAACCATGATTCATCAGAACATTTGGAACATTTCTTTGCCTTTGTAAAAGAAAGCTACAAGAAGGAATATAAAAGGGCCGCATACTGTATAAACAAAATTATTTCAGACACCCTATCTTTGTCAAAGAAGAGGGGGAAAGATTACACTGTGTGTGTGTGTGCATGCCGAAGGGAGAATTAAGGCACTATGGGTTTTGTTTTGTTTTTTCTGTAAAAACTATTCTAAAAAAAGACAGCTGCCATGCAGCCAGGCAACTAGGATACCAGCCAAGATGGCTTCCACTCATTTATTTTGAGCAGGCCTAAATTTATTAACTTATTGGCTGCTGAATCAATGAGTCAATCTGTTTTCTGGCATAGCAGCAGATGCAAGTGAATTGCATCATTGCAAATTCTGCTTCTGTCTTTTTCCAGAACGCCACTGAGGTAGTCTAGCCAGTTAGGACTCCTATCTTATACACACTAACCTCATTGAATACAGGGGGTCTTCTAAGTAACAACACATTGGATTGGACTGTAGAATGGCATCACAAAGTAGGTTATATACTTCTTGATCAGTGTTTTGGAAAAAAAAATGCTTGTGGTTAAAACTCCATTTTGCAAAATGGAAATGCATACATCAACAGGTACACCTTGAAGCAGGTGTGTGCAAGAACCATGAGGCTTATAGAGATGAGGTATATTTCAAATCAAAATTTATGGAAGGACCACAGATGATCTACTTCTGACAAAAGAGTGATAATCCTTTAGAAGGCTTTATTTAAAGGAGGCACAGATGGCTTTGTCTTCCTTGGCTAAATAAATGCATAACTCATGTAGCCTGAATGAAGTTAAGCTCATTCCAAATTCTTCAGTGACTTAGCTGTAACTGAGAGTTCAGGAGTCCTAGGGTTAATAAGGGCACAGCAAATCAGAGGTTGCTGTAGCTACAGCATAGCACAAGCAGGTCCAGCCAGTATAAACACACGCATTAGTCAGGACCAGGACGGCTGTTACCTACTGATCTGATCTGTAACCTGAAACTAATTTTTTTTTCAAAGTCAATTGCTATCTTGGCCCTGGAAAACATATGGTGTGCTTACATATGCATCCACTTAGACTTCAAATTCTTTCCCCCGCCTTCTGTCAAGAAGCAAGATTTAAAAGTGGAATTGTTCCTTTCCAAATCAAGAGACATACTGTTCGTTCAAAGTTACCTAATGATACAAGGAGACCTGATAAAATCAAAATAATTTTGAATTAAGTGGCATGTGTACCTATCATGTGCAAATGTTGGTGAGCATGTGAAGTTACCACTGTTAAGAAAAATCACTTCTGATCATTTATCAGTTTTACATCAACTGAAGTTTTTTTTTTTTTTTTTGCACGTCCCTGTTCTGACCAAGGCACTCTGAGACACCAACAAACACATATAAAATCCAAAACTCTTCTATTTTTGTTCAATGGGTATGAATTATCGTCATTCACACTTGTCATTCTTACAGATTGCTCTTTTTCTGCTATGTCTTGTGACTGGAGATAGGTGGAAAGTTGACTTATGCATTTTAGTCTAGAGGCAGTGTTATTCTGCCCTTCGTTGTATCTGCCTAGTCTATTAGGGGTTTTTTTTGTGTGTGTGTTCCTGTTTAAAAGAGACAGTAAAGATTATGTCTAAGTTCCTGATTGATATGTCTACTAAGCTTTTCAAGGCTGGCAGCATGTATCATGATAATAAAGGTGGATCTAGATAATTGCTATAGTTGTGGTTGCTAATAAACAATTCACATAAAGTGCTCCAGACCTTGTGTGAAGGCACCTCTATGCTAATCATTTAAGCAGAATCTTCTAATTTTCAGACCTCTGCAGGAGCCTGAAAAAAGATCTCTATGCTTTAAAAGTCATGTTGGCTATAATGAATTTATTTATTTTTAAAAAGTTTATTTTTAAAATGTTTCTTCTTCAGTCTTCTGTAAAAGCCTGAAGAAATAAAGAGAAACAAAGAAATAAAGAGATGTGAATAAAGGTGTTGATCTCTCTTGCAAAAGGTCTTAAGAACTTGTGATTTTTTCCCCCCTTCAAAATATGTACAGCCATCTTCATTCTATGTCTGGCTTCACTGGACAGATCATTTCATAACTTCCTTGCCACTACCGGTAATACTACTGCTTTTTGGCTGTTACTCCTTCAAACTAGGGACGCGGTGGCTCAGTGGCTAAGACACTGAGCTTGTCGATCAGAAAGGTTGGCAGTTTGGTGGTTCAAATCCCTAGTGCCATGTAACAGAAGTGAGCCCCCGTAACATGTCCCAGCTTCTGCAAACTTAGCAGTTTGAAAGCATGTAAAAAATGCAAGTAGAAAAATAAGGACCATTTTGGTGGGAAGGTAATAGTGTTCTGTGCGCCTTCGGCGTTTAGTCATGCGGCCACATGATCACGGAGACATCTTTGGACAGCGCTGGCTCTTCGGCTTTGTAACGGAGATGAGCACTGCCTCCTAGAGCCATAAACAAGTAGCACATATGCATGAGGGGAACTTTTACCTTTACCTTACCTTACCTGCCCCACCTCATAGAAGGAGGGGACAAGATGCCAGAATATTAATACTCATTTCCCTTGTTTCTTCCACTTGGAGCAGCCAATAAATCCTAACAGCAGGGCCAGAAAAATGCATAGGCTGTTATCCTTCAAGATTATATAATGGTTAATATTTATTCAATCTTAAGCCTAAATGCTTCAAATCTCTCAAAAATAGTTTGAACAGTGGGCATCATGGATCTGCCCAAATCAGGCTCTTAATGTACCACTATTAGATATTCTTCAACTATAGAAGTCAGAATTTGTGGACAAATAAGAGCAAGAGCAAATCAGTACTATAGGTAGTCCTCTACTTACAACAGTTAGTTTAGAGACCATGCAAAGTTACAATGGCACTGAAAAACATGACTTAATGACTATTTTCACACTTATGACTGTTGCAGCATCCCCATAGTCACGTGATCAGAATTCAGATGCTGACTCATATTTATGATGGTTTCAGTGTCCTGGGATCATATGACCACTTTCTGCAAGCTTCTGACAAGCAAAGTCAATGGGAAAAACAGATTCACTTAACAATCATGTTCCTAACTTAATAACTGCAGTGATTCACATAACAAGTGTGACAAGAAAGCTCACAAAATGGGGAACACTCACTTCAGAAATGTTTCACTTAGCAACAGAAATTCAATTGTGGTTGTAAGTTGAGGATGACTTATTTATGTATTCTCTCTTTGTTTTCTTTTTCTTGATGCCTCAAATTTCTTAATGCCGTGTTCTCCTCCTCAACCTCTTCCTCCTCCTGATCGCCTTATTGGCTTTTTTCCCCCTGGTAGGAAGTTGACATACATTGAAAATAATAATGCTGCTGCTATTTTTCCCCTGGGGAAAAGTCCACCAAGAGTCATCAGAGAAGGCTCAATGATGTCCACCAAGAGTCATCAGAGAAGGCTCATGACATATACAAAGATAAAAAATAATTTGCACCAGTCCAGTGGCATCATGACATGGATGCTATATAACAGGGGTGTCAAACTGGATTTATTTGAGGGCCGGATCAGCATTGTAGTTTTCCTCTGAGGGCCGGTGGTGGTGTAGGGAGGAGGGGGCTGGGGGGGGGGGCAGGACGGATGCCTCCTTCTGTACCCTGCCAGCCAAAACAGGGCATGGGGTGTGTGTGCATGGGCCCCCTACACCTCGTTTTCGCCCTCCATGGCCTCCTGCAGCACACTGCTGGCCAAAAATAGGCCAGTTTTGGGGCCATTTTCCGGCCCATTTTTGTCCCGGTTTTGTCCTGGTTTTCAGCCGGCAGAGTGCTGCAGGAGGCCATGGAAGGTGAAAATGACGTGAAGGTGGCCCTTTGTGCTTTCCCAGGTAAAGAACTTGGATTTCAGAGCTTGAATTAAAAGTCTCTTAAAGATGGGTTTTGATCCCTTTAAGATCTTTCGGTTAGCAATTTATTTATCAGTTCCCTTCCAGTTCCTCAGAAAATTCTGTAAGACTTTTCTAGCTAGTAATTTTCCACCTCCTGTTTATTATTTCCTCTTTTTTGTCCATACTGCATCGTGTTTGATGTCATCAGCAGTTGCCAAGGCAACACAGAATTCCAACTCAGGCAATTGAAAAGGAAGAAGGACTATATTTCTGAAATATATTGTTTGCTTTTTTAACTGAAGTTTTTTTTTTTTTACAGGTCAAGATACTCATATCAGAATGTACCAAGGAAAGGAGAAATGGGATAATGAAAACCTAAAAAGAGGAAACAAAAGAGTGAAAATTATACCTTGGGGAAATTGTGTGCATTTTTTAAAAAATCAGATCATTTCATGCCCTCAGCAACACTAGAAAAAGAAATTGGTACTAAAGACTGAATTGAATGAAATATATAAATGTCCAAATAAGCCAAAGATGTAAGTTTCTCAGACATACAAAACTGCAACTTGCTGTAAATCCATTGCAGGGCCCAAAGGCCAGTGTGTATGTAGCAGTGGAGTACAAGAAAGCACTGAGATTTCCCCTGCCTCCCACCCCCCAGAAGTGGCCTACTATAGTATCAGGAGAACAGAAGTCCTGAAATAAAGTGATAATGCTTTCAAATTTTAATATTGTTTGCAACAGATTAACAAAGAAAACATTGGAGCAAGAGTTCCACTCTTGGCTATTCTCTTCCCATTGGCATCTGTTCTTGCATTTTGGTCATTGCAATTCAACCAATGCTAATTTTATATAAGTCCAGGTCATTTTGTTGCTTTGGAAAGCCGTTCTTGAACGTTTAAATCAGAGGTCTCCAACCTTGGCCACTTTAAGACTGGCTGAGGAATTCTGGGAGTTGAAGGCCACAAATCTTAAAGTGGCCAAGGTTGGAGACCTGTGATTTAAATGACTGTTGCATATTCATTGATCTTATATAACCATATTGGAAGGGTGTGTCATGTTTGCTTAAAAACAGTGATTGATTAATCAATTAATACATAAACAAGAGTATAGCTTAGATTTATGCTACTATGAGTAAGATTTTTATTTGATGTTCTCTTTTTTTGTTTTTGACTTGCTTCGGTTTAGAACATTTTTTTAAAAAAAGCTTGCTATTTAATCTTGCAGTGCAGTTCATCATCATCATAATAAAAGGAGAACAACGGAGTTTCCGGTTTGTCGGCCGCATGCGGCAGGGATTTGCGGCTGCGCGATCCCTGCCGCGCTAGCCGTTTTGGGGCTCCGACCCAGACGGGTACGGAGCTAGGCTGCCTGCAGGGGCAGCTGAAGGTAGGGGGATCCGGAGAAGGGTTTGGGGTGTTGCAGACCCCCTCCCGGCCGGCAGAACCCCTTTTCCCAGGACGGTGCAGCGGCGGTCCGTAATGGCCGCCACAAAGAAGCTGGCAGCCGGGTAAGAATGCGCAGGAGGAAGTGGAGAAAGTGCTTGAGAGGAGAAAGTCTTTCTTGGTTCCTAGGACTCTAAGACATATTTAACAAAATTCCTGAAAAGTATGACTTTCTGAATGATACCTTCGAGAAGAGGAAAAAGCGGCAGTTTAATGGTGCTGAAAGGATAGCTTACTCTCTTTTTTACGGAATAAAAAGTGAACATTAAGAAACCTATTTTTTTAGGTGAAAACTGGCTCTAAGCGATGAGTGGGAAAAGAGAGGACTAAAAAAAAAATATTTGTATGCTAAGATCTTGTTGGAGGAGATGCCTTAAGGATTGAAAGACTAAAATATATTGCAATAAGATTTTAAGAAACAGATTTGGACTTTCTTTTTCTCTAATTGATACTACCCCAGGAGGAGAGAGTGGGAACTCTGTCCTGGTTTGGACTGACTGAGAACTTTGGGATTGTCTTATTTTTCCTTTGGAATATTCTGGCTGTTGTAAGAGAAAAGAAAAGAAAAGATTTATAATGGCTTCTTTTATCGAGGAACTGAGAAAAGATTATGAGCAAGCAAAACAAAATGGTAAAGCTGGTTTGAAAGAAGCCTTCCTTTTTTTAGAAATGGCGCTTATTAACTATCAAGAAACATTGCAACAGATGAAGACAGCAGAAGAAGAACAAAGAGAGGAAGCCATCTTTAATAATAAATCTCAGGGCACTTCGACCAAGAGGGAAGGAAGAGAAAAAGAAGAGAAATAAAGGACTTAAGATTTAGAAAAACATTTAAGAAAGGGAAAACAAGGTCAAAATCAATATAGGAGGATGCAAAATCAACATAGGGAGGGGGGGGGGGGGGGGGGGGGGGGGGGGGGGGGGGGGGGGGGGGGGGGGGGGGGGGGGGGGGGGGGGGGGGGGGGGGAGGAGAACAACAACAACAAAGGGGGGGGGGGGGGGGGGGGGGGGGGGGGGGGGGGGGGGTTTTGTTTTTTTGTTTTTTTTTTTTTTTTTTTTTTTTTTTTTTTTTTTTTTTTTTTTTTTTTTTTTTTTTTTTTTTTTTTTTTTTTTTGTTTTTTTTTTTTTTTTTTTTTTTTTTTTTTTTTTTTTTTTGGTTTTTGTTTTTTTTTTTTTTTTTCTCAACCAAGCAAAAAAATAGCAAAAGAACAGCACTGAACAGAATGCAAGTCAGAGAAATCTTAGAATTGAATCCATTGATATTTAATTGATGCCTCCTATGTGTCCTTCTATGGATGTATTTCCTTATAGATTTTAATATGGCAGGTTCACCTTCTGGAACTTTTATAGGTTATTTCTGAATAACTTCCTTTCCTTTCTGTAGCTAGTCAGCATTTATTAAGTGATTTTATGATGGTTTATATCAAGCAGACTTGTTTTGAATTTTTATATAGGTAGAACATAGAATTTTAGGGCTGGAAGGGACTTTGGGGATTGTCTAGTACACTTGTACTTATTATCTTGTAAACAATTGACAAATCAAATAAATAAATAAATAAATAAAATAAATAAATAAAAATAAATAAAATCTGCAACCTGCGGCTCTGGAGCTACATGCGGCTCTTTTGGCCCTCTGCTGCGGCTCCCTGTTGGCTGGTCCCACCTCTGGCTGGCCCCTCCCCTCCGCATCACTCCTTGCCTGGCCTGAGAAGGTACGGGTGATGGCAGGGGATGGAGACTCGCTCCATATTCCAGAGCAGGAGGTGACTGGGTGGGACTGAGTGGCCTTGAGTTGGCCACGCCCACCCAGTCAAACCACTTGTTAAATTATTGGCTCCCAGTGTTTTCTTTTCTGTAGGAAATTGGTCCAAATGGCTCTTTGAGTGTTTAAGGTTGCAGACCCCTATTCTAGTCCAACTCCCTGCTCAAGGCAGGAGTCCTTATACTATCCTGATCAAATCGTTGTCTAGTCTATTTTTGAAAAACCTCCAGTGATGGAGCACCCACAACTCCGGGAGAATGTAATACTGAATATTAGACAAAACAACAGCCTGCTTTTTTGTGGAGATAATGGCATTATTTATTTATTTTGGGTAGTGCAGTGGTTCAGCAGTTAAGACACTGGATTTGTCAGTTGGAAAGCCAGCAGCCAAGTTTAAGATCTGAGCACCATGTGACAGGGTGAGTTCCCCATCCTTGGCCCAGTTCCTGCCAACCGAGCAGTTTGAAAACATACAAATGCCAGTAGATTAATAGGTATCACTTCAGTGGGAAGGTAACAGCATAACAACACTCCATGATGTCATGCTGGTCACATAACCACAGAAATGTTTTTGGATGGCACTGGCTCCACGGCCTTGAAACGGAGATGAGGAGGCATGAGTAGTGAAGTTAAAAAAAATCACATTATTTGAAAAAATAAGTAATGGGGTCAAATTGTTTAAGAACCACTGGTTTAGGGCTTAAGTTTACAGCATATGTGTTTCAAAAATATGGAGAAAGCACAGAAGATTAGTTTTTGCATTTCTTTGATCTCATTCAATCTCAATGTTTCCAGCCTAGATATTTTAGTTCTATTAGAGTTACAATATTAAACAGAACTCTACACCTTTATTGACCCACGCAAATACAAAATGCTGTATTGTATGAATGTATTATGTTTATATATACACATTTTGCTGTGCACAGTTGGTTCAGCTTTGACTGGCCAATAAACAAGATATTTATCAGCTGAATTTACTGTATTCAAGTTTATTTCTCTTCTTTCAAGGACATTTTTTTCAACATATTTAGACTTGGAATCAAATAAATCATGACTCACAAATTCAGATGGTATATTGCCAAAATGAGGGTCATTATTTGTGTAAATAAGGCTGTTTGTATAAATGATTTTGCTAGCCACAACATCTTCTTCTATCAGGAAAAAAACAAGTGAACATACTGCCTGATTCACACATTTTGCTAAGCTTTGAGTTGCTTAGTTAAGATTTGTTGAAAAATTACAATTGGATGAAAGTGCACAATAAAAAGCCAAAACAATGTAAAAGAATTTTATGTAAAGAAAACTGTTTTGCATTTTTCCCCGTCTTGTTGATTAAGAGTTTAGAGCTATTATAAATAGGTTGCCAAAGCCAATGACACATTTTTCCAAAACAATACGCAATGTAATGAATTGAGCCAATATGTCTTCAATATTGCCTTCGTTTCACCTTGGCGACCATATTTACCTATTTTAACTTTATGTTAAATTTAAGTTTATGATTTCTCTTGAAAAAGGAACTGTGTAGATAGAAAGACACATAATCCTGTAGATTTTTCATAAATGTAGACCTTTTGAGGGTATATATCTGCATTATCTTTATATTTTCACTTGGCCGGTTTGCTTTTTCCAACTGAAAAGACTTTTAGAGCTACTGGTAAATTGGATAGGAGTTGTAAAGTGGAATTTCATTTACTTGTTAATTAGAGAATGTCTCAATGAGCTGAGCGGAAATAAAACCACCTGGACATGCGATTGGAATCTTAATTTATATGTGTTTTGCAGTAAAATAGCTGGCTGAATGGAAGTGCTTCAGTGCCACTGAGGAGCTTTTTTTATTTAGCTCACAGTGGACCTTTTGTATTAACTCTACCTCAGGTGCTAGTCTGACAGCATGTTCTATTACTCTGACCTTTTAGAACTTAATTGAAAGCAAATAGCTTGTTAGATATTTGCACTTTATGTTAACCTTTAGGATTCCAGTGCCCCTTTAACAAGTTCGAGAGACACAGGGTTCCATCAAGCCTTGGAAATGAATGGCATTTAAATCAGTCACAATTTTTTGATAGCTCTGCTTGGAATATCTTTTTAATTGGGAACTTCTCAGTGCGTGTGAAGACTTAGAAGCCATTGTATGGAAGAAGGTTGTCTGCGATGGGGTATCCAACCTTGGCAACTTTTAGACTTGTGGATTTCAACTCCCAGGATTCCCCAGTCACCACAGCTGGCTGGGGGATTCTGGAAGTCGAAGTCCACAAATCTTAAAGTTATCCCTGGTCTAAGAATTGAAGATGCTAATTCCTATATTGAAAGCTTGAGATTTATTGGTGCAGAGACCTTATTTTTGCTTCTGTGATATTATTATTACCTACATTGGGTGTCGATTGTTTGACATTGTTAACAGGTTATATGAAGTGGGGCTATTGCTCAGTGACTTGATGCTACTCATTAAATAGGTTGGTACAGTTTCTTGCTACTCTATTTGTGTTGTATCTAGCACCGGAACTGTATGTCCTTCTCTCAGATGGCTAACTACACATAGTAAAATCAACATCAAATCAGAAGATTGTTTCATAACACTCCTTTGGGAAACAAAGACATTTTGGTGTAGTGGTTAAAGTCATTAGTCTGGAACCATGATGGCGAACCTATGGCACGCGTGTCACAGCTGGCATACAGAGCCATTTGTGCCGGCACGCAAGCCGCAGGCAAACTTACCTCACTGCGCATGTGCGCACCTCACAACTGATTTTTCAGCTGGTTTGAGGCCTTTTTCGGCCTCCCAGAGGCTTGAAAAAACCCTCTGCAGGCTTTGCAGGACGAATAATAGGCCCGTTTCATCACTTCCTGTAATACCGGAAGTGACGAAACAGGTCTACTATTTGGCCTGCAAAGAAAGGCTGAAAAAGGCCTCAAACCAGCCAAAAAATCAGCTGTGAGGCACAGTGCAGGTAAGGGGGCGGTGTATGGGGGATTGTGAGTGCATGCACAGGGGGTGGGGGGGTGCGATTGCCTTCTGGGTGCTGGCACGCGAGTGCAAGCGCACACACAATTTTTGGCACAGGAGCCCAAAAAGGTTAGCCACCACTGGTCTGGAAACCAAGAAACAGTGAGTTCTAGTCCTGCTTTAGGCACCAAGCCAACTGGATGACTTTAGCTAGACACTCTGTCTCAGCTCTAGGAAGGAGGTAATGGTATAACCACTTAAAAAAAAAAAACCTTGCCCAAAAAACTGCAGGGAATTTTTCAGGCAGTCAGCAGGAATACAGATTGACTAGAAGGCAGCATCCCCCCAAAAAAGGACTAACTAAAATAAATAAATAGATAATATAAGATATCAAATTCTTCACTGGGCAGAACTGATATGCACTTATTTTCATACACATTTAGTATACCAATACAAAGCGGTGTGGATTTTTAAGTAGGAACTTTGCTTCAAGAAAATTCAAGTTGAAGAGTTGAAGCAAAGCATTTTCTTGAAATTGCTTTGGCAAACAGGACAGCTGCCTCCTTTCTAGAACCCAACTCCACAATTGTTTTCATTGGCTCCTCATCCTGTCTCTTCTAAAACTTATATTATCCAGAAGAAATTGCTGTACATGTGCAGTTGGCAGAGTTACTACCAGGTAGTGTGTTCAGAGCTCCTGGAGAAAAGCAATGATTGAATATATGAATGATGTATTTGTACTGAAGTCGGCTGATAGTGCCATTTGTTGTGTTCACATTGCCACCAATGGGTTGTAGTGCATATTCAACCTGTCCAAACATTTCCTTGCATTTTTAACCTTTTGCTTCAAATGAATGGCAGTTCCCCCTCTTTTTTTGGAGGGGTGGGGGAGAGAAGGAAACTCCAAGAAAGGCTCATGGCTTTTTAGTGTTCTTGCACTTATCTTAGTTACAAAGTGGCTGAAGGTACGTCTTGTATTTCATTACTGTGCCCACCATCAGCTTTCCATACTTTAGATAAAACCCAAGAGGATAATTTTTGAAGGGACTTCACCTATAAGATTGTTTCAGGTGAGGACGGATGGATAACCAAAACATCTTCAGGATTTTAGAGCAATGTAGAGACTTAACAGCATTCTCTTGCTGGTCACATCTACCCGACCCATTAGAGCAGGGAGGCAGGGAATGTTGCAGGTTCCATCCCTGAGGGAGATACACTGGTGGGACCCAGAAGAAGGGCCTTCTCCATGGTGGCTCCCTTTCTCTGGAACATCATTCCCCCAGAGATTAGAATGGCCCCCACTCTAGCACTCTTTCGGACTGGCGCTGAAGATCTGGTTCTTCCAGTGGGCCTGGGAAACCCAAAGCGGGATGGCTTGTGTAATCTGCTGTCGTCAGGGAAGGGGTGGGAGTTGAGGTGATTTTTCATTTATTTATTTTTTTCCTGATTTTGTTCTATTGTACTTTATTAATTTATTTGATTCTTTTTGTTAGTTTTTATTGGTTTTTTATTTTTTATTTTAAATAAAGTTTTACATTCTGTAAGCTTCCTTGAGTTGCCATGGACAAATAGGTGGCAATATAAATTCAATAAATAAAAATTTGTCACATCACAACAGTAGGCCAATCTCAAAAAGACCAAATTGCTTATTTCCTTCCATTATAAAACAACCTGACACTGCAGAGCAGGTTTTGGTTTTTGACAGAGTGAAATTCTTCAGAATTAAAATATGATCTTAGGTTACGATTTCAGTGAAGAAGATCCTCTAGGGCAGGGGTCCCCAACCGCCGGTCCGCGGACCGTGTACCGGGCCGCTGGAACAAGCCTTACCGGGCCGCTGGTTGCTGGGCGCCGCCATCTTTTTGGTAAAAAGCAATTTTTCGTCAAAAAGATGGCGGCGCCAGCGCTTCAGGTGAGCTTTTCCGGGTAGAAAGCCATTTCTACCCGAAAAAGCTCACCAGAAGCGCTAAGCGCCTCATTTTTGGCGAAAAATCACTTCGATGGCGTCACCGGAAGTGATTTTCGTCAAAAAGATGGCGGCGCCCAGCTGGCGCCGGAACCGGGCGCGGCGCCCAGCTGACGCGGAACCGGGACGCGTCGTGAAAGGTTGGGGATCCCTGCTCTAGGGTTCCAGAATGACAGCTGTTGACTGAAAAGCTATTGTTTTAAAAATGTATCTTTAAATCCATGCTCTTTATCGCTTGTCCCCAACACATCTGTCCAGAAGCTCAATTTATAGCTTTAATCCCACAATTATGATGTTTATTATTCCCATTTGTAGATGTTTAGAAGGGGGAATAAAACCCTGCAAATTTCTCTTTATTTTCAGTCTTATACTGACACCTAGAGGCTTCCATTTTATCTGAAAGAGTAAGAAGTAAGAAGTTTGCTCTTTCTGCTTCTTATACTCAAAAGTTTCTGAAGAAATGTTTATTGAACAATGCAGCCTACCTAAGGCAGTGATGGTCTCACTGGTAGTTTGGGATGGTGGTTTAATCCTTATTTAACTTGATTTTCTTTGGGATATTGGCCAGACGAATCTCACCTATACCTATTTTCTTAAATAAGAGAATTGGGTGAAACTAGAGGTGGTATTCAGCAGGTTCTGACCAGTTCTGGAGAACCAGTAGTGGGAAATTTTGAGTAGTTTGGAGAACCGGAAAATACCACCTCTGACTGGCCCTGCCCTCATCTATTCTCTGCCTCCCTAGTCCCAGCTGATTAGCTGGGTCTTCTTTTGTTGCCCTGCACAGGAGAATGGAGCTGGAAAGCAGGTTAGTGGGGTGGGGAGGGAGGGAATGGAGATTTTTCAGTATCCTCCCTTTGCCACGCCCACCAAGCTACGCCATGCCCACCAAGCCACGCCCACAGAACCGGTAGTAAAAAAAATTGAATCCCACCACTGGGTGAAACTCTCATGGGTGAAGTCTATTGTTCTTATACTTACTGGCACAGTGGCCTAACAGTATGTGTGAAAACATTGTTTTCCTCGTTTATCTCTCCATGGATGTACTTCCCATGCTTCTAGTGAATCTTATGGTTTTATTTATTTATCAAACTTACATGACGACTTATAATTCTAGATGCTCACAACAACAAACAACAAAACCAATAAAACAGCAATAAAACAACAATGTCACCCATGCACAAATCAGTATACTCCTCACTGTGGTGACATAGCATCCAGTAGTTCCACATTGCTGGCTGCTCCCCATCCTAGCCCAATCTTTGGGAGAAAAGCCAGTTCTTTATGGCCTTCTGAAAGATTCAAAGGGAAGGGGACTCCCATACTTCCTCTAGTAAGCTGTTCAAAGGGTCAGAGAAACTACAACATAGGCAGAGGTGGTATTCAGGGGGTTCTGACCAGTTCTGGAGAACCAGTAGTGGAAATTTTGAGTAGTTCGGAAAACCAGCAAATACTCCTTCTGACTGGAGATTTTACAGTATCCTTCCCCTGCCACACCCACCAAGCCACGGTCACAGAACCAGTAGTAAAAAATTTTTGAATCCCACCACTGAACATAGGCATATCTCTAGGGTCCCAATAGATGACAGCATTTAAGGGAGGAGATCTAGATCAAGTGACATACTAATACCACTCTATAAAGCCTTAGTAAGACCACACCTAGAGTACTGCATCCAGTTTTGGTCACCACACTATAAAAAAGATGTTGAGACTCTAGAAAAAGTACAGAGAAGAGCAACCAGGACGATTAGGGGACTGGAGGCTAAAACATAAAACATATGAAGAACGGTTACAGGAACTGGGCATGGCTAGCCTAGGGAAGAGAAGGACCAAGGGAGACATGATAGCAGTGTTCCAATATTTGAGGGGCTGCCACAGAGATGAGGGGGTCAAGCTATTTTCTAAAGCACCTGAAGGCCAGACAAGGAATAATGGATGGAAACTGAACAAGGAGAGATTTAACCTGGAAATAAGGAGAAACGTTCGGACAGTGAGAACAATCAACCAATGGAACAGCTTGTCCTTAGAAGTTGTGGGAGCGCCATCACTTGAGACTTTCAAGAAGAGATTGGACTGCCATTTGTCAGAAATTGTGTAGGTTCTCCTGCTTGGGCGGTGGGTTGGACTAGATGACCTATAAGATCCCTTCCAACTCTGATTATCTGTTGTCTGTAGATATAGAGTAGGCCCATCCTGTCCAACCTGGTGGGATGGGCAGATAACTTCAGTTGAAGGTGACTCCACAAATAATCAGAACCCGTGCCATTGAGGGCTTTAAAAATGATAACTGGTAGCTTGAATTTACCTGGAAAGAAATTAGGAGCCAGTGTACCTTGAGCAAAAGTGATGTAACATTAACAAACCAAGGGGCACCCAGAATTGCACATGTTACTGCATGTTGGACCAGTTGGACCTTCCATGTGATCCTCAGGGGCAATTTCATGTACAGCACATTGCAATAATCCATCACCAAGTGAGTCTAGATGTGTATTTCTTACTTCTATAGGATCTGAGCAAAGTGAACTGATTTTGTCTGCAGAGGTCTAGAATAGTCGTCAGGGGGGTCACACAACCTCTCTTTACATTAAAGGGACCTAATCCTTTGAACCAGAGCTGCTCACTGGCTATCTGTAGACTAAACACGAGTGGAAAAGTAAACGTTGTTTACCATTCTTTATATCTGAAAGTTAAGTTCTAATCAGTGGTGGGATTAAATTTTTTTTACTACCGGTTCTGTGGGCATGGCTTGGTGGGCATGGTTTGGCTTGGTGGGCATGGTTTGGCTTGGTGGGCATGGCAGGGGAAGGATACTGTAAAATCTCCATTCCCACCCCACTCCTGGGGGAAGGTTGTTGCAAAATCCCCATTCCCTCCCCATCCCACTAACCTGCTTTCCAGCTCCATTCTCCTATGCAGGGCAACAAAAGAAGACCCAGCCAATCAGCTAGGACTCTGGAGGCAAAAAATAGATGAGGGCAGGGCCAGCCAGAGGTGGTATTTGCCGGTTCTCTGAACTACTCAAAATTTCCACTACCGGTTCTCCAGAACTGTTCAGAACTTGCTGAATACCACCTCTGGGTCTAATACAGTGGTAATAAGTCCTAAGGATGAAGCTGAGCTCAGTCAGTTTCATGTTTAAGCTTTTTTTTTTCAGTGAGACTTTCAGTCTCAGTTGTCTAATTTGATCTCCTGGAGTTCCCCTGCAAAATGAGGCACCCTGTTAGATTCACAATCGCCGAAAGTCCACATAGGCACAATCCAATCCAAGACCTTCATCACAGACTCATTCCAACATTGACATTTCTTAATGATAAAGAATGTAACAGCTACTTTCAATTATGCAGCTTTCCATTTTCTAATATTTACATAAATGCAGAGGATGCCAAACAACGCATTGACTTTGGATTGGTTTGTACTGAAGCTTTAAATTTTCCATTACTGTTCTAAGTATTCAGATCCTCTGCTGGTGCATACATTTTGCATTCTGCAATTTCTGAAGACCACTTCGAGAAAACTTTGTCCCCATGAAGCAGACTAGTAAGGAAAAGATATCCAGATTTTGTAAATTGTGGTCCAGAGATACATATCTTATTTTAGAGGATGATCCTGGTAGAACTCAGAGTTTTCTCATGAGTGTGAAACAGGCTATAAAAAGAATTGTGTAAGTTTGGATGCTTTTTCGATCTCTTTTGGATATCTCTTTGCTTTTCTTTCGGCTGTTCTACCCTGTTTCTCCAACAATACGGCCTCCCCCAATAGGAAGTCCCAGCATGTTTTATAGGCATGAAATGAAATTAAGCCCCTCCCCCAAATTAAGGCCTATATTAAAACATGCGAAATGGGGGGGGAATGGTGGGGGGGCTTGCCGTTAGGAAGTACTTTTGTTGCACACCCGGATATGGTGCTGCCTGTGTTGACCCCGATACGAAGTGCCCCACCAACGCCGAGGTCAACATCCAAGCCGTCGCCACCCGCCCACCCAAAGATGCAAGGGGGGGGGGGGGAATTAAGTCACCCCCCGAAAAGAAGGCCTAGCCATTTTTTCGGGGCTCAAAAGAAAAATAAGACCTGGCCTTATTATATGAGAAACACGGTACTTGTAGAGTACTGTTATTCTACAAGGACTGGTAGTGCACCAGTGTGCCTACCATCCCTGTCCTACTGTTCCCATTTATTCATACTCATTTATTATGTATATACTTATACCTGATTATACTTAGATGTTTATGTGTTATATTCATACTTATACTTGTTTTCTCATATATGCTTGACAAACTAAACTAAATAAAATAAATAAATACTTGTACACCATCAAGATGGTATTTTATTATATATGCTGGTCCTATTTAGCATATTTGAAACCTATTGCATGTGTCAAGTCAGTTTTTGACTTCTGGTGACTGCCTGAACTAGTCTGCAGTTTTGTTGGCAAGGTGTTTTGGAAGATGGCAAGGTATTTGGCAGATACAGATTAACAGAGTTGGAAGGGACCATGTAGGTCACTTAGTCCAACCACCGGCCCAAACAGACCCTACACCATTTTTGACAGGTGGCAGTCCAGTCTCTTCTTGAAAGCTTCCAGTGATGAAGCTCTCACAACTTCTGAAAGCAACTTCTGTTCCATTGGTTGATTGTTCTCACTGTCAGAAAATTCTCCTTATTTCCAGGCTGTTGAACTCTCCTTGTTCAATTTTCATCCATTATTCCTTGTTTGGCCTTCAGCTGCTTTGGAAAATAGCTTGACCCCTTCCTCTCTGTGGCAGCCCCTCAAATATTGGAACACTGCTATCATGACTCCCCTGGTCCTTCTCTACACTAGACTAGCCATGGCCAGTTCCTGCAACTGTTCATTATATGTTTTAGCCTCCAGTCCCCTAATCATCCTGGTTGCTCTTCTTTGCACTCTTTTCAGAGTCTCAACATCTTTTTAATAGTGTGGTGACCAAAACTGGATGCTGTACTCTAGGTGTGGTCTTACTAAGGCTTTATGGAGTGGCATTAGTACCTCACTTGATCTTGATTGTATCCCTCTGTTAATGCAATTTAGGATTGCATTGGCTTTTTTGGCTGCCGCTGCACACTGTTGGCTCATCTTTAACTGGTTGTTCACTAAGACGCCAAGATCCATCTCACAATTACTGCTATTAAGCCTGGTTTCACCCAGTCTATATGTGTACTTTTGGTGTTTATTACCTAAGTGTAAGACTTTACTTTTCTCTACATTGAATTTCATTTTGTTAGTTTTCCATTTCCATTTTGTTGTTTTTCCAATTCCTGATTCCTAGGGGTATGAGAGACTAATTGGCCAAAGGACACCCAGCTGATTGCATGCTTGAGGTGGGACTATAAGTCATGGTCTCCTGATTTCTTAAATCACTATATCAAATAGGTTCTTTTGGGGGGGGGGGACCTATCTGGCACCTTTAATTATCTTGTAATGAATGACTAATGGGTGAAGTTTCTGCTGGATATTATCCATGAAATGAAACGACACCCATTACCCACACAGCTACATTTGGTTCAAAAAGACCTAAGTAGAAGCAACTTAATTAACATTCAGCACTATGATATGCTGCTGTGCATGATACACGAGTGGGCGTACTAAGGCGAAATAAATAAATCTCAGGAAGATGACATTAAAAAGCACCTCAAACTGTAAACTCTAAACTGTCCACTTATGGTTATTGTTTCTGAGAAGAATGGTTGTTATTCTCCTATAGCAAAAACCTTGCTAAGTAAACTGCAGGGATACGTTCTGGTAGTTACCATGAGTTAACCCTCACTTGAAAGTTAAAATGAATGAATGGATGGATGGATGGATGGATGGATGGATGAATCAATCAATCAATCAATCAAAATTCAGGCAGAGGTTTCATTTTTCTCTCTCTTCCTCTTTTTCTGATTCTGGAACTTGTCATTTCATCTTATGGATATTTGCTTAGAAGGAAGTCTCAGTGAGTTCATTTGATTATATTCCAAGGCTGACTTGTATAATACTGAAGGCAGTATTTTTCACTATCCTTAGGTAAAGCATGCTCCCGAATAATGTAAACCTGTGATACATAGATTTGAGGATATAGTATTTAGGAGACCTTGCTTCAAGGTAACTCAAAACGTTTTGTAAGCTTACTAGAAGTCATTTATAGATCAAATGTAGAATGCAGGACAGCCAAAGTTAAATGTTAATTTTAGTTTCCCATGCACTCTCCATAAACCCCTTGTGGTTCCTGTTTGTTTGCTTTGTGTACAAGTAAACAGGAACATGCAACTTCATTCTAATGCTATATAATGAAGAAAAGTAAATTGGATTCACTTGTATTTCCTTCTCCAGTCTGTTTAACTGAATGCTATTTGTTGTTGTAGATGGTTGACAATATTTTGTTCCTTACCAGATAAAAACTTAGTTAAATTTTGTTCTTAAGCAAACAGCTATGTAACTTTTTTCAGTCAGGTTGCAGTGTTGCATGTCTGTCACTGTGTGGCAGTATGCCAAATAATAAGACAGAACAGGAATTCGTGGCATTTGACTAGCAGTTGACAATAGACTCAGATATTCCAGTTTCCAGGCATTCTAAGGAGCCTCAGAATAATTCAATTATCTTTTCCAACTTGATGAATGGACAGATTACGGATTCTTGTTTTGCCTTGAGTACCACCAAGGCAACAGATGTAAAATCCCATATTTGAAGCAGAATATCTCATGCACATATCATTTATGCCCATGTGGATTATGAGCTGTAGCTCCTTTGGAGGAAATAGATAAGAAATAGATAAGGAAAGTACAACATTTTGATGGGGTCTGGTATGGTCATATAAAACAGCTACAGTGGTGGGATTCAATTTTTTTTACTACTGGTTCTCTGGGCGTGGCTTGGTGGGCGTGGTGTGGTGTGGCTTGGTGGGCAAGGCTTGGTGAGTGTGGCAGGGGAAAGATACTGTAAAATCTTCATTCCCACTCCACTACTGCTACCGGTTCTCCAGAACTGATCAGAACATTCTGAATACCACCTCTGGACAGCTATCAAGGATGAGAAAATGTATGTACTGTATCATGTAATGCAAACAACTTGTGGGAAGAAAGGTAAAAGATTGATGAGTTTTTATCCTTTAGGTATGACTTTCTTCCTTTCCTACATCCTTTATACAAATTTTCCTTTCAGGAAGCTTTACATTCCAATTCTTTGGAAGCTTTAAGCAATATTATTCAGGATGCATCTGATCACTCTAAATACTTAGTGACAAAGCAAATACACTTTGTACAGTATCTTCAATCTGGATGGCACAAATAACCTTTAAACTTTCTCCAGCTTTTTATTCAAATGGGACAACCAGCCTTATGCCCACAAACATACATAAGAAAGGAAGATAGGGATGATGATTGTTTGCATTACATGATACAGTACATACATTTTCTCATCCTTGATAGCTGTCCAGAGGTGGTATTCAGAATGTTCTGATCAGCTTTCATAAAATTCCAGGCCATAAATTTGCTCTTCTCATGATCCAGTACAAGTTGGAAGTTTCTGTTGTGTATACAGCAGGATGCCATTTCCCCCGATTTAAACTGAACCAGAATGTGAATTTAGAATAATATGTAGTTATGAATGAAATAAACTTATGAGGAAAAAATAATCTATCATTTGATTATTTAGCTGCCAGCTTCTTTCAAATGTTACTATCTTTAGATATATAGAATCAATTATAACTTAAGTATTCATGCCTATTTTTAGCTCATTGATGAATAACCTTCATTTTGTTTTATTTCCTTTTACCAATCATTAATTTTGGATTTGGGGCCTTCAGTGGAGCTGCTGAGGACTTGTGCTGTTTTTCACATCTTCCTTTTTCATCAGAAAAGCAATAAAACATTCAGTTGAACAATCAAATTATTCAGTCTATTATAGAGTAAATATTCTCTCCCCCTCCCCCTCCCGCTCTCCCCCTCCCCCTCCCGCTCTCCCCCTCCCTCCATCCCCCTCTCACTCTTCCTCTCCCTCTCCCTGACCCCCTTTGGATCAGTTTCAGAATGTCAAACATTAACAAATCTCTTTATTTGGGCGACCATTCTAGAAAATAGCATTCCATTCTATTTGAAACAAAACTCAAAAATCTTATAAAGATTTTCTGACTTTATACAATGTTTATATTTATTGCAGCTTTCCTTAAATCACCCCCCCCCCACACACACACACACCAATGTATTGGTCTATATCTCTCAAAATTGCTGGGAATGTTGAAATTTATAGTCTTAATATAATCCTAGTTTTTGGTCCATCATTTTTCCATCCAAGAATAGACTAAAAGAAAGTTGCTTTGGTTGGTGTGCAATTTTATGATGTGATTAAAAATGTTCTGTTAGCAGGAGCTTCGACTAGGAAAATCTGCAATCCATTATCCATTACTTTTATTATTTTTTAAGTTTTGGAATTCTAGTATTATCTACTTGGGTTTAAGACTGAAAATAATTATTCTAATGGTATAGCTATAAGTGATAACATGAAGCTAGTGAACAATGGCACTGTAAAGGTGCTATATTTTATTACCAATTTTAATTTTGAGCAGGAGACAGATATTTTTTATCATTTTTATTATTAATAATGATGGCTATGAAAATGTAGGGATTAGTAAAAAATCTATCGCAACTAATTCCTCCAGAAGCACTTGGGTTATAGGAATCCATCATTTTCTATTGGGCTGCATCATGTTCACTAATTTAATCCTGTTGAAAATGGCTCTCTGTCAGCACATGGGGAATACATGGAGAGATTAAAAATCACCTAGGAATGGTTATTCTGTGGGAAAACAGTGGAAGCAACCTCACGGTGAGGAACATCTTTCATTATCTGATAACACTAAAAATCTGAAGAACTTTAGAAGTATAATTAGCTGAACATCTCAGACCCTTGTGTGGATGAGTAAACAATGTGTTGAATAAGAGCCAAGAAGACTTAGTTCAAGATCTAGTCAATAAATTTTGAGGTATTCTTGGACATCTTAATGTTACAAAGTTTGGGGGATGTTAAGACTATACTCATCCTCTCTATTTCTTCTCAATATCTTGGGTGACACAGAGGATACAAATATATTCACTTGACCATCAGTCAGTCAATCAATCAATCAATCACTAAAGAGTTCAATCCTTCCAGGATTCATTGGCTGATGTGTCAAATCATTTTCCCTTCGTGCAACTTTCAGTATAAACCTTATTAAATAAGGATATTACTGAAGTGGAACAGAACAATATGTACCAGCCTTGAGCATTCTTGAGGAAGGTTAAACTTAAAATAAGAAATAACGCTGAATTATACTGTAATAAATAAAAAAAAATATGTCAAATGCTTTCAAAAACATATAACCCTAGTCCCACAAAAGAAAAACATGGATTATGGATCTTGATAATTCCATGATATCTGCTCTGAAAAGCCTAGCCATGGTTCCAGTTAAAAAGAAAAATAAATGTTTTAATACTATATTCTGGAGTGTCTCCAAAAGAGCACAATATTTCACATCCTCAAATCTCAGCCATATTATATTGGGGCAATGCCATTTCCTATAAAACTTTAAGGAATCAGCTTACACAATAATATTCTGCAGTGAAATATCATGTTGCAATCCCTAGGGTTTAATTTAAATGCAGACAATTGGATGGTCTTTATTAAATAGAATAACACTATTAAAATTTTATATCCATCTAATATCTGTTTGTATGCCTGGGCAAGACTACTGATGTGACACTTTGTTATAGATTGATCCAGAGGTGGTATTCAGCAGGTTCTGACTAGTTCTGGAGAACTGGTAGCGGAAATTTTGAGTAGTCCAGAGAACCAGCAAATACCACCTCTGACTGGAGATTTTATAATATTCTTTCCCTGCCACGCCCACCAAGCCATGCCCACAGAACCGGTAGTAAAAAAAATTGAATCCCACCACTGAATTGATCTCTGTTTTACTCATGGTGACTTATTCTTCTCTAATGTCTTCTGTCTGAAATTTTTTAGGACAGGGGTGTCAAACTGGTGGCCCATGGGCTGGATGCATCACAAGCAGGTCATGCCCACCCCAGTTCGCAAAGAGAAAACATTGTGAAACATCATGCGATGGCAACATGATGCTGAGAGTTTAACACCTGTGTTTTAGGATCTTCCTAGACGATTCATGGCAGGCTCATATCAACTTACCTTTAGAAATAGCGACATATTGGCAGAAAGTGATCTAAGGACCATTCCTGGTTTTAAAAATTAACACTAAAATAAAAAGAGTTCTGGCATTTGTAATGTACAATTTAATATATAATTTAGGCTTCAATAATATATACTTGACATTGAATACTAGAGAATGGAGGTGGTTAGGGGATATAGGGGAACTCCACTCAGAGTGTTTGTGATAATCTGTGTAACAAAAGAGTCAAATAGTGAACGATTTAACACTTTTACTAGAATTGTCCTTGAGAGTAAGTAAACTGAATGTCTGCAGAGATTCTCAGTCATCCAGGTCATGTTTGTCCCAAAGGAGGAAAAAGGACTTTCTTGTTTTTTCTTTGAAGACATTTCCCTTCTCATCCAAGAAGCTTCTTCAATTCTGACTGGATGGTGGGGAATGGAAGGATTTATATTCCTTGCAGATAGCTGGTCATTTGCATCCTTTTAGAGAGTTGTTGAAGCACTTGGAAATTTATCTGTATTCTCAGGGTCACCTGAATAGTGCTAACCATTCCTGTAATTTGCATTTTTTTTCTGGAAATCTGTTCATACTCCACACCATTTGAAGGGTGTTCACCCCAAATTGCATAGTTAAAGGTATGTAGAAATTCTCAGTCACCCAGGTCATGTCCCAAAGGTGCTTTTTCAGGAATCAACTGGACTTTCTTGGTTTTTCTTTGAAGATGTTTCACTTCTCATTCAAGAAGCATTTTCAGCTCTGAACTGAAGAAACTTCTTGGATGAGAAGCGAAACGTCTTCAAAGAAAACAACAACAACAAGAAAGTCCAGTTGACTCCTGAAAAAGCACCTTTGGGTAAAACTGAACAGTTAATTAGTGATGTTTTGCTCTATTTAAGATTAGTCTGTTCCAAAATTGCATTCTTGAAACTATGCAATTCAAAATAGCAACTAAAAAATAACTAATTCAGCAAATATTATCATAGGTCACGCATATTATCATAGGTCTTTTTCATACATGCAGGATTTTGTATTTTTCATATAGAGAGCTAATGTTCAAGACTTTTATAATTGTAATCTGATTGATTCCTCATACACCAGCTCTCAGCATTCTCTACAAATATACTCTAGTGTCTTCTAGAAATACCCAGTTACCAGTCAACCATACCAGGTGGCAGGGAATTACAAAAATTGAATCCATCATAGCTAGAGATCAAGTCAGGATGGACATGATCACTTTATATTTAGAGTTTGGCTAGTGTGTTGAATGGCATTTCTGAATAATCAGCACAACAGAGTTGAATCTCAAAAGCAGCTTGAGGATGGCTTTCCTTGTCACCCTGAAAAACTCCAGTGTAGATTGTTACTCAGTGAATAAACAATTCTCTCTTTCATATTTTCATCCCATAAAAATATGGTCCATTATTATTATTATTATTATTATTATTATTATTATTATTATTATTATTATTATTATTATTATTTGCAATTTTCAACACTATGACATTTTCAGAAAGGAAAGGAGGTCTTTAATAAAAAGATAAGCAACAAGCTTCTCTTCCTTATTTCCAGTTTTTCAACTCTTCCTGTTTTCTTATTTTGCTGCAACCATCGTGTTTGTTCAAATTGCTTAGAATAATATTTCATCATGATGCTATACTGCAATGGTCAGGGGATGAAGGCTGCTGGGCTATTTGCCATATCAAAAATTAATCAGTCAATCAGTCAATCAGCCAGTCACTTAATCAACCCAATGCATTTAGAATTAAAAGGGAAGGAGAAAAAAAAGCACTTTAGTGGTATTGTCAGTCTCAGATATTATTTTCCTTTTGTTCCAAAGATATATAACTACTGCAGTTCATTTACAAAGCTCCTTAAAATTCTAAAAAAAATAGTTATGGAATATGATACCACAATTTATATTCATAATGGTTTTGTCTTGTAGTAATATTTTTGGGATTCCCAAAAATATTACTACAAGACAAAACCATTATGAAGTAGCAAACAATGTAATACAGATACTAAATATGAAGAAAAGTCTACACTGAATTAAGGATTAATTTACTACAGTGATACCAGGAACTGATGAGCTATAGGAGCTTCCTTTCCATGTATCACTGTGGACTTATTTCTTATTTGTTAAAGAAGGTTGGGGGGGGGGGGAAGTGACAGTGTGTTCAGAAAAGTTTCATTGGTTCATCACATTAAGTCAATTTCCCCCTCCTTGTTTGCAGGAATGTCAAATGAACAGCCATATTTGGTTCACATTCATATGTAGACAAGCCTACCCACCAATGTGTGAAAGAGTGTATTTAAGGTTTCCTTTGATGACTATTTGCTGTATTTTTTCATATACCAGTTGTTATTTGTCTGCATTAAAACAGTTCCTGGAGGCAACTGAAAAAACAATACTGGGGAGATGTTTGAATAAAGGCAGGCTAAGTACTTGTGAGTGTGCTTGAGACATAGGTGGAAATGTGGATGCAAAGGGGTTTTTTTGGGGAGAGGACAGGGGTGATCAAGTATTCATCAGGTAGGAAATTGTGCTGACTTGTGATTCTTACCTGCTTCTGTTAAAATTCCTGTACCCTGCCAGTTGATTATCAGAGATGCACCTTACACTAACAACTAAAAACAATCACAAAAATGCCACAATGAATAGAGGAATTACATAATTTAAAAGAGCTCAAAATCCTGGTGAAATTAAAATTGAATGAACCATTCAAAAAATAGGAGAAACTAATTTTTCTCAGAAAAGGGTAGCACAGCTGATGAGCTACCTTTGAGAACAGTCTGTTTACCACCAACTATGTCTTCCTTTCTGGCAGAATCTTGAATAAGGTTTTGGAAGATGACCATAATCAGTGCTTCACTCCATGAAGAAGTATGAGGTCTTTTGGAAGACCTGACCAGCAGCTTTATATTATGAAGGAGCTTCATAATATAATAAAAGCTAACTTCTTTGGCATTTTTTTTTCTCTTGATGCATCCAGCTTCCAGCTTCATCAGCACCTTGGCTACTATATCTCTCTATCATTGGAAGACATCTTTGCCTTTGGTGACTAAACTACTCAAGTTTGCAAAATTCATTTATAAATACAGTCTTGAATCCAAAGATAATAGCTTATGGACCTGCCTGGAAATACAAGCATGCAATCCAGGAGGTACCATCCAGAAAAAAAAAAAAAAAAGCTAAGGTGATGCAGATACCAACTATATCCATTCTTCTGCATCTTCAGAAGCACTTTTTGGAGTTTGAATCCAAACTTTGCGTAGCCTAAAGGAACAGATTGGATGATTATAACACCCATACACCCACACATGTAATTAATGCTGAGAAAAGAATTCCACTTATATCATTTGGCTTTGCCCAACATGACTATGTATCTCTAAATAATCTGCAAATATACATTGTAATTGGTTGCGAGAATAACAGTTCAGATCGGGTATGTAGTTTGAAGAAGCACCTCACATTTGACCCTCCCTAGTTCTCTTTAGAATAAAGGCACTTTCAAACTTGCAAGATTTTGTTACTTTATAATAAAAGTAGTTTACTTTTCATAACTTTGATTTCCAAGTCTGGTTTATCTCAGAGACCGGATACCAATCCCTGAAAATATTTTACTCTCTTTCTAGTCAGATAGAAGATCCTGCTTTGGCCTCAGATTTCTCTTTTCTGACCAATGTCTTAGTTACAACTCTTCCTCCTGTTCTTTAAGGTGATTCTTACAGCCCATTACATACCTACATCAGTGCAACAATTGAACCAATATAGGGTCTACCAAAGGCTTCTATCACATTATTTTCAAGCTGGTTCAATGCTATTAAGTTTTCAAATCGTTTTTTGGGGAAGCTGGGGCCAGCCTTTGCAAGGCACCAATGTTATTCTCTTGCAAGCCAAGATTGAACAATAACATTTAAGCTCCCTCTACCATTTGCTTTCTGCAGTGATGCATTCATCATGTCATTGCATTGCTCTTAGGTATGCACTTAATTTCTTATGGAACATAACATCTGATTAATATGAAATATCATACTCTTTATTCAGAGATTAGAATAGTCTCCGTAGAAATAATGGGATGGAAGTCTAGTTCCCTATGGACATATTTAAATGACACATTTTGGAAACACATAAAATTGTTATGGAAATGTAAGCCTTCTATTGGAAACAAAGTTGCGTGTGGAGGCCAACGGCAATGTCTTGATAGTGATTAGGCACCACTTTTTGGACAATATATAGTAACCCCCATTTTCAGCTGGTTTGCTTGGGCCAATGTCCAAGCTGCTGTAAATTGTTGAGGTTCCATTGAAGTTGGAGAAGTTTGGCTGAGTTGCATCACTAGAGAATGTGGACAGGCTGTATAACTTATCTCCTGTTGGGAAAGATTTCAATGAAGAAAATTTCCTAGTTATGTGGAGCATAATCATCAGGGATTTTGTCTCTGGAATAATGTCAGAACTAGGATTTCCCTGTCAATTGTTCTCAGTCACGGCTTCACTCTTATAGGAAGGAGCAAACTGGTGGTTCTTTGGTTGTTTGAAGCTAATCTCTCATAGCCTCATATTGTTCTTCAGTCCCAGTTACAAATGATGAGGCTACTCCTATTTTAAAGACATGACAAGAAACATTGAACCAATGTAGCTGTATTGTATTTTGCTCTCAAGGATAGAATCCTCCCTCAGTTGGTGCTGAATCTTATAAATGTTTAACAGGAGATTATAATATACATTTCTTCAGTTATATTTGTGCTGTGATGTTTTCTTTTTGTTCACTATTAATGTTCTGGTAATCCTGTTAATCCTTTTACCATTAGGGTTGTTCACCTAATCTTAAAGCTATTTAAGATTCTAAAGAGTTGAAGACTTTTAGATGGATTTATGTAACAGAAAACATAAAATTGTATCATAACATTTTCTCTATAAATTGTCTGCATCCTTCCTTTGGGCTTCTTTCATTAACCGTACATGAGATTATAAATACTATGAATAACAGTGTAAATGGAATTCAGTCCAGAGTTATTAGGGCTAAAACACCCTCTTTTCTCATGCAATGATTTCCAAGATATGAACATGCTGGATGGATCCTTGTCAAGTTTAAACAAACAAACTTGGTTTTCAACAGGGCAGAAGATCAGGGACGGACTACATGCTTCTCCTTTTAAGTCACACTTCAGCTGGTCCCCTTGATCTTGGCCTTTCATTAAAAGTTATGTTTAGCAACTGTCACAATCACCAAAGAAATGTGAACAGTGATGAAGTAGATGAAACATCAAGGAAGGGCTAAGGATGGGCTCAATGGACAGAAAGCAGAAGGTTAGGGCGTAATAATAACGCAGTCTAATAGGAATGCATGACCTTCGTGATGATGGGTTGGCTAGGTGGATGTTAAATTTAGGCAAATAAAAGCTGCCTCCTCAGGAATGTGGTTAATAAAGAAGCCACTTCTGTGTCACATTTGTAATAAATCCTCTCATGTATTGGAAAGGGTGTGTGTGTGTGTGTGTGTGTGTGTGAGAGAGAGAGAGAGAGAGAGAGAGAGAGAGAGAGAGAGAGAGAGAGAGATGGAGGGAAGGGAGAGAGAGAAAGAGAGAGAATGAAAAAAAACTTTTTTTGTGTGAACATGGAAAGAAGAGAGAGGAGTAATTCATATTTCTTTCATTACTTTTAAATTAATGTATACAGTAATTGCTCTAAAACACTGAATATATAATGTATGGAGTTCTTGGTGCTGTCTGAGCTTGGTTATTTGCTTATTAACTGATTAGGTAACATCATCAGTTCCGAGGAATGTGGATACCCAATTACTATATATCTGGACTGGGATAGTCCTCTCCACACATAGGTATCTCTATAAAATTTAACTTTAGGATAGGTATGAATTTCTGCTCTTTCTGCAGTTGCTGGACCCTTTAGCTCCAGAAAACACAGGCGGCAGGAAGGAATGATGTAACTGAAGAACATTTAAACCAGGGGTGTCCAACCTTGGCAACTTTAAGACTTGTGGACTTCAACTCCCAGAATTTCTCAGCCAGCTTTGCTGGCTGAGAAATTCTGGGAGTTGAAGTCCACAAGTCTTAAAGTTGCCAAGGTTGGACACCCCTGATTTAAACGTTGCAATATAAAGATCATCATTTCTTCAGACAGATGGCAAGCCTCCTGGAAACATTTAGTGATATAAATGTTATGAGGGGCACATATGCAACATTTAAAAATCATAGAAGCATTCTGAATCCTAAAGATTAGTTCAAACAACTCAGACCAATACACCTTCTTGGAGATGGGAGAGCAGGCTGTTCAACTGGGGGAAGAACAAGATGGAAACACACTAACAGCTTTTGAAATAAGTGCCTAACCTTTTTTAGGCCTTAACATTTCGAGCTTAGCCAGATGCCTCCCAAATGCTACCTAAGGGCAAGACAATGATACGGGGCCCCTTAAATCTAACAAAGCAGACAAACTAATAGGGAACAACTCCTATGTCCCCAATGCAGAATCAACTAAAATGTGAATAATGGATCCATCATCCCAGGATTCACTTCCAAAAATTATACAACATGGAACCCAGTAATAACACATTCCACATTCTTAGCCCTCCAAAAACTCTGCCCAAATCATCTCCAGAGGACAGAGTTAGCCTCCTAGAGCAAGCTTCTTGTGTCCCCATAACAATTATGTCACTAAATCTTTCCAGAAGGCTTCCCATCTATCTTCAGAAATGCAGATATTTACATTCCAACGTTTAAGTGTTGTTCAGTTACAATACCAATCACTTCTTCCTGCTGTCTGTGTTTCCTGGAGCTGAAGGAAACTGAAGGCCAGCAACTGGAGAAGGACCAGAAGTTCATCCCTGCCCTAAAGTTAAATTTTAGGACAAAACATGGTCTGTCCAGGAGACATTTCTGGTTCCTAAAAAGCAAGAAGAAACGGACCCTGGGAAAAAGCATGAGGGTTCCATAAAATAAGCTTAATACAGAAAATGTCATGATTGTTAAGAGTAACATTTACAAAATGCTGAATTCATGGAATATTTATATCATTGCTTCTAATTAATCCAGGAAGAAATGTCTAGCTCACCATTTAAACAGTTTCGGGGCATACAACAGCACAATAATATAAAATAAACTTTGACATATTTTGTGTTGTTTTCATTGAAGGATTTTTGTAGAAAAAATAGCAGTGGTATCTGATTTTGAAAAAAAAAATAACCCCCAGATTTAAACTATTATTGTTAAATGGGAAAAATCCAAATAACTAATGACTTGAACTTTTTCAGCTGGAAATAAAATAAATTTCAAAACAGACAGACAGATAGAAACAAAATTATTTAAACAAATTGTATGGAAATTTCCAAGTTTGGTTGGCCTTTAGCCATATTGGCCAGGAATTTGGGTCCTGCATTTCCAATACATTTGGCCTTGCCATTTTAGGAAAACTTATTATAGAAGTTTATCGTTAGATGAACATGATTTGAAAATTGTTGAAAAATACTATTAAGATCAAAAGAAATCAGAGTGATTAAACTAACATAGAATCTCTTTAGCCTAATAACATTCCGTATGATAGATTAAAAATCATGGATGACTGAAGTTCAATGTTTTTATATACTCAATTTGCCACCAGTGGTTTCCATAATTTCCAAACACAAATTCAGATTATTTATTTGACATTCATTACAAGCATTTTTGAATATATATGTTTATTTTTTATTTTGTTTACATATCATTATGCAATTACTCATGCTGAACATTGAAATCATATGTAGTTCTCTCAATGCGGTGTCTATATTTGTTGCAATGAAGTTATGGGTGCTCCAACAATGGAGATTTTAAAAAGAGATTGGATAACCACTTGTCTGAAATGGTGTAAGGTTTCCTGTTTGAGCAGGAGTTTGGATTAGAAGGAAATTTCCTTCCAACTCTGTTATTCTGTGCAACTTCCTACACATTGGAATACAAATTTCCTTTGGATTTTGCACATGTGCTGATTTTGCAGTGCAGTATGGCCTCAGATATGCATTATACATTTTATGTTTTAGGTTGCAATCCTTGGGATAGGAGCCCTGAGGGAATACAACATATTAGAGTTTCTCCTTCAAGATCAAGAATTATTTCCTTTCCTAGGTGCCATGGAAAAATGTATAGCCCTTCCTTCCTGTGATCAGATCTCTGGAACTAGGAGAATGTTTGGGAACAAGGGATATGCAAGTAGGGAATCAAAAGAATTGAAAACATTCCTGATCACGTTCCTTACCCAGAGAAAAATTTAGAACCGTTCTGGAATTGCAGTAGAAAATCAATTATTTGGGAGGAAAAAATGATAGGCAGATTGTTGTGTCCCTGACTAGCTAAGTCTTCAACCTGGTCCGCATTTTGAGCGGGACCATCTTACTGTTCCCATTGGTTGGTGCCGTTTGACAGCAGACTATATAAGGAGCTGTCAAACGGCATCAGCTGGGGAGTTGGGGCTCCGGCTCCAGCCGCGGCTGCCAGCCCAGCTGGGCAGCCACGTTAATCTGTTACTGCTTCAAATAAAGAAACGTTATTCTTCAGCTCCTGTGTCTGCCTGGTGTGTCCGTCCAACCAAATACAACACTGGCGCGAGGATGGGATGTCAGAAGAGACACCCAGGCAAGAAGCTAAGTCACTGAGGAAAAGAAAGTCTCCTGAGCTGAAAAGAAAGTCTCCCTGAGCTGAGGAAAAGAAAGTCTCCCTGAGCTGAGGAAAAGAAAGACTCCCTGAGCTGAAAAGAAAGTCTCCCTGAGCTGAGGAAAGAAGTCTCCCTGAGCTGAGGAGAAAGTTACTGCCTGACAGGCACTCTAGCCTCCCGTGCGTAAAGGCACCCCTGTTAGCGCTACCAAAAGCGCAGAAGTCTGAAAAGCCTCCCCAGTCGAGGAACAGACGTCGCCTCAAGGCCCGTGAAGGCTGGCGAAACCCCGTTGGCGCTACCAAAAGCGCAGAAGTCTGAAAAGCCTCCCCAGTCGAGGAACAGACGTCGCCTCAAGGCCCGTGAAGGCTGGCGAAAAACCCCCACCCGTGGGCGCTACAAGAGCGCAAAAGCCTACAGCCTCTAGCAGAGGTCCAGATTTCGCCTCAAGGCCGTGAAGGCCGGCGAGACTACACTTCCACCCCCACCGATCCGGCCGCTGTTACCGTCGCTGCCGCCGCGCCGCGACCCGACAGCCGCTCCCGCCAAGGACGCCGAGCGCCTCCGCTGCAGCCGCTCCCGCCGAGGACGCCGCTGCGGCCTCCGCTCTTCTGCCGCCGCTGCGGCCTCCGCTGCCGCCGCCGCTGCCTCCGCTCTTCTGCCGCCGCTGCGGCCTCCGCTCTTCAGCCGCCGCCCGCGCCATCCGCTCTTCAGCCGCCGCCGCGCCTCCGGCTCTTCAGCCGCCGCCGCGTATCGCTCTTCAGCCGCCGCCGCGCCTCCGCTCTTCAGCCGCCGCGCGCCTCCGCTCGCGCCGCGGCTCATCCGCTCTTCAGCCGCTGCGGCCTCCGCTGCCGCCGCGCCTCCGCTCTTCCGCCGCCGCCGCGCCTCCGCTGCCGCCGCTGCGGCCTCCGCTACCGCCGCGCGCCTCCGCTCTTCAGCCGCCGCCGCGGCGTCATCCGCTCTTCAGCCGCCGCCGCGGCCTCCGCTCTTCAGCCGCCGCTGCGCCTCCGCTGCCGCCGCCCGCGCCATCCGCTCTTCAGCCGCCGCTGCGGCCTCCGCTGCCGCCACAGCGCGCCATCCGCTCTTCAGCGCGCTGCTGCCTCCGCTACGCCGCCCGCTGCCTCCGCTCTTCCGCCGCCGCCCGCGCCTCCGCTAGCCGCCGCTGCGGCCTCCGCTGCCGCCGCCGCGCGCTCCGCTCTTCAGCCGCCGCCGCCGCTGCCATCCGCTCTTCAGCCGCCGCCGCGCCTCCGCTCTTCAGCCGCCGCCGCGCCTCCGTCCTGCCGCCGCCGCCGCGCTAGCATCCGCAGCCGTCGTCTCTCTCCGCAGCCGCCGCGCCTCCGCTGCAGTCGCCTCCCGTCCCGGCCATCGCCGCCGCTGCCGCCCGCCGTGGCCGCCGACAGCCCGCGCCTCCTCGACTTCCACCGGCTGCCGAGCAATGGGCCTACTGCGGGTGCAGCTCTTCGTGGGCCTGCTGCGTTCAGCTCCAGGCCTTTCTCCATTTTCAGGCTTTTCACCATTGTGGACATGGGTGCAGCCATTGGCTCTGCAGAGATGCAGATAATAAAATTCTCTCTGCCCCCCCTTTTCCAATGGCTCTGGGGGATGGATCCGGTATTTAGGGGAGGGGGTGTCAGGCGTTGAACAAGGAAGTTCCATGCACCCACCTCCAGGGTCTCTCCCACCTTGGCTTGTCTCCCTTGTCATTAGTACTACACTCCCCAGGGGCGAAAGCTAGGTAGGTGGGAGGTTGGATGTTCTTGTCCCAAGGGGGGCCAGGAGAGCACAACGAGCCTCCAGCCTTAGGGTTCAGGCACCTCTACCCTACCCCATGCAGGCGGTCACCAGACAGGTTTATTCACCATCTTATCTGGTTCCCCTTCTCAGGCTCCTGCCTTGTGACAGGTGGGGTGCCATTTTTGTGCAAGCCACAGCTAGACCTGCCATCTCTACAGCGTTGGTTCCAAGGCAGGCAGCTGTCAGTATTTGACCCACAACCCTTGGGATGTGGGGCCCCTACTCCGCCACAGGCGGGAGGTCACCTGGGCAGGGTTGCTTGCCACGTTTGTCAGGGTCTCCTTCCCAGGCCAGGTGCTCGTCCCTGGCCACTAGTTCAATTTCCTCACTAGTTCAATTTCCTGTTTATACCATTGTGTTTCCAAAAGGCTGGGCAGCGCATGTCCTTAGCTAGGGGAAAGGGGTGTTGTGTCCCTGACTAGCTAAGTCTTCAACCTGGTCCGCATTTTGAGCGGGACCATCTTACTGTTCCCATTGGTTGGTGCCGTTTGACAGCAGACTATATAAGGAGCTGTCAAACGGCATCAGCTGGGGAGTTGGGGCTCCGGCTCCAGCCAGCCGGCTGCCAGCCCAGCTGGGCAGCCACGTTAATCTGTTACTGCTTCAAATAAAGAAACGTTATTCTTCAGCTCCTGTGTCTGCCTGGTGTGTCCGTCCAACCAAATACAACACAGATGATCATTTCTACTCTTTTTCATTGGGATGGTAGAGAACATTATCAAGACGTAAAGGCTAAATTGAACATAAGGGCTCATGTTAGCATATTTTCCTTACAGGTAGTTCTTACTTACTAACTGCATCATTTAGAAACATTCAAAGTTATGACAATGTAAAAAAAAAAAAAGCTTTCCAACCAGTCTTCACATTTATGACAATTTCAGCATCCCACGGTTATGTGATCATCATTTGTATGTGTGACAAGCGGAGTTAATAGAGCAGGCAGAAGAAGTAGAATTGTAAGTCACAGTCATGTGATGATTTGCTTAAGGACTGAATGGGAAGTGAGATTGTAAGCTTTTTTCAGCCATGTGATTTTTCCACTTAGTAATTGCAGTCCTTAGCAATAGTTATTGGTACCAGTTGTGGTCACTAAATGAGGATTGCCTCATTAAGCTTTATCTACCTGTTATGATCATAGGCAAATCTGACAGCAAGTTTCTTCTGGTGATGAGACTTTTACATTTCCTCCCAAATATACAAGACATTTTATAACTCTACTACAAGAGTGAAATATATATTTTGGGAACACTGAAACTCTTTCAAACTGCTGACAGTTTCTTGCAAAGTATGTATTTCAATAATAATTGTCCTGGGGGAATAAAAATGCAAGTTTGAAAGAGTCAGAAATACATTGATACTGTAGCTATGTAGATACTGCATGGAAAAATAAAAAAATCAACCACAACCGTCAGTGACAGAATATACTGTATATACTGTACTTATAGCAGCAAACAGCAAAATAAAACATAAAGGATAAAAAGGATATGCCAATGTGTGGAGGTTTGTTCATCTAATTGTCAGCCAAGAGCTGTCCCCACCTCCATAGTAGTTCCTCATGTGTGTTTAAAAACAAAACAAAACACCAGAAGCTGGTTTGGAAGAGACTTCTGAGAACAGTAAATGTTTGAAATAGAAAGTTATAAGGTGTGAATGAAGTGTTAGTTGTTGCTGAGAGGTTAACAATTTGGAATGTGTGCCCTACCTAAGAAAACAGCCTTGTGGAGGTAAAATTGGCAGGCACATGCTTGAAATTAGTGCTTTTCAAACCAGGAAGTGACAATTATTTGTTATGATTATTTGTTAAATAATCACATATGTCCTTAATTACCACATGAGCTAACCGTGTTTGCATTTCTCACCAGTCAAAATTCAAGAGCAATAAGTTTGTAGGGGCAGATCTCCAAGCCGTTCTTTTGTGTGATAAGCAGAATAATTATTCCAGGAATGGGGGAAGTTAAAAGTTCTAAGAGGTTTGGCTCTCAGCACACAATATCAACACCAGAAATAACCCACAAAGATTCCAGCCCATACTGCTAGGTAAGATTTTTTTTATAAAAAAGCTTTTGATGGTGTGTTATTTCAGAGAGTTAACAGGTGATATGTCCTATAGTATGAAGTCAATTAACAATGGAAGAGCACAGAAATATCAAAACTGTTGTCCTGATTCACAAAACCAGGAATTTACAATTTTATTTTTATAACTATGACTTTTAAAATGCAGTAATATTAAAATAAAATAAAAATTAGAAATTAGAAATTGTGACAGAAGGGTGACAAACATTTTATTTTGATCAACAATTAGAAAACTGTATAATTTATAAGAATAGCAATACTGAAAATTGCATCAGCTGTTGCATTGTTTTTAATGCAGGAACATAACATTTAATTATTCTTCAGAACGATGAAGTATCACTTTTATTTGAGAAAAGAAGTTTCACATAATAGTTACGTTTCCCCCCTGCTCCCTGCCTTTACCCAACAGACATGTTCATATGGAAGTTATACTAGAGTAGAACATGATTGATGGCCCAACGCCACTAATATTGGTAAAAATACTATACAAGATTGGGCACTGTCAAATTTATAGTCCTACTGAAAGCTCCATGAAAGACAAAATCCACTTTACTTTTTTGCCTGAAAATTAAATGGCAATCATATCTAGACTTTGACTCTATTGTGCAAAATTGCTTCTCTTTCATACTATGCATACCAACCCTATTTGGTGAGGTTCAGTCAGCACAATCATTTGCTCTGATATTAGGGAATCCTTAGGCTTCTGTACTTAGAAGTCACCATCTTGGAAAGCTGCAGTGGTGCAGTGGTTAGAGTGCAGTACTGCAGGCAGTACTTCTGCTGATTGCTGGCTGCCTACAATTTGGCAGACCAAATTTCACCAGGCTCAAAGTTGACTCAGCCTTCCATCTTTCGAGGTGGGTAAAATAAGGACCCAAATTGTTGGGGGAAATATGCTGACTCTGTAAACTGCTTAGAGAGGACTGTAAAACACTATGAAGCGGTATATAAGTCTAAGTGGTATTGCTATTGCAAAGGCAAGCATTCACACATTCTAGGTCCAGAGACACCTCTTCACTCAGGTTCACTGAAGTTCAGGACAGAATAGTTAGGTATCAATGAGAACTTCACTGAAAAAGACATGGCAGAGGACAAAGAAAAGTCTCAAATTTTATTTTTCATACCTTTTTTCTTTGGGAGTGAAATTTGTTAGACACATGTGAATCATGGAAACATTTGGAGATACAAGTAGTGCTCAACTTACAGCTAGTCACTTAAATTTATTGCCCATAAAGTATTTCTGGTTGTTATAAAATGTGTCACATGCCTATGGCTCCATGCCTGTTTTTGGTTGCATGGCAATGGGCTCATTTCTACAATCCGTTGCAGCATCACATAATCATGTTGCTGTGATTTGCAATATTTTTGACAGTTTCCAGCAAACAACTCCCAATTGAAAGAAAGGGTTTCTACGTACAGTCACTGTATTTGCTTAATGACGAAATTTGCTTCATGATCACCACACACACAAAAAGATCAGGTCCAGTCATTGTGTACCTAAACTTAATATTGTCATAGGTTTATGACCAGAAATCCAGTTCCAATTGTGTTCATAAATTGAGAACGACTTCTATAAATGTAATGCAAACATGTCAGGTTGTTGCATGAAAGTGTCAAGTTTTCTTTCAGGGCAGATACCTTACATTAGATACCTCCCCCCACACACAATAAAGTAATATATCTAAGAAGACACTGTACTTAACAGACAAGGCCCCACTGGATCTATCTCAATATTTTTAATGAATGATCTTGATATTCACACTGATGATGCTTCCTTCTTGACTCAGCTGTCTCCCATCTTCACTCCCATTTATTTCTATATTTCTCTGACTTAGAATGGGTTTCATTCTTTTATCTTACGCAAAAACAGCTTTGTTTATCCCATAGCCAGCTGTTTTGTTGGCCCACAAGCTACTTAGCACGTAGCTTTTACTATTTTTTAAAGCCCTGCTTCTTCTAAGACTTTCAGTCCATCAGTCTGCTTTTTTCTAAAGTATTGCATGTTCTGACCTCAGCTTGCTCCTTCAGAGCCTGCTATTTCTATCTTGTCTTCACCCCTGCTCTCAACTTTTCACATGTCAGCTGCAAATGAACTATTCACCCTAGGTATGCCTTGGTTGTGCAACTGAAGGAATCTGATGTCTTCATAGCTCCTATCCTCCTATTTGTCTGACATCCATCAAACCTTAGAAAGCTATGATGCCTTCCTGATTCACACAGAATAACATTAGAGAACGTTAAAGAAAACAGAAACCTTTTTAGTCCAGGATTCTGTTTCCCATGGTGACTAACCATAGAATAGTAAGCAATAAGGATGCAGCTGCTTCTTTAACAGATTTGATAAAGCCTGTTGTTCAAATTAGAACCATTAGAGAAAACTCTGGCTGCAAAATCCTGGGCAGAGACTAGCTGGTATAAGGTTTCTTGTTTTCTGTCTCATCCGTGGCATTTTCTGCAGCCAACTCTGATAACCTGAAGCAATCCAGTCCTTGAGTTGGTGCCTAAACTATAAAGACAAAAGTATTTTTTTTTTAAAAAAAACTGAAAATTGAGGGACAACTTGAAACATTCTTGAATGAAAAGAAGGACTAAAAGTTACACGATAGCAGTATTCCAATATCTAGGGGGCTGCCACAGAGAAGAGTCAAATGATTTTCCAAAGCACCTGAAAGCATGGCAAGAAGCAATGAATGGAAACTAATTAAGGAGAGAAGCAACTTCAAATTAAGAAAAAATTCCAGTGGGAACAATTAATCAGTGGAAAAGCTTGCCTTCAGAAGTTGTGGGTGTTCCAACACTGGAGGTTTTTAAGAAGAGATTGAACCTCTTGGCCTTCTGCTTGAACAGGAAGTTGGACTAAAGTCACTAGAAGACCTCTAAGGTCCCTTCCAACTCTGTCATTCTGTTACAATACTCTTGTGGCATACGTAATTGTGCCTTGTTTTATTAAGCAAGTCTGCTGTTTAAACCAATAAACTCACAGCAACCTCTGCTGAAAGCTATTCTACATCTGATTCTGGAAACCGTAGTGAGTGATCATGACTAATAGCCATGAAGACTACTTGAAGATTCAAAGGAACATTTAATTTTAATCAAAGCAATACCTTGAAATGAATCAAAATATGTCTGGGGACTGAAGATTGAATGAGAGCAGCCATGATCTTTTAATCAGAAGAAGAAGAGAAACCTCTGTAGATGCTTCACAAGCTCAAAGAATAAAACAATCAGGTAACTTGAAAGCTTTGATTTGACACGTTGAGACAAAATGATTTGATTCCCCCCCACCTAAATTGAGGCATTGCCTCAATGCCTTGGATTGAGCCAGTATTTTTAGGCAAAGGAGGGTCATTTTTCATGGCCCAGCTGGCCACAGACAGATTTATTACTAAGCTCTATTATCTGTGTAAGCATATGGTAGATCACCACTCTTGATGATAGATTTTTGAAAGTTAATTCTGTGCTATGTGAAATAGTCTCTTTCATCCTTTTTGAGTCTCTCACTATTTATTTTTCCTGGATTAGCAACTTACACTGTGGTCTATACATATATTGATGCTACCTAAGACTTATCCAGCCAGATTTTTTATCTTCATACACTGCTTGAAACTCTACCTCGCTCTACAATTTTAACACTGAAAAACATAACCTTTGACTTCTTTACTGCTTGTTTCTTTTAATTCATTCTTTCTTCAACTCTTTCCATCACATCTCTTCTCTTGAGATAACTCAAGTCTTTTGGTTTTTTCTCATTAATCTGATGTTAGTCAGAACCTTTAGATTTCTAGCCAATCTCCTCTTATTTATTAAATGTTATATTTTTATTATATTTTTTCTTATTATATTTTCTTCAATATAGGATGGAATAGTCCCAATACAATAGATTGATGGTATAATAAATATTCTATAATTTCCTTCTTTTTAAATCAGGCATGTCAGATTTAAACAACCATAATCCCTAGATCCATTTTTTCTACAATTAGAACATTGCTATCTAATTGTCCTTTCCTGTGTATTTTTGAGCTGTGTACTGTTGTCTAAATTAGGTCTCCTCTAATTTCTACAGGTGAAACTCAAAAAATTAGAATATCATGCAAAAGTTCATTATTTCAGTAATGCAACTTAAAAAGTGAAACTAATATATGAGATACATTCATTACATGCAAAGCAAGATAGTTCAAGCCGTGATTTGTCACAATTGTGATGATTATGGCTTACAGCTCATGAAAACCCCAAATCCACAATCTCAGAAAATTAGAATATTGTGAAAAGGTTCAATATTCTAGGCTCAAAGTGTCCCACTCTAATCAGCTAATTAAGCCATAATACCTGCAAAGGGTTCCTGAGCCTTTAAAGAACCTCTCAGTCTGGTCAGTAGGAATCACAATCATGGTAAAGACTGCTGACCTGACAGTTGTGCAGAAAACCATCATTGACACCCTCCATAAGGAGGGAAAGCCTCAAAAGGTAATTGCAAAAGAAGTTGGATGTTCCCAAAGTGCTGTATCAAAGCACATTAATAGAAAGTTATGTGGAACGGAAAAGTGTGGAAAAAAGTTGCACAAGCAGCAGGGATGACCGCAGCCTGGAGAGGATTGTCAGGAAAAGGCCATTCAAAAGTGTTGAGGACTTTCACAAGGAGTGGACTGAGGCTGGATTCAATGCATCAAGAGCCACCACACACAGACGGATCCTGGACATGGGCTTCAAATGTTGTATTCCTCTTGTCAAGCCGCTCCTGAACAACAAACAACATCAGAAGCATCTTACCTGGGCTAAAGAAAAACAGACCTGGTTTGTTGCTCAGTGGTCCAAAGTCCTCTTTTCTGATGAGAGCAACTTTTGCATCTTATTTGGAAACCAAGGACCCAGAGTCTGGAGGAAGAATGGAGAAGCACACACTGCAAAATGCTTGACATCCAGTGTGAAGTTAACACAGTCTGTGTTGATTTGGGAAGCCATGTCATCTGCTGGTGTTGGGCCACTGTCCTTCATTAAGTCCAGGGTCAACGCAGCCGTCTACCAGGAGATTTTGGAGTACTTCATGCTTCCTTCCACAGACGAGCTTTATGGGGATGCTGACTTCATTTTCCAGCAGGACTTGGCACCTGCCCAAACTGCCAAAAGCACCAAAAACTGGTTCAATGACTGTGGGATTACTGTGCTTGATTGGCCAGCAAACTCGCCTGACCTGAACCCCATAGAGAATCTATGGGGCATTGCCAAGAGAAAGATGAGAGACATGAGACCGAACAATGCAGAAGAGCTGAAGGCCGCTATTGAAGCATCCTGGTCTTCCATAACACCTCAGCAGTGTCACAGGCTGATAGCTTCCATGCCACGCTGCATTGAAGCAGTAATTGCTGCAAAAGGGGCCCAAACCAAGTACTGAGTACATATGCATGCTTATACTTTTCCGAGGTCCGATATTGTTCTATGTACAATCCTTGTTTTATTGATTGCATGTAATATTCTAAATTTCTGAGATTGTGGATTTTGGGTTTTCATGAGCTGTAAGCCATAATCATCCCAATTATGACAAATCACGGCTTGAACTATCTTGCTTTGCATGTAATGAGTCTATCTCATATATTAGGTTCACCTTTTAAGTTGCATTACTGAACTAAATGAACTTTTGCACAGTATTCTAATTTTTCAAGTTTCACCTGTATGTGAGAAAGGGCAGAAATTTTATTTTTCTTCTGCTTTGGTGTGTGTGTGTAAATTAGAGTTTTTGTTTGTTAAACTGTGTTAAGCTTATTTTAGACTTTACAAATTTCATGTATTTCCTGTTTCTAAATGAAAAAAAAAACCTTGCACCACATATAGTCAGTAATTGTGCTGCTGAGAAATTTTCTGAGGTTAAAAAATGTGGGGGAAGAGGGGTTGAAAAGCTAGGACTCCAAAATGGCTTAAATTTAACAGTAGAACATAATTGACTAGTAATTATGGGAGATCAATCCATGAAAATGTTCATGGTACAAAAGCAAATGTAACAATGACTTAGAGAAGGCATGTATTGTAAAAGTAAAAAAAAAAAAAAACAACCCAGAATGTGGGCCACTGTTTCTAGATTGGAACCCAGCTACACAGGTTTGATATTATTCTCTCTTGACTTTTGACAAATTGACCTTGAGGCGCCTTAAGAATAAAATTAGAACCCACAGTCCCTTCTTGGGTGTTTGTTGTAACAGAATATAATTGGTATCATAATTGGACCTTGAACCACAATCTGTTTAAATGCAAAACCCCTCATTTCTTTAACTTCTTTGTGGTCAGAGAAGGAGTCTGAAAATTGATTGTTTGCTGATCTGTATCATCATTATCTTGTACATGTCTCTGTGGTATAGGCAAGTCCAATAATCATACACTTATCTTAATCAGCGTAATCATAAGGTAATTAGCATACTTTCCTTTTTGTGTAGGCCTTATTTGTCTTGAAGAGAGAAAGAACACTGATTCTTACTGTTCAGATCATTTGAACACCTGAGGACATGGAGACCTTTATGAAGTAGATGCCAAGTTTGCAATCTAAGGAACATCACGTTCCTAGAAACCAGTGGTGGGATTCAAATTTTTTTACTACCGGTTCTGTGGGCATGGCTTGGTGGATGTGGCATGGCTTGGTGGGCATAGCAGGGGAAGGATACTGTAAAATCTCCATTCCCTCCCCAGTCCTGGGAGGTTACCGCTGGTTCTCCGAACTACTCAAAATTTCTGCTACCAGTTCTCCAGAACTGGTCAGAACCTGCTGAATACCACCTCTGATAGAAACATAGCATTGGAAGTGAGTTTTTAAACCATTAAATTCAGCTCCCTGTTCAGTGTAGAAATCCAAATTAAAACATCCCTGATCGATGGCTGTCCATTTTCTATTTGAACACATCCAGTAAAAAAGAGCTCTCCCAGCTTTTGATGTCATTGGTTCCTGTCATTCTTGGCCCACTAGAAAGATTTTTAACATTTACCTAGCAACTGCCTTCCCATAACCCAAGACAATTAGCCCACATCCTGCATTCTCAGAGAACAAACAACAGGCTTCTGTCTGAGAGAAAAAGCAAATAAGTCTTGATGTTCTCATATATGATACCCATCAGATATTTGAGGAGCGCAGTCATGTCAAGACAGTAAATCCAATGGAATCTGTGCCCTTCAAAGACACCTGATCAGTACTTAATAAACAAGGTAGATTTGTAGTATGAAAATACCATGATTAATATTCTCCTAAAATTTGAGGGAATCTTAATCTCAAGACACCATTAGTTTATACCCTGTCATTCTTATATTTTTTTTTAAAAAAAACTCAAAGTGGCTAAATGTTTAACCCTTCCATTTTTTTTTTTTTTTGAGGAACTGGCTCAATTTTTTCACATTATAGAGGGATTTCAGCTAAACACAAGATTTATGTAAGGAGGCATGACTTTATTTCATGATTTGCTTTATTCTTACAGTGATACATTGCTTCTCATTGAGGCGAAGAGGCAATCTTCCTGAATCTTTCACTGCCAGTTTCAGGAAATAGAGGAAGTAATTGGAACAGGTGAACTTAAACATGGACACTTTGTATGGGCATTTTCTCTTGTCCCTTAGAAGGAAAGTGTTGCTTCATGAACCGTCCATGAGGAGATATTTTGCTCAAGCCTTGGCACAACCCTATTGAACAAACATGAACACATATATACATTGAAGTCATAGTATAGTTTAAGTCCATTTGTAACTCTTCCCTGATACCCTTTGGTGAAAATGGGATTCTTGAAAGACTTGAAGTTACTTGAGCCATAACTGGTTTCAAATACCAGTTCTAAACTCTTTTGGTTGATATAGAAATCCCCTTGTACCCATTTTTTCCAGAGCTGAATATGTGGGGTCATCCAGCTTCCCAAACAAAACAATTTTAGTGCCAACTCTATTTAGGAGTGACTGGATGCTATTAAAGTTGGAATTTATCATTTTTTAATGATAGCACTGACAGTTTTATGTCAAGAATAGGAAAAATAATAATATTCTTTGCAATTCACTCATTTTTATTTCTTCTTTTGGCCATAACATGGACATTTTCATGAAACCACCTACAGTTCTAATATTGACTTCATGGCCTTGTTACTTAAATAAATCTCTGGAAATATGAAGCATATAGAAGCTGACATGCCTGTAATCTATGATACAAAATATGGTCATTCTGAGCCTGACAGTCTCCTAATGTTTTTATATTCCAACCTTCTGCCATATTAAAGAAAAAAATCTGGAACTCTGAATGCTTCCCGATCAGTGAATGCTTATTTAATAGCCAATTCTGACAATCATAAATATGGTTTTCTACCTCATCCAGTTCTCACAGTTTTCTTCCCCTGCAAAAAATGACTTATTTCTACATTTTTAAAGAACTTGAGACTTTCTTAGCAGCTTCTCTTGGGGAATATTTTGAGCTTATTTTATGATTGGAGATGAAAGACAGCTACTTCCAGAGTTCTGTTTTCTGTCAATCATCTTTCAATCCTTCCAAAAGATGGCAACCAAGATTTCCCAACTGGAAAAAGTCCTATAGGAAGGGTTATTGACCTCGTTATGCCTTTCTTAGAGACTGGATGAGTGAGAAGCCAGTAAGACTGTAGAGCATTGGAGAGAGGACTGAAACATGAAAGAGAATACATTCTCTTATAGCTCTTGACCACCTTGTAATACAAAAAGTGAAAGAATACTGTGTCTTTTCTCCTAAAGAATTCATCTCTTATTAAATTCAGACAACTGCACCCCAAAATCAAATTCTCAAATTAAACGAGGGGGGGGGAAATTAATTTGGACTTTTTCTGCATAATACTATTTTATGAGGCAAGACATTTATGTAAAAGCCTCATGTGGTTTCTGGCTTTCTTATGTCTTAATTCTCCTCCTCCTCCTTTCATCACCTTATTTTACCTATATGTTCCAACCTACCCACTCCCTTAATTTGTGCTGCCCTCATGTGTCTTTTCTGACCCGTAGGGCACTTTTTGGCACCAATTCTACATGTATAGATCAGTGAAGAAAGAAAGAAGGAAGGAAGGAAGGGAAGGAAGATTTCTGATACTCCCTGCCAGCTTCCTACAAGGAATCTCAATGGGGAGGCTAGAAGAAAGTTGCTCCCATTCCTACTGCCTTTTTTGCCCACTTGGTTTTTCTGTTTAGCTAAGGAAATACCTCTGAAATCATGACCCAGTGGGGTACAGTTTGTCTAGTTAAAAATGCAAATGAAATGAAGGTTAATTTCATTTGTTGCTTTTACTTTTGCATGGATTCTGAAAAAGTTCATGATGCACTTACTAATATTTCAGTGTTAGGTTTCTTCTTTTTTGAAAGCAATGCATCAGAGTGATTGCATAGTTTAAAAAAAAACCCTAAAATATTCAGTGTAGTATCAAGCATTTAATTCATATGAATATAACATATTGCAGTTCTATATAGCATATGGCTTTTGACATTAGCTGTTCTTACACTTCTTCTACCCTGCTTGACTCAATTGCTTTTCCTTCCTTTATTTTGTTATACTTTCTTTTGCAAACTATGTAAATAAAATTTAGTGACCTTGACTATGGGAAGAAAAGGATAACTAAACATTTAGTTAACTGTAACTTACCTGAAGCATAGCTGGTTTGTGTTTTCTCATGATTAATTTGCTTTCTTTACTAGTGTCAACACATAGCATTCAGACATATTTTTGGCTACAGGTAAATTCTTTATTGGTCAAAACATTGAGACATGAATGTGCATTTCATTATATTTCAAGATATTAACAGATAGAAATTAATGGACTTTTAAAAATATTCTACATGTGGTTTATTTCTACTATCCTTGATAGACTTTTTTTTCACAGTTTGGTGAAGTGGTTAAAGTGATAGTCTAAAAATCAGGAGTGTGATTTCTAGTTCCGCTTTAGGCATAAAGTTCAAATGAGTGACTTGGATCACTAATTTTGCCTCAGCCCAACTCACCTCACAAGGTTATTGTTGTGGGGAACATAGGAGGAGGAAGGAGTATTAAGTATGTTTGCAATCTCAAATTACTTATAAAGTAGTAAAGGCAGGATAAAAATCAAATAAATGAATAAACATTGATAACTTTCATTCTTATGTATTGGATAAATTAAAGACCAAATATTTCAGTTCTCCAATTGGTAGAAAATGAATAGAATGGTGACAAATCCAAAGTTTCACCTTTGGCATTGATTTCTTAAACAAAGCACATCCATTTTTCTCTTCACCTGTATTGAAGATAATTTCAGATGAATTGTTATGATTAATTCAAAGTCCATTGTTTTTAAAACGTAATTTGGCCTATGGAATAGAATCATAATAAGTATTCTCTTACCTATCATACTTCTGTTTGATTAAACATGTTCCAGGGATACCAAAAAGAAAGGAAGAGACCAATTTTTGTAGTATTGTACTATTAAAAATACCCATTAATCAAAATTATAAGATTTGTGTTGTTTTCTGACATCTTCTATCTTGCTACAAACCTGGTTCAAATAAGGCTGTATTAGTTTTTAAAAAATGTGTCCATGATTCTGTATGACCAGCTTTGTACTTATTCTGATGTCAGTTATTCCACTTATTAATAACCATGGACTGATAGATAATTTTAGCTTACCATGCTTGTGAGTTGTTATCTTTAACTGACCTATTTTATACATATTTCATAATATTCTTTTTTTAAAGGTCATACTCAGTGTCTTTGGATTATACTTTTTCATTAGTTTGTGCAGACATGTTGTGCTCTATCTGCAATTACAGTTTATTTCCACAGTTAGTAATTATTCTTTTTTTCTCAAATACAACTCAAAAGCTACATTGGGGTGATGGTGTTGATTTCTTTTGTTTCTGGAACAATAAATTGTTTTCCAAAATATGAGCATATGAGGTCCCCCATTACGTACTCTCTCTTGTTCTTTGTTTTAATATAAGAAGATCGTCAGATTTGTCATTTTTAGATCAGAAAGTGAACTATCGTCTTTTTTTTGGGGGGGGGGGGTGGTCAATTTCCATCTCTGTCTTTCTGGAAGATGCCTATCAAAGTGATGTTACATATACACTACATATTGTCCCCAATGAGCAACAAGTTCAAAGGCAGGTTTGCAAGAGCATTCCCATTCCTGTCAATGGACGTTGCCATGATTCCATCTGGATTTTATGTCATTGTCAGGGTTCCAAATAACATACCCACAGCAAAAAATACTCTGAGGCAGGTAGATTCCTCAGAGAATGGTTTTATTTGATATGTCATATTGGCACAGGCTGGTGAAAACCGACCCTGAAAGTTCCCATGGTTTTCATTTAATTAAAAGTAAAAAGTTTTTCCTCTCCCCAAACAATCAGTCACATGGTCCAATCAAGGTGATGCCTGGTTGCCTGGTGACAACACTCCCCCTTTCTCACATTTTCAGGTGTGAAAATGTCCTTGGTTCCCAAGTATTTTATTTTGGCTAGGAAACTATCTAATCCCCCCTCTATCCCTCAGCTCCAGTGTGGCAACACTGAAGCTCCAAGATGACTTCACTCAAAAAAAAAAAAAGAGAGCTGTGAAAATATTTACAGATCCCTTACAACTCGGACACAAACTGTTTCAACTCCTACCCTCAAAATGACGCTATAGAGCACTGCACACCAGAACAACTAGACAGAAGGACAGTTTTTTCCCCAATGCTAAACAAATAATTCTGCTAAACAAATAATTCCCTCAACACTGTTCAACTATTTACAAAGTCTGCATTATTATTACTGTCATGCCCCTTGTGGAGACTGATTCTGAGGGAGAGAAGGAACAGCCAACAGGAGTGGAAGTGTGGCTCGGGAGGTTATGAAGGAGGCTGGGGAAGGGCAAAGGCTGGCTGAGCAGTCAGAGGAGGACCCAGGCCCATCCCCTATCCATCATTGGGCATGCAGGGAAGAGAGGATAAGGAAGAAACATGGTCTACTCGGGAGGAGAGGGCCTTGATCCTCTTCATGGGCTGCAGTTGTGACAACTGAATAAAAGTACGGACCTGCGTAAGGGTGAACGCTGGAAACAAAGAGTGGAGATATCTCTAGTTGATGGTTCCTCTCTGACTTTGGTGTCCTTCCCAGTGTGTGTTATCTGTGGACGTCCTCCAGCCCTTATCTTGCCTGATTTGTGTTGCTTTTTCCCTTCTTCTTGTAACTGTTTGTGTGGGAGTTTTTTGTCTTCTGTCAGGAGCCATGACACTGAGCGTTCCACTGCGTCTGAGTATTCTACCACGGTAGGAAGCACCTGTGAGCCAACCGACACCGGTCAGAATTGCCAATGGAGATGGACGACGAGCCCCAATGACATCAGACGCTGAACTATCACAAGTTGCGGTGGTTATTGGCAGAGTGATGAACATGCTGACCATTAAAATAATGACCTCAGGGAGTGAATATACACTGGAAGGACACAGGGGAGTTGGTGGGATATGGAGAGTGTGCTGTGGTGAGGGTATGGAAAAGGAGGGTGGATAATTAACAGAAGAATGCATGGTATCGAGGGTTACATAGTGACTGGAAATTAAGTGGTAGCGTTCACCGAATGGTGGATAAACTCATTACGTTATTATCTGATGTATAAATACAGCTCTGGCTGCAAGGTGCGCCAGAGCTGACTTTACTATCATTTTTGATGCTTGTTGTTACCCGAACCCAGAACAATATATGGACAAATAAAGACTTTTCTACTTGCCGTGGAGCTTTGTTTCCCTTTCTTTCTGGACTTCAGCTGAACAGCTGAGATCAAGAATATCTGGAGCTTGGAAGCAAAGTGAAGGAATAAAAGGGGCTTCACCTGTTTTCTGTGACTGTGTTTGTTTTGTATCCCACTCTGGGTCATCACAATTACTATTAATCTTCTCATCACTCCTTATCACCCATCCCCCCCACTTGTGACTGTATGACTGTAACTTTGTCGCTTGTATCCTTACGATTTATATTGACTGTTTCCTAGTATGATTGGATTGCTTATTGTACCCTATGACTATTATTAAGTGTTGTACCTTATGATTCTTGACTCTTGATGAATGTATCTTTTCTTTTATGTACACTGAGAGCATACGCACCAAGACAAATTCCTTGCGTGTCCAAAATGCTTGGCCAATAAAGAATTCTATTATCTATGATCTCAAGCCAGCTTCAGGGTTGACAGTCATCTCAGAGGTTATTCTACACCCAGATATTAAGAGCTAAGACTGTAAGTCTATGTACTTTCTTGGGAGTAAATCATACAAATCCCAGCAGTGAAGCATTCCAAGTAAACACGGAGACTGCTAAAGTGGGAATGTTACTTTGCTCTGAATCCAAGAAAGATATAATTGTTTGCTTTTCTACTGAAATATTTCTATTTAGCACTGATTTTTCTTTCTTCCATATACTTCTGACCTCTAAGTAATGTATTCAGGGCTTAGGCTTTTGTTACCCAGAAACAGTTACTTTAGATTCAGGAAATGCTTGCTATGATCAAATGGAGTTTTGACTTTCAGCACAAGGGTTCAAATTCTGTTTTTTTTTTATTTATTAAAAAGTACATGTTCTGCTGGTTAAGTCTATGGAGTTTCTCAGGCACCCAGGGCATGGTTGTCCCCAAAGTGCTTTTTCAACAGGCAATTGGACTTTTTAGGAAAACATAGGAGAACAAACCCATCAGGACTAGATTCAGCAGTCCATCTGCATTTAAAAGACAAAGGCCACTCTTTTAAAGATAGCAAAGTCCACATTTTGGACAGAGAGGACTGGTTTGAAAGAGGGGTCAAAGAGGCCATCTATGTCAAAATTGAACAGCCCTATTTAAACAGAGGGGAAGGGATATGGCATCATCTATCTCCAGTCTACAATACAATCCTTTCAACAGTTTCAAGAAGGATCCGCACCCATTTGTACCATTCAGGTGACCCTGATGACACAGATAAACCTGTTGTTTTTTGGAGTCAATGTTGAGAATATAGTCCAGTAGTCTTATTCAAAATAAAGCAAATACTTTGTTCTTATATTGGCCCTTTTTGTTTGAAATTTGGTACAACTACTGAAATCAGATTTTTTTTAATTGTGAGAATATCACTTTAGATTAACTATGGTGGTGAGTTGGGGTTTTTTTTTTTTTTTTTTTGGCCCTTGCCTATTCCAAAATCTTTTTGGGATATATTTGTGGCAATGTGTTCAGTAACACTAAAGTGCCTAAAAGTTACAATTAAATGCATCTACATCAGAGGTTATTTATACTTAAAATAGATTTTTGGAATCAAGGTCCTTACACTTCTTTACTAAGAAACATCACAAACGTTCTGCTCAGATTTAATTTATTCTACCAACCCTAAAATCATTCTACCCTTTCTGTCCTTGGTGTGGTTCATTGGGGGATATTAAATCTCCATTGTACTTATTTTCCCAAGCTCTTATTTGCTATTTCCCTAGACCGCACTCTACTACTGATTTAGCAACCTAATTCTCCACCTCCATTGTCTGTTACATTGAGAATGTCAACAGTCTATTGGTCTAATGCTATACTGATTAAATCTTCTTTTTTAGAAATTGTTCTGGTAAAACAAAGTCGTGTTAGTTTCTAGCTATGTTTGTCAGTGACTTAAATAGCTATTTCATTGCCATTCAGTCCATGACCTACTGTTTATGGCTGTGTTTGTCATCTTTAAGAGATGTGGACTTGCTGGCTGGGGAATTCTGGGAGCTGAAGTCCAGACTTCTTAAAGTTGCCAAGGTTGACAAACATTGGTTGGTGGAGCACTGCTCTGTGAAAGACTCATACATTTCTGGCTTCAGTGGGAACTTATGTAAATATGCACAAGGTTGAATATGGAAGTATGGTTTCAGTAGTAGATACATAGAAATATGTTGCTATTTCTTTTAATAATAGAATAGCTAAGTTACTGCCACAGGTCAGAGGTGGTATTCAGCTGGTTCGGACCTGTTCTGGCATCCCGGTAGCAGAAATTTTGAGTAGTTTGGCGAACGCTGCCATTTCCTGTCCTATATTCCCTTGTTTTTTTAGCTCAGCTGATTTGTGTGGCAGAGCGAAGCATGCTCTCATAGAACTGGTAGGAAACAATCCCACCACTGCCCCAAGTATATTGTAATTGTAAGTTCCAGAATTCCCAATTAGCACAGTCAAAATTAGCATAACTTATCCGCATCACCTGGCTAAACCACCAAAACATTTGGTCAGTTACTGCTGAAAAAAAAAGGAACTGAATTTGTATATCACTTTCCCCTTTATTAACATGGCAAAAAAAAATCCACATGACGAGATGGTGTTCACTATTGCAGGGAAGAATGAAGCTATATATACTGAGAAGATACGTCTACTGCAGAATCACAGAAGTGATGGGTTTAAAATCCGAAGCCTTTTCCTTCCTATTGTGAGTCAATAGATCTTTATCTGGTCTCTTGATAAGCTTTAGAAGATCTGATTTATGTTGACATAACTACTGTGTCTGGCATGAGGACCATGGATCGTTCCTCACCTGTTTTTTTATTTCAAAGTTTACAATAAGTAGAAGTCTTGTCCATCAAACAAAAATACAGATTAGACATGGGAATTATTTATCATATCACTATGAGATTGTTTTTCATTAATCTAGTGTTACAGGAACTACAGTTTTAAACACAATTCAAAATTCAATTTAATCATGCTGGGAACCAGATTTTTTTTGTAGCATCAAGAAAATATGTATCCAAGGACAACAATTTTCAAACATCATTTCTACATCTCTTCTCTGATGTATTCTAAATGTCAGATCAGATCAGGATCTTCATGTCATGATATTTATTTATCTCTATTGTAATTTGGCACGCCATTGCGAATGACCAACAAGGAAACCATACAGAACCTCTCCTGAATTGATTTGTTATGTAGAATGAGTTTCTAAATCTAAAAATTAAGTCTTATCACTGTGCCATTGTCAAAAGCAAAGTAAATAAACTCTGTTGTAAAAGCGAGACATATGTTTCACAAAATTGCAAAAGAAGAAAAGAAAAAGATTATAATAAGTTTGCAATAAACTCCACGGTTTTGTGCATAATTTTGATTGGCACCAGGTGTCTTCACAGTTGGTTGCCATTGCAGCATCAGATGACAAATTGCATTTTGTCTAAATAGTACCCAGACAATTTAAATACCTCTAGTTTAATCAAGCAAACAGTCTGGAAAACCTGGTCTTTTTGTAATTCCACCCAGATTAGAGTCACCTGTCTCAGAAGAAGATTGAATAAGTCATATTAGATAGGAAGACCATTTAATTAAACATATTATTATTTATGCCATCCAAATCACTTGACAGTAATCAAATATTTTTAAAAGGCCTTTTAGTCCATGTACCTTGTATAATGAAGGGTAGAAATAGACCAGACAAGTAATTGTAAGAACTTAATTGATTTCCTTATGCTATGCATGCGTGTCTCTGTGAATGTGGAATGTGTTACAACATAGAGTCTTTCTAGATCCTTGCTTTGTATTTTTTGGCAACTGTAGTTGCTTAGATTTAATTGGAAAGGTTTTAGGCTTTCATTGATAGCCTTGCTAAATTCTGAAATGCTTTTCCCAACAGCATTTTGAATTAGAATAATCAAAATAGTGTACTGACATGGTTGTAGTTATTTACACCCCTACAATATGTATCTCATTAGTAGACAATTCAATGGTTATTCACATTAATTGGTAAAATATACAGTGGGATGATGTTGCCACACCTTTAATCCCATTGGTATTTTATTTGATACTTTCCATATAGCAAAACCAAATGACTGTAATGGAGAACCCTCTGAACCAGCAGCTTTCAAGCTTGGCAACATTAATATGCATGAAATTTAATTCCCAGAATTCCCTAACCAGCATGCTGGCAAGAGAACTCTGGGAGTTGAAGTCCACATATTTTAAATTGCCAAGTTTGAAAAACACCACTCTGTACCTATGTATACTTCTTGACATATTATAAAACTCACTGCTATCAAAGTATATTATATTTAGTGCATGTGAATATGTGGGAACACAGAGTGAATGGGACAAAACAATGTGGACCTCCATACTTAAAGAGTTTTCCCTTTAAGAAAATAATAATGGACATAGCAATAGCACTTAGACTTATATACCACTTCACAGTGCTTTATAGCCCCCTCTAAGTGGTTTACAGTGCCAGCATATAGCCGCCAACAAAATGGGTCCTCATTTTACTGACCTTGGAAGGATGGAAGGCTGCGTCAACCTTGAGCCAGTGAGACTCGAATTGCCGAACTCCTGGCAGCCAGCAATCAGCAGAAGTAACCTGTAGTACCATCACTTCACCCACCATTTTGTGAAAGTACTGCAGCATGTTCTGAATATGGTCACCATTTCAGGTTGAAGGTTTCTCTTTGAGATGAGGAATGTTTTAAAGCAAACAATCCTCAAACTTCAAGTGTATTTTTACACATGCTGAATATAAATCACCATCCAATGCACTACAGTGCTTTTCCCTAACCTAATTATTTTTGCTCAATCAAGACAAAACTCAAAGTTTCAAAAAGGGTCAAAAGCCTCTCCACGTACATTGAGATTTGGACAATATCATCCTCCAAAGATCACAACTTTTAGAAATTAGCATCTGGATGGAGATTAAGCTTTATGGTCATTAAATAATATATTTCTTTCTTGTCTATAGCCATAAGAATCATATTCTGCTTTGCTTTTCCACTCCTGTGTAAATTCTTGGGTTAAGCTTCTATAGACCCATTCATTCTGAAATATTGGCCAGAATATCATAAATATTAGCAGAGCTATTTTAAAACTTGCTGGTATTACCATTCAAGTGCTTCAAGTGTTCTTCTCAACCAGTTAACGACTTCTGCATATTTGTTATAACTTCTTCATTTGAAAAGAAACCATACCTCTGCCTATAGGAAACAAGCATTTCAAGCCAACAGGGAGACTTGACTTAATTATCAGATTTTTAAACTGAAATTATATTTTCTAGTATGGAGGATCTATTCAACCAGGTAGTTCTCAATTTAGAACTGGTCACTTAAACACCATTTCATCAAATTTCTGATGGTCATTTCCCCACAGTCATGTGACAAAACATCAGGCACTCAGCAACTGAATTGCATTTATGACTGTCATGACTAATGACCATGATTGACAGGTTCCATTACAGTTGTAAGTTAAGGACTACCTGTATAGCTCACATACTGGCTGGCTATTGAATTGAAAATGAAATATATGTTAAAACTTGGAAATTCCAGTCCAATCATGACAGCAAAAGAACTCAGTTAAAAATTGATATTGAGAACTCAAAGCCCAGAGTTTCCAGCACAATGATTAGATGGGGAAAGCAATTTAAAAAAGAGCATGAACTGAAATTCAGTTCTAAAAATAAAAAATCTCTTTTCAAAGGCAGAACTGGAGAAACTGGATTATGTTGTTGTATTTTGCTTGGCTCCATCAACTGCTGATTTTTGAGGTTATCACAACTTTATATAAAACACAATCAAAACTTTGAGGACTTCTGGTTTGATCTTCTTCAGCAACAGGCCAAAACCTCGTCTCTGCGAGGCTTCAATCCGTGCTCGCTGCTGGAGCACCCTGAGCCGGCTGGTTTTGGGGCTAAGCCCAGAGGTGGTGAAGAGGGGGGAGACTGGCTGCAGGGTTGAGGAGAGCCGCATCTCTCCTCCCCAGCTGGCCATTACTTTCTTTCCCAAAGGCGGTTGCAGCAGTGGTCAGAAATGGCCACCACAAAGAAGAACTCGACAGGAAAAGAATGTGCAGGAGGAAGATAAGAAGAGAAAGTTTTGGTTGACCGGGTCAAACAGCAAAAGCAACAAATAAGGTACCCTGGAACTGAAACTATTAAAAAACAATAACATTGTTCCCTAAGAAGATTTTTAAGCTGCGAAGGAGAGAGAAAAGGGAAAAGATTTGGGGGTTTTTCCCCTCCTTTTCCTATACTGACAGCTAAGAGACTTAAGCAAGAAATTGGAAAAAAATCCACTTTGACATCAATAGACATTTAATGCTGAAAATAAAAAGTCAAAGGGATAATAAAGATTTCTGGATAATTAAAAGCTTTTGAAAACAGGAAAGGAGAGAAAAAGAATAAAAGGCCAGGATCTGGAAGGGAGGAGACTGCCTGGAATTAAAAAAGAACTTACAGCAAAATCTCAACAAGACTTCCAAAAGATACATTCTAACTGAAATACTGCAACAAAAAACCCAGGAAGAGAATGTCGGAAAACAAATAAGAAGATATAACTTGGGACTATTTGGATTACTTGGATTCTTGGTTATTGTTTTGAATGACTAAAATCAATCGGGTGGTTGTTTAAAACTGTTTAAAATGGCTCCACTTTTAGAAAAACTGAAAATGGAACTTTAAAAGTACAAAGAAAATGCACAAGAAGGAAGAGGTTCTTTTGGCTTCATATTTCAGTTTTTAGAAATGGAGATTTGGAAGTATGAGAAACAACAAGAAATGCCTGCAGAACAAGAAGATTGTGACAAAGAAGAAGCCATCTTTAATGAACAAGTAATCTTAGGTGGGGGGAAAAAAGGAAAGGGGGGAAAGAAAATGAAAAGTTTAAGATTGGGAAAAACAACTCCAAAAAAAAAAAAAAATAGAGTGAAAAATAAGTATAAAATCAGAAAGCAACAGAAGAGGGAAATGCAGAAGAGAGAATTAGAAGTAGAGAGAGAAGGGGGTAAAAGGGGGAGGGAGAAGATGAGAGAGAAGAAAGAAAGGAAAAGAAGTCATAAAGGACAGAAACAAAATATAGAGAAACAGGGCCTATTTAGAGATAATGGGTGAAGATTTAATGGAAAAAGGGATTCTGCAAAGGTACATAAGATAGTATGGTTATATTAGAAACAGAAATAATTTTAGAAAATATGACACAATGTATAATTAAAATGTCTGATAAAATAGCTATCGTAATTCAGTGGAATGCTTGTCAATAAATAAATGTAACAAAAGGTATATTTAATGATTTATAAAACATATGTGAAGAGAAATAAAGAAAAAATTAATTATGGAGATCATATGTGTTTTTAAGGAAGTATGATATTTAATTGAAAAGAAGTGTTAAAGATGTTAAGATTTTAATGATTATTAATGATAGAACTGAACTGGAATGGAATGAGGGTTTATAATTACATATATTTACAATCTTTTTTAAAAAATGAATATAGTGTGTATTATAAGAATGTACCAAGCAGAATTCGATTGGAAGTTATGTATTATGTATTATATTGAAGGTCATAAACTTAAGGTATATATTGAAGTTTAAATAAGAGTTGAATGGATGTAATTAAAAGATATAAAGGTGTCATACTCCAACTAGTAACTACAGGAGAAAATTTGTTTAATGAGAAAAGATAATATGAAATTGAAACAGAACAGACAATATAATGATTTGAATTGAGATGAGATAATCAAATAAAATTGAGAAAATTAAAAGAGGGGAAAAACTATATAGAAAATGTAAAATAGTATAAGATATGGAATAGAATACAAAAAGGAGCATGAAATTGAGTTTTGTGTCTGTATAAAGAAGTTCAACCCGGGACCATGCTATTTTCAAAAAAGATGTTTTACTTGTATTTTGTATGTGTGAAAACCCAAATAAAACTTTATTAAAAAATAACACAATCAAAACTTTGGGGTTTTAAAATATCTCTCTTCCCCCCTGGTTCCATCCCTCCATCCACCCTTCACATCACCCTTACCTAGCATCTTCAGGCCAGCCTGTCAATTTTCATTTGTTAAGAGTCATATTTCAATTTTATCAAAATAAAATTAAAAATAACCCCTTGTTATAAAATTTAGGCCATTGTCTTTCTGGCTTTCTTTCCCCAAATTATATTTGCCTTATATTATTTTATATTACCATCTAAAATATTTTTCTTTATCTATGAAAGATCCATTGGCATGCATACAATAAATCATACAATAAAATAATTTGCTAGATTATTTTTTAAATACTAGGGTTTGAAACAAATCTAATGAACACACCTTTATAATTGTAATGTGATATATTCATACCGAGACATACACAGACACAGACACCCAAACATACACACACACATACACACACACATGAAATAAAGAATGCATCTGTGCACATAATTCGTCTTCATATTTTCATTAGAACATGGCACTAAGCTACTTGGGAGACAAAAAATAGGCAATCTTTTTGTATCTTCAGCCAGCAATTAGTCTTCGTGGACTAGAAGTGAAGAGTTTGTCAAACTCTTTGCTTTAAAGAAAAGCAAGAATTTTTCTCTCTGTTAAGATAGGCATTACACTGGTCTGATCCAAACATATCAATTTGTAAGGTTCTTAAGCAAAAAAATTCAATTGCACTTTGATGATCTTTCCAAATTGTCCCTTAGCATTTTTGATGTTGGGGACAGAGTGAGACAAAATAAGCATTATCAGTAAAGTTGACTACAGAAGTTGATGGTTACGGTATTGTCTGCCAGTTCAGACTATGGTACTAGAGGTTCAAATTGGTCAATTGATTTGAGATTCTCTATTATTCCTTTAAGATCTATTTCTGCCAATCCTGGATTGACCACTAAGCAAAAGAGGCACATACCCAGGGCATCAAGGGAAGGGATGCATCTCAGACTTTTTTCCTCTAGATATCACACACTTTACACTTTCATTGCTGCTCTCAAATTCTATCAGACTTTTTGCTATCATCCTTTTTTTACCATGTTCAGCATCAATCTGCATTGTTAAAAACAGTGTTTTCTTTGGAATAGTACATGACTGAAGCTTAAAAGTCTGAGTCTTAATGTCTCATTAGTTAAACCTTGGAAGGGATAAGGGGCACTATTACTGGACTCTACTTAAGGTAGGAGTGCCCAATCTTGGCAACTTGAAGACTTGTGGGCTTCCACTCCCAGAATTTTCAAAGAGGAATTAGATATTTTGCTTTCATTGGTAAAAGAAGGGCCAACCACACTTTGTAGCTAGTTTGTTTATCTCCACAAACCCGGTGTGTGTGTGTGTGTGGAATGGAAGGAAACCCAAACTTCCTTTCAGCTGGATCCATGGTGACATTCTTGTACAACCCTGGTTCTGAGTTGCTATAAAGCAAGGTTGAATATTTGTTTCAGTCCTACATTTTTTTTTCCAGGTTCAACTCACTTTATACTTCTTAACCAAATGAACATCCGGCTCAGATAATAAGTAAAATCAAGATGCTGCGTTCCTTCTTGAACTTTTTAAAAAAAGTCTCCAGTTGCCTCTGCTTCTTCTGCTTTCTACAGCTTGCTTTTAATCCAACCATTGCTTGCAATAAAATTAAAAATGATCTCATTTTCTCTCTCTCTTAGGATTAGAGATCAGAACACCACAATATCCTGGCTAAACTGATGTTAACTTGTTTTGCCCTGTGATTAAGTGTTGCAATGTAGCAAAAGCTGAGGATTAAACTACAAATGTCTAGGCTTTCTGATGGGACAAGATAGTATTGTTGAAAGAAAAGCATTTGAAAGACACCATTAAGGGATAAGGGATTAAAAAGCAATCGGATATTTCATTCTGTGAATGGGAAACAGTTAATGGGGCATATAAATAGAATGGATCCACAGTGCTTTTTCTGGCTGAAGTTTACCTATCTCAGTCTAAGAGAAAGGAGTGGGGAAACTCTTAAAATGCATTTTTTTTTCCTTTTGGCAGTCTTGATAGATAATAACGAGGATTAAGAGTGAAAGGTTTAGACAAGTATCACAGGCTGCTAGAATGATAGATGTCTTGGTTTGGGAAAATTATTAGGGGCATTTGCCAGTTTCTGCATGACTGGCAAGGAAGCTAAGGCAGGAACAAATTCTGATGAGATCTTGCAATTTTCCAATTAAAAAACCTGGAGCACAGATGGGAGACAAGGTGCCTGGCTCTTGGCCACTGGAGTGCCAAAGGGATGACTAGAGAGCAAAAATATATATGAGACAGGAAAAGGAGCCATAACGGATTGAAAAATCAGTTGCATTTGTATTCAAAGAACAGGATTTCAATGAAATTTATTTCATTTTGTTATTAGCTAATTACCAAAGAACTGGTGTATGTTACTGCCATTCCATGCATAATCAAGTGTTTAATCCAGTTTTTCCTCAGCCTTGGCAACTTTAAGAAATGTGGGCTCCAACTCCCAGAATTCCTCAGCCAGCATGCTCCATCAGCTTGCTGGCTAGGGAATTCGGGGAGTTGAAGTCCGTACATCTAAAAGTTACCAAGGTTGACAATCATTCCTTTTGTGCAAGGTTAGGGAACTATGGCCCTTTTATGACTCGTGGACTTCAATTCCCAGAATTCCTGAGGCAGCCATGCTCAGGAAATATTGTCTGGCTCTGGAATTTTGGGAGTTGAAGTCCACAAGTCACTCCCCCCAACACAACTCACAGTGAGGACAGAAGTCCCTAACCCAGTCCCAATCTTATTACACTATGTGACCTTGTTGCACAACACGCCGGCCCTGCAAGTCTATCATACTATGTTGACATGAAGTTATATTCTGTTCAGAAGTCTGACAGCCCACGGGTAGAAACTGTTCTTCAGCTTGTTGGTGCAGCTGGCTATGCTTCTATATCTTCTACCCGGCGGTAGGAGAGTGAAGAAGTGCTGAATGGGATGTGAGTTGTCCCTGAGAATTTTCCTCACTCTTTTAAGGCAGTGAGCCTTAGCGATGTCATCTAGTGGTATCAGGGAACAGCCCACAATGTTTTGTGCTGTGCTTACAACCCTCTGTAATGTCTTTCTATCTGCGGCTGTCAAGCCAGCATACCACACCGTAATGCAATATGTGAGGACGCTTTCTATTGTGGAGTGGTAAAAGGAGGTCATCAGTTGTTCCACTTTATTCTTTCACAAGAATAAGGAAATAGAGTGTACTACTAAGGACATTGTAGTGTACTACTCCCAGCAACCCTTCCTTGCTCTTGGCCATGCTGATTGAAGTTCCCAGAACTGAGGGTCAGAAATAATTGATAGTTTACAGGATTCCCTGCATAAATCCAGCACAATTATAACAATTAAAAACTATTTTTGATATTGCAAAAGTAGCTAACAATATGCCAGGGAAAACATAGCAGTTGTGCATTTAAATGAAGTGGGAACCATGCAGAATTTTGCTTGCGTATCAGCAGACTACGATGGTTACTTCTTTAAAAATATTCATTTCTTATGGCCCATTTGTCAGCTGAGAACTACTTGGATGAGGTACTAATTTATTATTTGTCTCAATTCATTCAATTCCCTCTCAACAAATGAAGACAGAAATGGAACTAAAACCATTATTTTTTCTGTTCAAATTAATTCAGCTGTTAAAATATATCCTATTTAATAACACAATCTTGAAAAAAGAAATTCAATTTTATTTCATTGTATAATTCTATTTCAGCAATCCTAAAGTATTGGTCTGATTGGTTTAAAAGTTTCATGAGCCAATACAAGCTAGGGAATATTTTCATTAGATCATGTAATAATATTTTCACTGTGCAAATAATGTTTTAATCAATAAAAAGGCAGGGTATGTTTTGTAACAAGTCAACAGTGAGAAAGAAAGACGCTATTAGGAAACCTGTCCTCAAATTTTTATTTAATTCAACAATATCAATCTTTATCAATACCTTTTGTTTGGATTCTCATTTGCTAGTGTCTGTAGAAAACTAAACTTAAAACTTTTTAATTATTCTCTGCCAACTTGTCAATGGCTCTGGAATTATCTACCCATACATTTTTCAGCAGATTGATTTTTTAATTATATAAATAGCTATTTCCACAACATAGACTATGTCATTTATTATGTCATTTTGTAAACATATATGATTGACTTATTATTTTGAACTTTAATTAGGTATGGCCAAGTTATATTTTCTTTGCCATTCTGGAATCAGAGTCTGAGACTGATTATTATTTTTTTATCATTTACCTGAATTTCTCATACAGGATAATCCTTATTACTAAAGAAGAGGAGATCGTGTTGAGATACTAGCTTGCATGAGTTGAATCATATTTGTAAATGCTAAAATTTGCAGGTCAGAATGATGATTATGTTCAGAGGCACATTTTTTAAAAAATAAAATGTCACTTCGTTCCTGTTAAAAGTTGTTGATGAAACTGCAATGCAATTTTCAAACATTTCATCACATTTTATCATTAAAGAACTCACAGTTTCTTTGCCAATTTTTATGGAGATCATTTTGAAATTCTACCTTTTTAATTTTTTTCTTATTCCAAGTCCTTCAGTGATAGCATTTACATAGCCACAGCCATTTTATCTTGCAAAAAGTCTAGATGAACACTGCAAAGCAGTAAAGAGAATCATAAAACTCTTGGGTGGATGACACTGTTGAGCTTCTAGTCTACCAGATGGATTTCCTGATGTCCTGCTGTCAACTCTGGCTAACATCTTCCATGAGACTAACCAATGGCTACCAGAAGGTGATTCAAGAAGGTCTGTTTCAATTGCATTTATGAGTCAATTGTTTTGAACTGCAATGATTAATTAATGAATATTTTAAGTACCAAATTTATCACTTGCCTAATTAAAATCAAGTTGCAAGACACACTTTTTCATTGTGTAAATAATTGTCCTGAAACTCAGTCATCCGAAGTAGGAAGCTTACATCATGTGCCATGGTACTTCCTTTCCCCCCACACCCTTGACACTGCCAACAGTAACCAATGATGTATAGCAGAAGTGTGAAGTTATAAAATGACATCATGGGATAACTAGAGTGCTGTTAAAGAACTGATCTTCATTTAGTGATTATATTTGGCATGTTTCTTGAAACATGTCTATGAGTCATGGGATCCACCTATTATTCAGTCAATATAATTTTCTATCTCCCCCTTTGTTATGCTTCCTCTATTACATCCATTTCTTCACCTGCAAATGTTACAGCTTTTAAAACCAAAGGGACTTCAATGTTTTTGCTTTCTTTTCTTTAAAAAATGGCTCTATCTCTTGAAAGTTTGTAAAAGTATGGGAAAAAGATTTTGGATATGAACTTGATGAGTCAGCTTAAAACTCATGGTGTAGAATTGCCTTTACATCTATTTTGGCATGCCATCAAGAATTAACTATAAAAATATTTCATAGATGTTACTATGCTCCCTTAAAAGTACATGAAATTGAGCAGCATTAATCAAAGTCTTCCCATATTGCCTTGAAAGGAAAGTGATCATACTGAGTGGATGGAATTCTCTGAGCATGGTACTTGAGTTGCAGATATTCCATTGCTCTGCCAGGTAGCCATAATCAAAACAGGTGGTTTGGAGAAATGAAATTTGCTGATTGGCAAGGATGATATATTGCTATATCTTGCCTGCTTCTTGTGTGCAAGATTGGGATGGTTCTGTGGGTAGATATTGTTTGCAAAAGATTGATGCCTAATAGTTGGTAGATTATTTATTTGTCTGATTGATCGTGATTTCCCTGTTTCCCAAAGATAGGCTCAAGTTATAGAAAGATCTTGACAGACTGCAACACTGGGCCTTATCTAACAAAATGAAATTCAGTGGTGAAAAAAGTAAGCCCTATATACAGGATTAAGATCACGTGAATTGTTAGTACCGCTTGGTAAGATCACATATTCAATTTTGGTCACCACAATATAAAAAAGTATAAAAAAGAAAAAGTGCAGAGAAGATCGACAAAAGTGATTAGGGGACTGGAGGCTAAAACATATGAAGAAAAGTTTCTGGAATTGGGTATGTCTACTTTAATGAAAAGAAGGACTGAAGTGATATGATAGCAGTATTCCAATATTTGAGGGGCTGCCCCAAAGAAGAGGGGGTCAACTTATTCTCCAAAGCATCTGAAAGCAGAACAAGAAGCAATGGATGGAAACTAATCAAGGAACCTAGAACTAGAGGAGAAATTAGAGAAGCAACCTAGAACTAAGGATAAATTTCCTGAACAATTAATTGATGGAATGACTTGCCTCCAAAAATTGTGGGTGCTTCAACCATGGAGGTTTTTAAGAAGAGATTGGACAACCATTTGTCTGAAATGTTATGTTTCCCGCTTGAGCAGGGGGCTGGAATAGAAGACCTCCAAGGTTCTGGTATTTCAATGTTTGGCTCAGTTAGGTTGATTATGTTGTGTAGTAGCATTGCAGTTGTTTAGTTTGGCTCAATTGATATGAAGAGAACAGCAGTGTGGTTCTTTTCAGTTGCTAGATATTTTGTTCTTGAATCCATTGAGATGGTGATATGATGGAATCTTTGCAGCTATCAGCTTAGGTGTTTGAATTTCTTGGCAAATTCGATAGGCTGTATGTAGGGTTTCCTAATAGTGAAAGGATAGGATAGGATAGGACAACAAGTATGTATACTTTTGGACATCATTTGGAAAATTGTGAAAACTACAAATTAACAATTACTTAATTCTTACAGAGGTAAAATCTTCATTTTTTCCAGTAGATATAAAATAGGACTATAACAAATGAATCATTTTTGTAAGTTGCCATGTTTACTGTAGTAAATACTGGAAATTCAGGGTACATCTTTTTTTGAGCAGTTGGTGGTTTAAAAGTGTGCTAAATTAGCTAAAACCTAACAGCAAAAACTCTTGAATTGTTTTAAAATAATAGATTATTTTACTCACATGCGGTTTTTAGTTTTAATTATATCAGCAAAATAATTCTTCACAGATTATGTTAATATATTCAGATGTCTTTTTGGTTAGAAAAATTAAATACATTATTGACTTTTTTTTACAATTCCTGTATTTTTAGATATTCCCAAACAGGACAAGAATTTGTTTTGATTTGCTTTTGATTCATTTCTATTTGATATTTCTATTGTTTTATTTTTCTTGTGCAGTTTAAAATGATTTCCAAAGTTTGTTGATTGTTATATGTTTAAATAAAGCATTCACTTTTTAAAATTGCACAACACTTGTTTGTTATTTGAAGCCTCAAATCTGCAAATAGAATCTAATGCAATTACAGCTTCTGGGCTTTCATCTCACTTGGTATGACAAATATTTTATTGCTCTTTTAGCTGTCTAATTTTGTGAAGATCTTTATCAACAAAGTGTTAGAGTGGGGTCAAAAAATGGATAATGCAGTACAGGCACTTGAACTGAAAATAGTTTTTAAAACAAAAAATATACTAAAAAATGTCCTGCTTTCAATTTAGTTTTACAATCTTCCTTCTAAAAAAAATGTCCCATAGTTTTAGAAGATGCTAGGGAGGATTCTTCCTTCTGAACATTTAAGTATCTCTCCCACACACACCCCTAACAACTTCCAGTTGAAATAGCTGATCTGTTTGCCCCTCAAATGGTTAGCTTTTCAAACTGAATTTAAAAAGTATGGAGCAAGCTAACTTCAAATATTTAGTTATTTACTGTGGCCATGCCATTTTGCCCTGCTTTTTAGTCATGATCTAATCTAGTTTTAGCATCTAATAGATAAAAATAGCGGAGATATAAATCAAATATACTGTGTTTGATCTCAGAACCAAAGAAAGCTCAATTTGTAAGAGAGGACATGAAAAAAAGTTATTGAAGCATAGCCAAAATTTACTTAAATTGTAGACAAGACTAGTAATTTCTGTTAAAAATACAGATGCTATAAATTCGTTAAAATAGCCTGTGGGTTTTCAAGCCATATTCAGGGATTTCTATGTCTGTTTAAAAGATTCTGAATAATGTGTTTTAGGTACTATAGAACAGGGGTCCCCAACCACCGGTCCGTGGACCGGCACCGGTCCGTGGAACAAGTCCTACTGGGCCGCTGGTTTGCTGGCGCCGCCATCTTTTTGATGAAAAGTGCTTCCGGTGAGCTTTTCCGGGTAGAAAGCTCACCGGAAGCACTTTTTCATCAAAAAGATGGCGGCGCCAGTGCTTCCAGTGAGCTTTTCCGGTGAAAGCCATTTCTACCCGAAAAAGCTCACCGGAGCGCTGAGCGCCACCATCTTTTTGATGAAAAGTGCTTCCAGTGAGGTCACCGGAAGCACTTTTCATCAAAAAGATGGCGGCGCCCAGCTAATGCCGGTACCGGGCCGCGCCATAAAAAAGGTTGGGGATACCGGGCCGCTGCATAAGAAAGGTTGGGGATCACTGCTATAGAATGTCTTTTTTTTAAAAAAAACTCAGCTTTCTACCACCTTCTGAACTTTGTTTCCTTGATTCCACCTCCATATCAGACAAAAAAAAAAAAAAAAGACTCTCACCTTATTACTAGATATAAAAGATCTGGACATTGGTACCTCCTGCTCATTCTTTATTCCTACTAATTCCAGTCCTTAGGGCAGAGGTGGTATTCAACAGATTCTGGAGAACCAGTAGGAAATTTTGAGTAGTTCGGAGAACTGGCAAATACAACCTCTGATTGGCCCCGCCCTCATCTATTCACTGCCTCCCGAGTCCCAGCTGATCAGCTGGGTTTCTTTTGTTGCCCTGCACAGGAGAACAGAGCTGGAAAGCAGATTGGGGAGGGAATAGAGATTTTACAGTAACTTTGCCCCAGGAGTGGGGTGGGAATTGAGATTTTCTAATATCCTTTCCCTGCCATGCCCACTAAGCGACGCTTACCAAGCCACGCCTACAGAACCGGTAGTAAAAAACTCTGAATCCCACCACTGCCTTAGAGTATTCCTAGTCACTGCAATGAATGTACATGCATGTCTGAGATGACTTTATGGGTCATGATTTCATGTTTCTTTCTGAGAAGTAAATGATCATTTGCCTACTGAGGTAGGCTGAAAGATTTTGTAATATGAGGAAACTGGTCTTTCTTCATGTATTGTTATAACAATAAGGAATCCTGGTATGAAGGTGTCTGAGCCTGTAATAAGTTTATGAACCTGAAATGTGACTTCCATTAGTGTGTTTGCAAAATTCACCTTTGGACAAAAGATTGAAGAACCTCAATGTGCTACATTTGGTGTTATGCCAAAGTCCTTTGTTTGCAAAATTAAATTAACTAATTTCAAAAGTTTGAGGTGTGTGATCTTAAAGCATGGAATTTCAGCCAAATGTAAACGTTGGCTCTGGTATATAAACATACATCCTAACATCTGACTTTGCAATTTCTGACTATGAAATTAGCTCTTTGGTAAAATCGAAGATAGAAGATGGTTTTAAGTGTGGAAAACTATGATTTCTTCCACCTCTGTTGATCAAAATCTTCCTTCAGGTTACAAGAAGGACATGGGTGGTCCTTAGTTCTTAAGTAGACACGCCATAGTTCAAAGGCTTATGATTAAGAAGGTACAATGTCTAACCTAACCTCATATATCTTACATATATATGTGTTTGTAACAAATATGATTAAACTAATCTAAGCCTTATGTTCTCACTTTGAGCCTAGCCTAATATTGGCAGGCTCTCTTGCTTACATGAACTAATGCTTAGATGCTTCAGTAGCATTAATCTGATACATATGTGTTTGCTTTTAATGTATACACAAACACATCCTGGCAATGAAGGATATATCCAATGAACTAACTTGAAGAAAAATCCATTCTGAGTGGCTGCAAGTAGGCTGGCTACAGCTAAACACGATCACATTAAGTTTGTTTATTTGACCTGTTGCAACAATGCAGATTCTCAATGGTCTACAGTAATTAAGAGCAATAACAAAGGCCATCACTATTAAAAACATCTATAGCAGGAGCAAAATTAAACACATATAGCTATAATATAAAACCCAACGATCCTGGCTGTCTTGTCAGTCATGATGGGACCTCAAAATAATTCAATTTTCCAAAGTTTTTGGAGTGCTAAAACTAGAGAGCAGACAGATTTCTAAGGAGAGTGTAGACCTTGGCCCCCCAAATAGTAGCAGCTATTGTTCAAAGTAGGCAGAAATGGGAGGTCATCAGCAGGCTTTCTCATGAACGGTGAGTCAGTTCTGATTGTAGAAAGCAATTCTTCTCCTCAGTGCCAAGCTCTGAGAAGCTAGACTGATCAATATTAGTATGTTGAATTGTGCTTGGGAGCTAGTGAAAACCTGGGATTGGGAAATGTCAGCTAATGAATAGTCTGAACTATGATCTTCCAAGTACCGTATTTGCCGGCGTATAAGACGACTTTTTTGCCCCGAAAAACATGCCTCCAAGTGGGGGGGTCGTCTTATACGCCGGTATATCCACTGCCGGCTTTCGGAGGCTTGTTGGACGCAGCGAAGGCGCCTCTGGCTTCCTGGATCCCCTGCGTCGCTTCCGCTTCATCCCGCTCGCCTCGCTCCGCCCGAGGCTGCAGCCTTCCTGCTCTTCCCACGGCCCCTGGCACTCCGCCCTGCCGCTGCAGCCCCGGGGATTTCTGGAGGGCGTTTCCGGTGGTGGTGGGGGGTCGTCTTATACGCCGGGTCGTCTTATACGCCGGCAAATACGGTAGTTTATAAAATAAAATACCATTTAGTATGCATTGTAATAATACAGGCACATAGTAATAAGGTTATATATTACTATTATGAAGTCTCCCCAGTCCATGCATGGGTACAACTGATGGAAAATTCCCCCAGACCAAGGTCTACACAGAAATAGCTTCAATCTATTTCTAGATTGATAGATCTAGATATTTCATCTATTTGTTTCTTTAAGACACCTTCAAAATAACAGCATAATAGCATAATTCTTAAATAAGCATACTAAATGAAAATATTTTTTAAAAATATTTTTCTTATTTAAATGGAAGAGCTGTACGTTCATACCATTTCAAGTTACCTATCTGAACAGAAGTTCCAAAAGGCAACCTTAAAACCTCAGAAAACAATGCATGATAAGAAAAATGTTGATCTATTCCACTACTAAAAAGAAAAAGAGGAGAAAGAGGAAGAGAAAAGGAAAGAGCTTATTGAAGTTGGCAAGGAGTTTCCAAATTATGAAGCCAACAACATTTCATGCACATCATATTAACCATCTACTAGTATTTAGTTGAGCAGAGCAGAGCTTCTGTAATTGATTTTATTTATTTATTTAAAATTTGTATGTCTGCCCAGTCACTTTCATTCTCTGGGCAGCTTAGAAGCATAAAAGCCCAATATATAAACAGTAAAAAACAGCAATCCTCCTTTGACAACAAAAGCTTATATGGCTTGGGATACGGTTACCTGAAAGATCATTGTTTCCTGATTACATCCACCCAACCCACTAGAGCAGGGAGGCAGGGAATGTCCTAAGGACATCTGGTGGGACCAGAAAAAGGGCCTTCTCTGTTCAATGTGAGGGCCAATCTAATCTCCATAGGGATGATGTTCCAAAGGGAGGGAGCCACCACAGAGAAAGCCCTTCTTCTGGGTCCTCCCAGATGTACCTCCTTAGGACATTCCCTGCATCCTTGCTTTGGTGGGTTGGGTAGATGTAACCAGGAAAATATGGTTCTTCAGATAACCTGGTCCCAAGCCTGATAGGGTTTTGAAGGTGACGACCAGCAGCTTGAACTGTATCTTGAAACAGATCAGCAGCCAGTACAGATCCTGCAAGAGAGATGACACCTGTGCATGCCTAGGTCTGCACAAAACCATACAGACTGCTACATTTTAAAGCATGACTGGATTTTTACGGTTACCATGGCCCCAACTAATTTATATTTAAATATTAATGGTATTAATAACTAGAACTGACTGAAACAAAACCAGTGAAGCTGATGCAGGTTTGGTTCAATGTAACTCAGACACTATGCTTCTACCAGTGTGAACTTTTAATTCATCCTTTAATAGATAAACAAACCTAGATTTGAACCAAAGTTGATGTTTTAAGATAACTTCATGGATAAACCTATCAAGTCTCTAACAGAAAAGGGAAAATACATTCTGTTATAGCTAGGCTTTCATAAGAAAGAAATAGTGGTTGTAGCCTTCTAATTTTTATGCCCTGTGGGGTAATTTCTTAGCTATTATGGCTCTCCTTATTCCCCTCCCCTGTTTCTTTTGTGTTTTGTCTTAGGAAATATTAGATGTATTTACCTTAAGCCATAGGTTAACAAAGTTTCCCATGAGGAACTGGGTATGTCTCCAGCTGTATTTTGACTAAATTTTACCCATGGACCATTAGTGTTTGAAGCAAGGCTTTATCTTCATGAAGACAAAATTTATTGCATTTTTTTTTTAAAGAAAAGGGAAATTGGGGGCATTTGAAATAAAACATTTTTATTTGGGTGGGAGGGCTGGGAGTGAGGGTGCTGTTTTAACATGCTGTCTTTGAAAGCTTCAGCTGCTTTTTCAACAGATGTTTGAATTTATTCCTTTCTAAAGCATGTATATGTGTGTTAGCCTCCTCACATGTGTACCATGTTTTGTAATAACAAGCAAAGGTCACTGACTCAGTGCAGATTCCACGGGATAGATTGCTTATTTATGTGCTTTGGTTTGGTAAGGAGCTCTTCTCAAGTGCTAAAATTGATTTAGTTTTTCCATATGCTTTGAACTGGGAGCTACATTGGTGTGTCAGCTTCACAACACCAAAACACATACTTATGCACTTACTCTTTCCCTCCACATTGGTAAATCTTTCTTACTTTTGACTTCTCTCAGATCTACTGTTTGTTTCACTTAAAAGACATTGCCTCCTACCCAGTTCTACTTATGTGCAAGAACATCCAGACACTTGAAGTACTACTTAATAGCCTTCCCCAGAGATGCCTAACATCTTCTTCATCCACTATACACCTAGATTTTCAGTGGGGACTGATTCAGTAGAATTAATATCAGTACAGAGAAACATATTTTCACTTGCTTCAAGCAGAGAAACAAGCCATTACAAATAGGTCTTTTCTGGATTGGTATATATATTTTATGAATAATAAGACTTAAAAAATGCTGGTTAGCTATACAGAATCTAACAACCACAACATCCTGGCTAAGATATTTCAATTTCGTAGCTGGAGCAGTGGGGTTGTATGGTGAGCCAGAACATAACAGTTGTGATTGATTGGTACCAAAGTATTGGCTCCTGTGTGAGGCAATCTGTGCTGTGATTGGTAGCTATGGGTGTGGAGGGGAATTTCCCCTTTTCCTGCCCTTTTCTTTTGTGTTCCTTGTGTGTGATTTACCTGATGATGATCCTGTTGCCTGACTGTCTACTTTGTTGTACATATAGATGTTAAATATATTTATTTATATAAAATTACAAGTTTGTGTCAGCATCTAGGACTTCATTTGTCTACCTGCTGCACAATTCCCCAATTCCCCTTCCATCAATGACCTGACTTTCACCCCTTTTACAGCATATAAGGAATCATACAGTAAAAAAACTATGCAGGGAAGAACATATATTCATGGTTCTTCTGGTCAGAGCACATGGCTTTGTCATTATCCTCAGACTTGCAAGATGAATTCATGGCAGAACGTCTACAGCTTCAGCCTTACAGATGTCTGAGACTTCAAAAATCAGCCGGAGCTCTTTAACACTTCAGTCAGCTCCTATGGAGATAGTGGACCTCACAGTTTAGATCCTGACTGTCTGTGTGAAACTGTCTTTGGAATGCTAGCGAGGCAGGTTTGCTCTTATTTTAATAGGAGAAACTTCAGAGCTCTCCAAGGTACTGTTTTTATTCATTTATGCTGTGTGGATTACCTGTAGAGAGATTTGGAGGGAGCATACACTGAGTTCCTCATCCCCAGAGACAAACTTTAACAAGCGAATTCAGATTTGGAGGGGACGTTTGGCTGATAGAGCAAGATGGAAATGAATACACCCCCCCAGTTTTTCATTTTGCAATAAGATTTCATAACCTGGTGGATATCTAACCTCAGTTTTAAAAGGTAGTTCATATCTGCTTCTAAATGCTCTTTTCATAATGCTCTGGACATTGACAATCATAAAGGTGGATATTTCCCCCCTTGTGATTTAAACCAAAAGCTGCCAACAAACTGCAACAAGTCTGATAATGTTATTCTTTCTTTGAAAAAGATAAATATTTCCCAATGGTTGTAGATTAATTTTAGAATCAACAAACAGAACAATTACTCAGGAAGTGTGCTTGGGGTTCAGATTTTCTTCCATATATATGTTTCCTAATTGGAAAGAGACTTATTCCCTATAATATTAAATCACAAACCAAGTTGAAATCCTAACAGACTAAAAGATAAACAGCAGTCTGAATTTATCAATGTCAGAAAAAGTATGCAAAATAAACACTTAAATGGAATCTAAACATATTGCAAGTTGATGTTAAGGAGATCCCAAGCTTCTTTCAAAGAGCTCATGGTCTGCTATTATTTTATCCTCGCAACGTCCTTCTAAAGTGAATTTGGATGAGATAATGAGTGACTCAATCTTGTTCAGTGAGTTTAATTACTGGAGTTAATTAATGTGAATGGTGATTCTTGTGTAAATGCATCACTAATCTAATTATAATAATTATTAATGTAAAATTGTTGCAACTTTTTCAGGTAACAGATGTAAATAATTTCATTTCCAATGTTAAGAAAACCCCCCCACTCCAAACATATGGGTTATTTGCTTTTCCCAAAAACAATTTTACTCCTAAAATTCTGACCACATATTGTTTTGTGTAAGCAAGTTCCCTTCAAATAAAATTATCAAGTAATTTTACTTGATAAATATTTTTATGTGCCCTTTTCTCAATACATTGTTATATATCATTTGGTGCGATATTATTCAGGATTTTTTTTTCTAAAGGATAACTGAGTTTGACTGCATTTATTGGTCTAAAAGTGCAATATTAGGTTAATTAATTTCCATTAAAATGAGAAACCAATGAATTCCAGCTGCTGTGTTGTAAGTGAGAACAAATGGCATTCAAAAGATGCATAGATGCATCTATGTGGGGTAAAAAGTAAACAAAACTTCATAACAAGCTCTTCATAATTCTTCCCACTACATGAAATGACTTCACAATTTCAGGTGTTTTTTTTTAATCCATTTCTGGAACAGATGAACTGCTCAATTGGATTTTTTAATCAGTTTCCTAGAATACAGTTTAATCAGCTTCCTATTAAAGTAGACATATTTAAGAATGTTAGTTTTTAATTTTGATGGTTGCGTCACAGGGTGCAAAGTTATAAAATGTGAAGAAATTCCAATTTTCTATCTTGCGTTTTTTGGATATGAGTCTTTGGATTAGAAAATGTAATCTTATATCCAAAAAAGAAATTCTAACCCCCAGTTCTGATTTCTATCCTACATAGATCTGGCATGCCTAAAGTATCTCATCATTAGTCACATAAAATCATTTGCCATTCCAAACTTAAACTTGGAATGAGTTCCTATGCAGTTAAAAAATAAAACAATTAAAAATGGAAAGATACAAAATGAAAAAAAATCCATAGCTCTCCATTATCTTAATTTTTACTTAAAACATGTGTATGCCTGTCTCTGTTTCTGTATATGTATGTGTAGACACACACATATTTTTGACTTTGTTCATGGTATTTCTCTTTTATTTGTATTGCTATGACTGATTTGCTTGCTTTATAATATGATGGTTTTAAATTTCCTGGAATATGGATCAAGTTTATAATCTAATTTGAAATGTATCCATTATGTATTTTGGTCCAAATCAGATAGAAGATAACATTTGATTTTACATGTGTCATAATGATATGAAAGACTTAAAAAAAAACCTAACTTACTTTTTAAGTTTTACAAGTTATTTTTAAATAAATATAATGGGACTCTTGGGACCATCAATTCCATGCGAATGCCTGAATAGGAAAACCCAACTTGTCATATTTCTCCACTGTCACTTATTTTTTTGCTATATTTGCATATTATATTTTGGATTCCTGATGTCAGAAAAACAAATGAAAGTCTTGGATTCTCAGCATCATAATCTTGCAATTCAGACCTGGGATAGTTGATGTTATTGCTATCTTATTGCAGAAATTATATCTTCTTAGTACAAAATACCTTTTTGTAACCTGTCTGTCTCTAGTTGAACTTTTCATTTCCTGGTTGCTGCAAACCACTGAATTATGGCGTTTGTATAATATAATTCCATACTCAGTGAAACAGTTACAGAATGTTCAACTGTCTGATTATAGTAAGAATTACTTCATGCTCTGTGGTCTTTATTTGAAGACATGTAGCAAGACCTCTTGAGGACAAGGTTTACAAGGATTGATTGAAGAAACTTGGTCTGTTCAGCCTGAAGAAAAGAAGACTGAGAATTTTCTAAGGAACATGTCAGGAACTACTTTTATTGCCATAGAAACTAACTAATAGATATGAGTTGCAGGTTCCTTAATTTAGCCTGAAGGTAAGATCTGTACAACAGTGAACAGTTTACCATCAAGGCTGCAGGTTCTCCATTTCTGGAAGTTTTAAGTAAAAACTGGACAAATGCTACTCATGGATGGTTTGATTGGATTTCCTGCACATTGAAGTAAGTTGAACAAGATGAGCCTTGTGTTTCCTTCAGCAACATTATGATATGATTTTATAAGGGAAAGAATAATTATCTGGTCCTTCCTTAGACATAGAAGCTGACTGAGTCACTTTCAGTTTCAGATTGGGAAATTGAAAAACATAGAATAACAGAGTTGGAAGGAACCTTGGAGGTCATCTAGTCCAACTCCCTGCACAAGCAGGAGACCCTATACCATTTCAGACAAATGACTGTACAGTCTCTTTTTGAAAACCTCCAGTGATAGGGCACCCACAACTTCTGAAGGCAAGGCATTCCACTAGTTGATTGTTCTCACCATTAGGAAATTTATCCTTAGTACTAGTTTGCTTCTCTCCTTGATTAGTTTCCATCAATTGGTTTTTGTCTTGCCTTCTGATGCTTTGGTAAATAGTTTGCCCCCTTCAACTTTGTGACAGCCCCACAAAGAGCACTGCTATCATATCACCCCTGGAACACTGCTATCATATCACCCCTAGTCCTTCTTTTCACTAGACTAGACATACCCAATTACCCAGAATACATCTATGTATCAATCCAGCTGGATCACTGGAGTGATAGATAACAAATCCATGAATGTCAGTGAAAGGACCTCCACCTATAGTAGATTAATTCAGAATAACAAGCACCATCAAATAACATTTCTTCATCTTTGCAAAATCTACTCTAAACATCTGGTTGACCATGCAACCAACGGTAGTAATTATATAAAACTTATTTTTGAAATGGCAAAGCCTTAATGAGCAATGGGGTATATTACAAGCAAACAATATTCTGTGTGTCTGAGTGAAAAAGAGAACTAGTTCTAAATATATATAAAACATGTTCTAAACATTGAAGCTGAACAGCGGTAATTCATTCAAAGACACTAATTCTTTAGTTGTCTCTAAAAACTTCTACACAGGATGTATTGTAGATTGGGCACCAGCTGAATCAGAAGTTTTAGACTGCCAGATTCCAAAATGCATAGCAAAACATGATGCATCATACCCAAAAAGGAACACAGATTGTCTTTCCCAAAGAAAATTGACGGTTGTGGTTTGTTGCAACTGAAGCAGACAGTAGAGGATGAAATCAAAGATCCATATAATTATGTAAAGTGGTGAATGGTGAATGTTAGGAAATATTTAGAGGGAAAGCATTTTCAAGGGTGGCACACAAAGCTGTTAAGTTACAATAGTATTGAAAAGTACTGGAAGTACTATAAACATCAGCATAGTCATTATCTAAAAATAATAAAAAAGCAGAATGAATAGTAATAAAACACAGCAACAGCTTCAGATTGCATTCCTCAAGAAGGAAACAGAAGGATTAATATTTGCAGCACCGAAGCAAACATTAGCAACAAATGCCACAAAAATCAAACAGCAATCCAGATGAAGATGACTAAATTGTGGAATGCTATTCTAAAAATGGTTGGTTAGTTAGTAAGTTGTGTATCACTCTTAGTCCTATTTTCAGTAGCGAAGCACCAACTTTCAGTAGAATGACTTTGGGGTATGCTTAGGGACAGATGTTAAATATGTTTTAACTGATGAAAGTATTTCCCCATTTTAAAAAACCTGAAAAAATCTTATGAAATAAATGGTCATTGAACATTTTTGCTATTAGGCCACTTTCCTACCCCACAATATATTGTCACTGTATAACTATCTCCGGTCTGGTGATCTTAGAAGATTTTTTTTCAGTTTTGTTTGAAAAAGGAAAAGTGTAGGTCTTAGGCCATGAAACAGCTTCTTATCCATTTCTCATTCTTTTTTAATCTTCTTAAATGGAATTGTTTAAAACAGCAACTCTTTATGTCAGAACATGTATTTCCTCTCTTTCGGGAATGGTTAGGGTTAGGCTTTCATTCAGATATCTTCTTTTTTTAACCTTAATTTCAAGTCAACTTGACTAAATAATGAAGAAAAGCAAACATTTTGTTAAGTATACTTGTTAAGCCCATCCTCCAGCTCAGTAAGATATAATCCTGAAAAGAGTAACATTTCATTTTTAAGCAACTTTACTAATAAAAGATTCTCATCTTTGTCTTAGGCACTATTAGCACCAGACTGTAGCACACTGAGAAGTAAGAGGAGCGATTGCTTTGCTTGTAACATAAGCTATCACATTAGCACCACATTCCTTCAATTTTATGAAGCATTCCTCTGCAGATTTAGCACTCATTGGTTTGACTAGTTCCCTGTTTTTTGTCATGGCTTAGCTATGTTTTGAAAGTGGTGCTAAGCTGGCTAAAAACCAAAGCCTTGTTTTCTTTAGCACTCTATGCTTGCATTGAAGAGCTGTAGAAGCTTAAAATGGTGTCTGTTTCTTCTTTTCAATGTCTCAATCAATCAGAACAAAGCTGGAAGGGCCCTTGGAGGTCCAATACCCTGTTCAAGCAGGAGACCCTATTCAATTTAAGACAAGTAGCTGTCCAGTCTTTTCTTAAAACCTCCAGTGATGGTGCACCCATAACTTCTGAATGCAAGCAATGCAATGGTTAATTGTTCTCAAGTTAGGAAGTGCCTTCTCAATTTTAGGTTGCTTTTCTCCTTGATTGTGTTCCATCCATTGTTTCTGGTCTTCTGGTGCTTTGGAAAATAGGTTGACCCCATCATCTTTGGGCAGTCCCTCAAATATTGGAATACTGCTATCATGTCAGCCCTAGTCCTTCTTTTCTCTAGACTAGTCATACCCAGTTCCTGCAACCATTCTTCAAAAGTTTTAGTCTCCATGCTTTTAATCATCTCTTGATTAAATTTAAATTAAAGTCTTCTACATGCAGCAACATATATAATTATTAGTCATTTATGAGCCTGCAAACATCCTGATGGTCATTAGATGCTTGTCTCTTTGCTGTCATTCTAAAAGTTATCTGGGGATTTATAGGCCGGCTATGATTTCCTTAGAACCAACTCAATTTACCAATTTAAAGATCATCTCATTAAATTATTTACTCTTTCTTTCTTAGATTCGGAAATATCTTTATTATGAAATTCAAAATGTAAGGAACTAATTATTTGGAGTATAATAAGCAGACAGTGTAGAAGTATTTACTACACAGAGAATGAGACTAAGAGTAGAATTATCTTACTTACACCTTTCATTTATTTCTTGGATTCCTACCCTGCCTTTCCTCTAGGAGTTCAAGGCATCATTTGTAGTATTTCTTTCTCCAATTTTGTTCCAGTAACAATTATGTGACATATCTTAATCTTACATGTAATTAGGCAGGGGTGGGATTCTACCAGTTCTGTCCACCTCTGTAGAACCGGTTGCTCTGAAGAGCAGTGGACATAGAACTGGTTCTATGTCTGTTGCTGTTGTGGCCCACCCGCCTGCCTGGGCTCTTACCTGACCTTTATTTCCTGCTTTTTCAACTGCAGCTGCTTTTTTTTTAAAATAAAGTTTTATTTGGGTTTTCACACATACAAAATACAAGTAAAACATCTTTTTTGAAAATAGCATGGTCCCGGGTTGAACTTCTTTATACAGACACAAAACTCAATTTTATGCTCCTTTTTGTATTCTATTCTATATCTTATACTATTTTACATTTTCCATATAGTTTTTCTCCTCTTTTAATTTTCTCAATTTTATTTTGATTATCTCATCTCAATTCAAGTCATTATATTTATACTTTTGTCTGTTCTGTTTCAATTTCATATTATCTTTTCTCATTAAACAAATTTTCTCCTGTAGTTACTAATTGGAGTATGACACCTTTATATCTTTTAATTACATCCATTCAACTCTTATTTAAACTTCAATATATACCTTAAGTTTATGACCTTCAATATAATACATGATACATAACTTCCAATCAAATTCTGCTTGGTAATACACACTATTCTTATAATACACACTATATTCTTTAAAAAAAGAAAGAAAGATTGTAAATATATGTAATTATAAACCCTCATTCCATTCCAGTTCAGTTCTATCATTAATAATCATTAAAATCTTAACATCTTTAACACTTCTTTTCAATTAAATATCATACTTCCTTAAAAACACATATGATCTCCATAATTAATTTTTCCTTTATTTCTCTTCACATATGTTTTATAAATCATTAAATATACCTTTTGTTACATTTATTTATTGACAAGCATTCCACTCAATTACTGTTATGTATTTAGCACTTGACAGCAGTTCTCCTTCTGGTCCGCTGCCTGAGCGGGAGCGCCGAACGCTCCCATTGGCTGATGCCGTTTGACAGCCGGCTATAAAGGGAGCTGTCAAGCGGCATCAGCTGTCGCCGCCAGCTGGCTGTCAGATTGCATCTGAAGCCGCGGCGACCCTTTATTCACTGAATAAAGCTGTTAGCGTTATCCTGGCTCCGTCTCCCTTCTGTAACCGCCGCTCCACAACACTGGCGACGAGGGCGGGATACAGTAAAGACGTCCAGGCGAAACAATTGAGCCGAAGTCACACAGAGAAAGAGCTGAAGCCGCTAATTACCGAGTGAAGTCACCGCCGCCGGCGCTATCCAAAAGAGCGCGAACTTCAAAGCTCCAAGCTGAGGAGCCGACGCCGCTGACAGGCGCTGCTGAAACGCTTTTTAAAGCGACCGCTGAATTTTTCCTCACCTAGCACACCCACGGTTATCGCTCAAATGGCATCACGCCGACCTTCCCACATTTCCAGCCCGGAACAGAGACTTGGGAATCCTACATTAATAGATTTGAATGTTTTTAAACGCTATAGACTTGTCTAGGGCTACAGACCTGAGGAAAAGGTCTTATTTTTAAGTTTTTGTGGGGCTACAGTTTTTGACACTGCCTCAGCATTAGTGTCACCACGACCCATTAAGTCTATCCCCTGGGAAGAGCTGAAGGATATTCTAGCCAACCATTATTCCCCAAACCCTCTCAGATAGCTAGGAGGCTAGCTTTTAGGAGAAGGGTTCAAGCTGAGGAGAAACCATAAGCCAATATATGGCAGCTTTAAGATCTGCTGCCATCCACTGTGGGTTCAGGGACTACCTTGATGATATGCTACTTGACCAAGTTGTGGGGGGTTAGAGATCTAAAGCTGCAACGTAGGTTATTAGCCAAGAAAGATCTCAACCTAGCCATAGCCCTAGAAGAAGCTCAAGCTGCTGAGCTATCAGAAGTGTCTGCAGCTGAGATTCAAGGTACTTCCATTAGACAAGGGATGGCTACAGTCCACTACGATGAAGCCTCCCAGGAGGAAATAGAGGAGCCATTAGAAATAAATCGCCTCACACGCCCTAGAGCACCTTTAGCTCCACCAAGGAGAAACAACAGCCAGTTCACCAAACAACAATCCCCTTGTTTGAGTTGTGGGGAAACCATCCTAGAGCCAAGTGCAGATTCAGAAATGCTATTTGTCTGAACTGCCAGATGCAAGGGCATATAGCCAGAGTTTGTCAAGCTGAACAAGCCCCTGTCCCAAGATCCCGAACCTCTGCCTCTTTCCAAAGGCAAGTAAAAAGCTGCTACACTTGTTATCACGCAGGCAGCGTCTCCACTAACCCTAACAAAATAAGCGTTTCTCTTCTTTTAGAAGGTAAACCCTGCCATATGGAGGTGGACACCGGGTCAACCCTCTCCATCATTGCATGGTCCACGTTAAAGAAGATGCTGCCTTCGTTCCCAAGGAGGAAGCTGACCACCTGCCACCTGAATCTTCGGGACTACCAGGGAAGGAACATCCCCGTCCTGGGTAAGGGAAGATTCCTTATTCAATTCCAAAACTTTAGAGGTTACTTGCCACTGGTAGTTGTTGATGGTGCCCTGCCTAGTCTGCTAGGACTGGATTGGTTCCCTGCCCTGGGGCTTAGCATAACAGGGATTCACACTGTCAGAAACTCTGAAGTTGATGCCCTTTTTAACGACTACGCTGATGTTTTCAGCAGTGACCTGGGCTGTTATACAGGCACCCCCATATCTTTCAATGTGGGTCCACAAGCCACCCCAGTCCGTTTGAAACCTCGAAGAGTTCCCTTTGCCGTTAGGCCCAAATTAGACGCAGAGCTGGACAAACTCATAAATCAAGGAGTTTTAGAACAGGTAGACTTTGCAAGGTGGGAGACACCCATAGTTACACCTTTAAAAAAGGATGGCAGTGTAAGAATTTGCGCGGACTATAAGACGTCCATCAACCGTTTCCTTCAAGTTAGCACATACCCAGTACCGGTTATTCAACACCTGCTTCACACATTTGAGCCAGGCCTAATCTTTGCTAAATTGGACATGTCCCAGGCATACCAACAATTCCCTGTGGACCAACAAACAGCTGACCTTCAAACCATAGTGACACACAGGGTGCGTTTAGATGTAAGCGTTTACAGTTTGGGGTCAGCGTAGCCCCTGGGATATTCCAATCACTCATGGAAAGAATCCTCCAGGGCCTACCGGGGTGGTCCCATACTTTGATGACATATTAGTATCAGCCTCCAGCAAGTCACAGTTGTTACTCAGAGTTAGGTCTGTTCTTGACAGGTTTAGACTAAATGGGCTCAAATTGAAAAAAGAAAAATGCACCATAGCTACCAGTCAAGTAGACTTCCTGGGTTATCGAATTGATTCCTCGGAATTCACCCTATTGAAAGCAAAGTCAAAGCCATTCACGATGCACCCACACCTTCTAACAAGGTAGAACTACAGGCCTTTTAGGGCTTTTAAACTTCTATGCTTCCTTCTTACCCCACAAAGCCTCTGTAGCTGAGCCACTGCATAGGCTCCTAGACAAGAATGTTCCCTGGCACTGGGGGCAGGTAGAAGCCAACGCTTTCCGAGCAGTGAAGTCCCTCTTGACTTCAAACGCAGTTCTGGTGCAATTTAACAGGGACTTGCCCTAGTACTGCAGCTGATGCCTCACCTTTTGGGATAGGAGCAGTTCTAAGCCACAGACTTTCAAATGGATCAGAGGCACCCATTGCCTACTTTTCTAGGACATTCTCTCCTGCTGAGAGAAACTACAGCCAGATAGATAAGGAGGCTTTGGCTGCTGTAGCTGCTGTAAAAAAGTTCCATGAGTTTCTCTATGGCCATTATTTTGAACTAGTCACAGACCACAAACCGCTTTTAGGACTGCTAGCTGGAGACAAGCAAACCCCACAGGTACTTTCCCCAAGAATGACCAGATGGACTCTTTTTTTTGGCCGCTTATTCATATACCTTGATCCATCGCCCCGGAATAAACCTGAGCCACGCAGATGCCCTCAGCAGATGCCCCCTGCCTACGCCAGTCGAGGACCCAGCTCCCATCCACGCAATCTTCGAGTGCACGGGACTGGACCTCCCAGTTTCAGCTGGGGATGTTGCTGCACACTCAAAAAAGATCCGTTGATTTCGCAAGTCCTGGACTGGGTGGGAAGGGGGTGGCCGGATATACAATTTGCCCTGAGCTAATTCCCTTTAGAACCCGCAAGCAGGAGTTGTCAGAAATTCAGGGCTGCCTGTTGTGGGGGACAAGGGTAGTCATTCCTGCCTCGTTGCAAGAACCAGTTCTAAGGGCACTGCACGTGGGACATCCGGGCATGGTGAGGATGAAGGCCTTGGCCCGAAGCTACGTTTGGTGGCCTGGACTAGATGCCCAAATTACCAGTTGGGTCAACGCATGCCAGGCCTGCCAGGCGACAAGGGCAGCTCCACCCACAGCCACACCCACCAGGTGGGAGGACGGGGGCACCCTGGGCCAGGGTTCACATTGACCTAGCAGGTCCCATGATGGGAAAGACTTTCTTGGTGGTTGTGGACTCATTTTCTAAATGGACCGAAGTGGCCATGCTGACTTCCACCACAACACAAGCCATCACAAGGGTTCTGACCCAGCTGTTTGCTACGCATGGACTGCCAGACACCCTGGTGTCAGACAACGGGCCTCAGTTCAGCTCAAACGAGTTTGCCATCTTCGCAGCCAACCTTGGCATCAGACACGCACTCACAGCACCCTTTCACCCTGCTAGTAATGGGTTGGCCGAGAGGGCCGTTAGATCAGCCAAGGAGGTTTTAGCCAAGCTGAGCATGGCAGACTGGCACTCCAAGTTATCCACCTACCTTCTCACACAGCATGCCACACCATGCCCGACCACCAACAAGTCACCTGCTGAACTTTTAATGGGCAGGCGACTCAGGACAACCCTGGACAGGTTGCACCCCTACTACGCCTCCAGCACACCCCTGGCATCTGACAGCCATGCCAGGGTTTTGCCTGCAGGACCTGGTGTATGCCAGGAACTATGCAGGGCAACCTTTATGGCTGCCAGGGCGGGTAGTCTCTGTTACAGGGCCCAGGTCTTACAAAGTCCTCCTGGAAGATGGGAGAACCTGGAGAAGGCACATCGACCAACTCCGGAGACGCTGGACCTCGCCCGCCGCCGAGAGCCTAGGCAACCCGCCGCCGAACTACCCGGTCTACTCACCGCCTGCCGCAGCCGCCCGCAGCACTACCCGGTCTACCAGAGGCCCGACTTTCCAGCCAACCATCCACCGCGTAGACTTACCAGAGCAGCCGCCAGATGACAGGTCCGGAACAGCCATCGACCCTCCACAGACGCCTGGCACCGCAGAAGGCAAGAAGGACTGTGCTGCAGCCGCCCAGCCTCCAGAGCCGCGAAGGTCCGGTCGCGAACGAAGACCGCCATTACGATTTATGGACTGCGCATGCGCGCGACCAGGGGAAGGAGTGTTATGTATTTAGCACTTGACAGCAGTTCTCCTTCTGGTCCGCTGCCTGAGCGGGGCGCCGAACGCTCCCATTGGCTGATGCCGTTTGACAGCCGGCTATAAAGGGAGCTGTCAACGGCATCAGCTGTCGCCGCCAGCTGGCTGTCAGATTGCATCTGAAGCCGCGGCGACCCTTTATTCACTGAATAAAGCTGTTAGCGTTATCCTGGCTCCGTCTCCCTTCTGTAACCGCCGCTCCACAACAATTACAATAGCTATTTTATCAGACATTTTAATCATACACTGTTTCATATTTTCTAAAATTATTTCTGCTTCTAATATAACCATACTATCTTATGTACCTTTGCAGAATCCCTTTTTCCATTAGGTTTTCACCCATTATCTCCAAATAGGCCCTGTTTCTCTATATTTTGCTTCTGTCCTTTATAACAGTGATCCCCAACCTTTCTTATGCCGCGGCCCGGTACCGGCATCAGCTGGGTGCCGCGGCCCGGTACCGGCATCAGCTGGGCGCCGCCATCTTTTTTTGATGAAAAAGTGCTTCCGGTGAGCTTTCTACCGGAAAAGCTCACCGAAGCACTTTTTCATCAAAAAGATGGCGGCGCCCAGCAAACCAGCGCCCGGTAGGACTTGTTCCGCGGACGGTACCGGTCCGCGGACCGGTGGTTGGGGACCCCTGCTTTATAACTTCTTTTCCTTTCTTTCTTCCCTCTCATCTTCTCCCTCCCCTTTTTACCCCCTTGTCTCTCTACTTCTAATTCTCTCTTCTGCATTTCCCTCTTCTGTTGCTTTCTGATTTTATACTTATTTTTCACTCTATTTTTTTTTTTTTGGAGTTGTTTTTCCCAATCTTAAACTTTCCATTCATTTCCCCTCTTTCCTCCCCCCATCTAAGATTACTTGTTCATTAAAGATGGCTTCTTCTTTGTCGCAATCTTCTTGTTCTGCAGGCATTTCTTGTTGTTTCTCATAATTCCAAATCTCCATTTCTAAAAACTGAAATACGAAGCCCAAAGAACCTCTCCTTCTTGTGCATCTTCTTTGTACTTTTTAAGTTCCATTTTCAGTTCTTCTAAAAGTGGAGCCATTTTAAACAGTTTTAAACAACCACCCGATTGATTTTAGTCATTCAAAACAATAACCAAGAATCCAGAAATCATCAAGTAATCCAGGTAGTCCCGAGTTATATCTTCTTATTTCTTTTTCGACTTTCTCTTCCTGGGGTTTTTGTTGCAATATTTCAGTTAGAATGTATCTTTTGGAAGTCTTGTTGAGATTTTGCTGTAAGTTCTTTTTTAATTCCAGGCAGTCTCCTCCCTTCCAGATCCTACCCTTTTATTCTTTTTTTTCTCCTTTCCTGTTTTCAAAAGCTTTTAATTATCCAGAAATCTTTATTATCCCTTTGACTTTTTATTTTCAGCATTAAATGCCTAGTGAGGTCAAAGTGGATTTTTTTTCCAATTTCTTGCTTAAGTCTCTTAGCTGTCAGTATAGGAAAAGGAGAAAACCAAATCTTTTCCCTTTTCTCTCTCATTCGCAGCTTAAAAATCTTCTTAGGGAACAATGCTATTGTTTTTTAACAGTTTCAATTCCAGGGTACCTTATTTGTTGCTTTTGCTGTTTGACCCAGTCAACCAAAACTTTCTCTTCTTATCTTCCTCCTGCACATTCTTTTCTGGTCGAGTTCTTCTTTGTGGTGGCCATTTCTGACCACCACTGCAACCACCTTCGGGAAAGGGAGTAATGGCCAGCTGGGGAGGAGAGATGCAGCTCTCCTCAACCCTGCAGGCAGTCTCTCCCCTCTTCACCACCTCTACGGGGTGGCTTAGCCCCGAAACCAGCTGGCTCGGGGTGCTCCAGCGGCGAGCACGAATCGAAGCCTTGTAGAGACTTTGTGCAGCACAGCTGTGGTTGAAAAAGCAGGAAAAAGGGCTTTCCCCCACTGCTGAGCACTTGCATTCAATAAGTGTAGGTCAAAGTACTTGACAGCACTCCATATTGCTTTAATTGGAACACTTCTGCTTTATACAGAATTCACAAATACCAATAGCTATAGCAGCAGCAGCAACAATGGCTGCATAATGTTTAAACTAAAATATTATTTTTTATGTGTTAGTAGTTTGTCCGTGATGAATTCCCAGAAACTCCCAATAACAGTCGTGTGTTTGAAAACCATACAGGGATAAAACATACTTGGATGTACATGTTCACTGTTGAATGCAACAAAAAAAAATTCAACTTGTCATATGACCCTCTGTGTAAGTGTCCATGTGTTTGCGTATTTGTTAAATTGCCCAAGATTGAAATCAATTTCAGAACATGAATGTAATGTGTTCCAATTCAAACCAATTAATGATTTGGATCAATACAAGACACAATGATAAGCTGTAATGGAGGAGGCATCACGTGCCTACTGTTAAATGTCTGTGGAGATTCTCAGTCATCCAACTCATAGTTGTCTCAAAGATGCTTTTTTCTTCAAAAGGCAATTGTATTGTTTTTTTCCTTGAAGAAGAAGAAAATGTTTCGCTTCTCACCCAAGAAGCTTCATCAGTTCTGATGACAGGGGGTGGTGGATGGAAGGATAGGTAGGTACTGACAGTTGAGACTGGAGGGTGGGGGGCTGGAAGGATAGGTTCTGAATGGATGGTGGTGGGGGCGATGGAAGGATTCTATTTCTTTGCAGTCATCTGGTCGTTAGCATTCTCTGAGAGCTGTTGAGGGCATTTGGGGGTTTATCTGTGCCCTCAGGGTCATCTAAATCAGGATGCAATTGTTGTGGAATCTTCTTCGAACTACTGCAAGGTCTGTGTTGTCGACTGGAGATAGGTGTTGTCTTATTCCTCCCCCTCTGTTGAGGGAGGGGTGTTCAATTCTAACATAGATGGATTCTTTTACCTGTCTTTCAAACAAATGGTCTTCTCTATGCAAAATGTTACTTGCCTACTGTTACTTGCAAATTTTCAGCTACAGTAGAATTATATAAGTTTTATCTCAATATGTTTTGCAATAAATTGCATTTGAATCAAGAAGTGTATTACTCCAGCTAAGACTAAAAGCTTTCACAGTTTAAAAAGTAAACTATCATTGAAAACTAAAGATTCCATTACCCTCAGACCCTTTACTTTTCTGTCAGGCTGGCTTCTTGGCATGAAACATTGGCCACTTACTTATGTCATTATTAAAGTCTCCATTGCATAATTCAACTGCTTCTCAGTATGTCTAAATATGGAAGGCAATTGCAACAGTTTGAGATCTATGAGTTCAGATCTGAACCAGAAAGTCCATTAATCTTCAAATTTCCTTTGATTTCTCAGAAACATTTGTATGACACCTGAACTGAACTGACTCTGTGAATCATTTCAAAACTTCAAGTCAAATATTTGTTCAAAGGAGTGATTTGATTGATCCACTTTTGAATCAAATCACCCCTTCAATCTTTTTCTGTGTCTGGGAATGAATGAGTGTGGGAAAGAGAAAACTTCAGCTAGATACTTGTTCTTAAATGACTGTCACCCCGTTGATAAATAGCCCACAAATTGACTGTACTGCTGTGTCTTAATTGATTTGATAAACTTGCTCTGTGGAAGATTAAATCAAGCTTGTTTCTGCTTTATTAAATGCATTCGTCACTTACTGTCACTCTTTTTTGGTTTAAAATACCACACAAATTTGTTCTTCCCATTGTATCATAATTCTCTTTAGGATGTGTGTCTTTTTGTTATTCCACTTCAGTCATTAGTTATTAATTAAGAGTCCCCTAGTGATATTCATTCAGTTTGGAAGTATTATATAGATGACAGGATGTGAGAGGCAAATGTATATTCATCTCTACAATGTGTGATGGGGGCTGAGAGAGATTTTATCAGAGCCCTAGTCATCATCTTCCTCTATACAAAGATAGCTTAGGAATTATACAGGAGAGGGAAGCAATGAATCTTCATTAAATATTACTTTTCCCAATGTACAATCTTTGGAATAAGGTATTTTGGAATAAAAAGGTATGGAAATTGGTTGTCAAGTGTACCTTGAAAGCAAAAATATGTTCCCCTTCAAATCATGAAACCTAGCTCAAAATGTAGAAGAGGAGACACATTCTACCTTTTGTCCCCAATATCCATACACCCTGTTAAAAATACCTGCTTTAATTTTTTTAATTAATTTTTTTGTCCCAGTCTTAGCCTAGCTCTTGCTGGGTAAAGAACTGCATATGTGCTTTAACTATATCAAATGGATTGCATTCTTAAATAAAGTGTATAAATCATGTTGACCTACTGAATATTTAAAGAAGATATTTATATATTGCTATGTATTGAGTTGAGGTGGCACGGTGGCTTAGCAGTTAAGATACTGGGCTTGTCAGCTAGTAAGCTGGCAGCCCAGGATTGAGGCTTGAGCACCACGCAATGGGGGTGAGCTCCTGTCCTCACCTCAGCTCATGCCAAACTAGCATGTAATTTGAAAGCACGTAAATGCGAGTAGATAAATAAATACCATTTTGGTGGGAAGGTAACAGTGCTCCACGACATCAGCCACATGATGTGGAAATGTCTTTGGACAGCGCTGGCTCAATGGCCTTGAAATTGATATGAGCACTACCCACTACAGCCAGCAATGATTATGTTCTGATCCAGCTCCCCAAACACAACAAACCCTCTGATGTGAACTCAAAACATTCCTTTGTTAGGAATGCCAGCAGCCCCCCAGCAAAAAATTTATCTTGCAGGCTAACAAGTCCATCTGGCCGGAAGATGAATAGCTGTCTGCCATACCTATTCATCTCCTCCCACTGCCTTTTATCCCCAGAACTAGGGTGGTGCCTCGTTAGCAGCAGTGTCTCTTCCTTCCCCAGGCTCGGCCCATGGCTTTCCACTGCTCTCCCATTCCCTGTGTTCTGCACAGCTGTGTGTCAGGCACTGGACCCAGCTGTTCCTCTTGTTCTTCATCAACCACCTCCAGACTTGGGGGTTGCTGATGCTCCATTTGAGGGCTGATGGACGGCCCAGGCTCTGCCCCCCCTCTCTGCCTGCTCCATTCCCTCTTCCCCCTTGGAGCTCCCAGGTTGCCCTGATGTTGACCCTGATTCCCACATCTCCTCCTCCTCCTCTGATTTGGCTGTTGGAGGAGCCTGTGGCTGAGAGGTCACAACAGATTAGCTGAGTAAAATACACAGGGACTAGTCTTTTTTATATGAGTTAGAATCAAAAATTCTCTTCATTAAGTCTCCAAAAGGTTCAGATGGTCTTGGGAAGTCAACAAGAAGTGAACATGGTACTCATCATCTTGTCTCTTTCTTCCAGCATCTTTTTCTAAATATGAAAGTTGGATGTTCAGTTATTGTGAAGTCTAATCTTCCACCAGCTTCCTTGTTTGTTAAAATCCACTTGTTGCAATATGTTCCAAATAAGTATTTTTATGGCACTAAACATATATTTCCATATATGCCTAAGGTACACAAGTTAATTTGGCATGTTAAAGCTGTTTCAACTTGAGATTTGACAGCTTAATGAAATATATTCCAAGTTATTTCTTTCTTCTTTTAAGGTATGGGGATATAAACCTGGACTTTCCCCAAAACTATTAACCATGCAAATATAATTTTAGGTATCATACATCTGGAATGGATCAAAGTGACTGTGGTTAAAAGAATGCACACAATCAAACCCAGATGTTAAATATAGCAGTACCTCATAGGCTCAACTGATCTCAATGGGTAACAAATGAAAGATAAATGTTTGAATGTAAAAGAGCTAAGTGGCTTTAAATTTAGGTGGCTTGGAGGTGATGGGGATAGTGAATAGCTTTATATCAAAATAGGTGTTAGGTCCAAAAAATTTAAAAACTCTAGTCAAGGTCTGTTTTTTTAAACCGGCTTCTTTTTCTAAAGACAAGATATAAAGTAAACTTTCCATAAGGACAATGACTAGCAAACTCAGCCGAAATATGTGATTTAGCAAATTAATTTATTCTGTATTTATCACATTCCATTCGTGTTCTTTGTCTGAGGATTTCAAAGTCCTGTATGTAAGGTTATCTTTACAACAACCCTATCAAGTAAATTAGGGTAAGAACTATGATTGATTTAAGGCCACCCAGTCTGCTTCATAGCAGAGGAGGAATTTGAACCTAATATGCTATCTGTTACATCACCTTAAGTCTCAACAAAACTGCTTTTGTAGTTTGGTAAAAACAATTATGCCACTTTTTAAACACTGCTTTTCACATCATAATAACTTGGACAGGGCCAGCAGGCATTTTTGCTAGGATTGTATAGCTAATCCATCCAATCTGTCCCACAGGTTTGGTAAACATGGATATAATGCTAAATAAACTTTTCTGAATCTGAGTTGCTTAAATATGCTAGCACTTCACCTTCTAGAGTTATCAACCAGAGTTAGAGTTTCAATATATCCACTGGTTCCTAAACAGACCTGGATCTTTGGATAGAAAGTAGTTAAAGTTTTCTTAGACAATAAAGCTAATTAGATCATTGTCTTCATCACAGATATGATTATTGGCAGTTTGCTTTGCTAGGAGATAGTTCTATTCCTTGCCATTCTACCTTAGAAGATAGAAGACCAAACTCTGAAGAGCGTAGATCATTGTATGATCTTGTTGGCAGAAACCCTGTATAGCATAAGCCTCACTAGGTCTGTGCTTTTCTCAATACCCATTATTTCTTTTCTTCACAAATGCATCACAGATCTGATCGTCTTTATTATAGAATTGCAATCACAAATAAATCCAACAGGTTGATCTTTAAGAGATAGAAGATGTTGAGCTTGCCCATCTTTTCAAATCAACTTGTGGGCTCCTTCTCCAAAATTTGTCAGGGACATTCATCTAGCTGTCAAATGCAAGAGATTGAGCCCCTTTTCTTCATGGCTTCATCATGAGAGGTCCCTGGTTGTATTCTTGCAGATGTTTCATTACCCAAGCTGGATAACTAGTGCAACCAAGCTCAGAGATCACCAAGGACTCCTTATTTCACTAAAGTTTTTAAGAACATCAGCAACAATAACTTGTACAATCTAACTACTTAGCCTGAAGAAAAAAATAAAATAAAATAAATCTGAATGCAAACTTAAAAGAAGCAGAAAAAAAAAAACCAGAGAAAAAAAATGGAAAGAAAACAGAGACTGAGGATATGGTGAAAAAAATTACATGGAATTTCTCTGTCCTGTGTTTTCCTCAGTTCCTCAAACAGGATAGTCTGCAAAATTACTTGTGGGTACCAGACTGTGAAAACATAACATCAGCAAGCTTGAGAATGAGTTGATGAAAGTTTATTTTAGTATCTTGTGGATTACTTTAATATCTTGTGATAAGGAAGAATGTTAAGAGTTGAGATGAAAGATCTAATGTCCATTATATAGGGGATATTCAACAGAGGAGAAGAAGGCAAAAAGGTCAGTTGAGGTTCTCTGCTAAATGTAGATTCTTGGACAATGGAAATAGGTCTAACATTCAAATCTCCTTCTTGTTTACCATAGCCTGTCACCTGAAAATTAAAAAAATCAAATGGTTATTTAAGATCAGCAAATATCTGGAATGAAAAAATGTAAGCAAAGTCTGTTGTCACAATCATTTTTTAAAAAAAATTAATCTTGGCTTTCTTATTTTTTTTGTTTTTGGAGAACAATCAAAAGACACACTACAAACTGGACCATTAAATTTAGGTGAATAAAAATTGATTTCATGTTATATAGATTCTGAAAACACAGGACAAATCACCCTCTCAAATCAGCTTACTTCAAAGCAAACAGAAGCAAAAGTGGCAAGCAGCTTTGTAGTGTATGATTTCCATTCTGCTGGTGGCAAAAATATTTATTTTTAAAAAATCAGAGATGGAGAATCTTTTTCTATTTGAAGGCTAGTCAGAACCTTGTCAGAATTTTTTTTTATCGATTGCTTAACAGGGAGGTGGGAGCTGCTGTTGAATTCTAAAATGTGAAAGACCAGAACTGTTAATTTAATCTATTATCTTTCTATCATTTTTTTTTTTTTTTTGCTTTTTCATTTCTCTTTCTGCTTCTCCTTAAGTGTGTGTAAGTGTTTTTGGAAATACTTACATGGATGCTCAACACTCTCCTGTGTTTTCTCCTGCAATGTAGGAACCAGTCAATCAGCTGGGCTCTACTAAGACCTTTCAGTGCTACAATCTATAAGCCACAGAGAACAGAATTCCTTAGAATCAACAAGCAAATATATGCAAGTTTTACCGTATCACCACTTTGACTCAATTTTGTTGTTTACCTTATAAGAACAGAAGGTATGCTTCAAACAAAAGTCCAGAGGATGGTAATTTTGCATTGTTTATTTTACAGGGAAAAGGAAAGCAGGAAGCCCGCAGCAGTGAGATTTTCACACAGCATGAAGTAGTATTTGAAAAAGGAAACACTCTGCCCACTTCAATCCCATCAGTTTGTCTTAACTAGAACAATCAGCCATGCATATATATTCTGTACTAAATTTGAGATGGGAACATTACAAGACTTTCTTTAGCATAGGTTTCCAAGCAAGCTATTTCTTCTTCCTCCTCTCTCCCTGAACCATTCTGGACAAATGGCTGCCCAATCGTCATCTTCTTTTAACGACCCCATAATCCCTTGCGGGGTGGAGTCTGGGCAACTGGATGGAACAAGTAGAGTGTTTAATGGCCAGATGCCTTTCCTGTCACCAATGCAGAGATTTGTTCAGCAGATATTCTCATTGTGCCCAGAGAGATAAATATCTGCCTCTACCTAAGATCAAACTCACAGCCTCCTGATTGTGAAGTGAGAGCTCCATCTCTAGGCCACCACACCACTCTAAATGGCTGCCCAATCTCTTCTTAAAAACCTCCCATGTTGAACACCCACAACTTGGCAAGCTGCTCCATTGATTAATTGTTCTTACTGTCAGGAAATTTCTCCTTAATTCTAAGTTGGCCCTCTCTTTGATAATTTTCCATCTGTCTTTCCTTCAGGTACTCCCTTTCTTTCTTTTCCTTCCTTCCTTCCTTCCTTCCTGAAAAAGGAGCTCATTTTCTCCTTTGGACTGAAAAATGGTTCAAGGCTCATCAAACTTGCCTGCTGTTAAGGAGGAAAAATGTCCAAAACAGTATTATGTATATCTAGTGAAGTTTAAAAGTTTGGGCCAGTCAATTCCCAAGTGGCAAATGCCTAAGAATGTCATGTGTTTTATTTGTAATTTCATAGTAGAAGAAGGATGGATGCTCAAGTTACTTAATAACTTTTTATCAGAACCAAAATCTGCTATTATTCTATTTTGTCACATTTTGAATACTCTAATAAATCTTTATTGTATATTATGCGTCACTTTGGAGTTGAAGTCCTAAGCATGTCCATTAAGGGACACTTCCAAATGAAAACCTATAATTTGAATAATCAAAATATACTACAGGCACAAATTCCTAGTACAGGAATTGTCTTTTGAAATCCCTGCTCTGCAACAATTATATGTTTGCAATACCCTGGGGACCAAGAATTGGCTCTCATAAATGCATAGTTTTGACATATAACAAAAAGAGGAATAAAGAAACATGTGAGGATTAGAGGCATAATGGATCAGAAGAGACCCTTCTGGGTTAAGAGTAGAAAGGCAGACTTGATGTTTATTTTCACTAATCCTGGCTAAAAAAGAAAGATACAGCAGTGAAGGCTGCATTTAAGACTTTTTCCCATTAAACACTTTTTGAGATTTTGAAGGCTTCAGTTGCTGCTGTCTCACACATGACCTACAATGAGATAATATTCATGTGGAAAACAAGCTGTTCGTTGACACTTGTGATGAGTTGTGTATTTATTTTTCTCCCAGAACATGATTTTAAGAAGTCTAGATCTCCTATCTTTCCATTTTAACCATTTTTTCACCATTTGTCGGGAACCACTTAAACTCCAATTCTGTCCCTTCAGGCCAGCAAAACAAAATGTCTCAATTTTCCATTTTTGCTCATTTATAAACCAGATTGCCTTTATGGTTTAATTATAAAAAGTGTATGTGAAAGTATTCATGCCTATGTATGCATATTTGCCTACATAAAGCTTTACAAATTTTGAAAGAATCCATTCCATTTATTACCTCTCGGGCAAGTCTGTCAAAGACATATTGTTGAGTAATCACTTCATTCCAGTTTCTGTCTACTTCTTCTCCAAGATGGGAGTCATCTGTGCGCTTAAGCTTGATCAAAGCAGAGACCTGTGAAACATAGTATTCCTTATGGTTTGCAAAAGTAAATATTTATTTAGTCAATTGCTAGACTACCCAGCTTCAAAAATGACTCTAGGAAATCTAGTGAAGTTAAAAATAAAATATGTATATTCTTTTCTCTCAATTGCCACTCAGGACAGGAGTAAGGACAACTAAGCAGACAGGAATGGATATTCCTAGAGTGGCCCCATTGTCATGAATCCTCTCTAGGACATTGTGTCAATATCAGAATAATAAACTCAACCAATACCACGAACATGATCTGCTTGGAATTAAATTTAATTCATTAATTGGTGCAGATTAGAGAGCTCTTATGACAATTCAGGGTGACTGCTACAAATTTCTTGAAAATAATGTACTATTTAAACTAGGAGCAAGTAACTTGACATCCTCTAGATATTTTAGATTAGAGTTTCTACCATCCCTTGCCATTAAGTAAATTAAAATTAATGAGATTTGAACTACAAATATCTGGTGAGCATAAGGTTACCTTTCTGTAAGCTAAATCATACATTTATATAATCTATACCTGAGCAAGAAATTCTTCTTCAGATAAATTCCGGAGTTTTTCCTCAAAGTGTGCAAAGAATTCTTCTATTTTTTTGTCAACATATTCAGAGCTAAAAAAAAATATTAAAAGAGATAATGCGATCTATGTTTTTAATGCCACCTGTGCAGTATTAGTCTTGTCTAGGTTCTAGTTCTGGATTTTAGTGGAGGCTCCTTTCCTGTAACCCAGAGCTGATCAAAGTTGTGTTTACTGCCAGCAAGTATTTGATTAATCATGAGATGCTCACCCATAACCAATACATTTACACAGTAGAGAATCTGGAAGAAATTGGAACCAAGCAATAGTGTGATATGTAAAATTATAGCTGTCAAAATATAAAGCAATGGTAATGCCATTTTTAACCTCTGTGTTAATCTAAGATAATTTACTGGAATATTATGTAAGAATTCTCTATTGATTTGTATAAAGGTTGTATATTTGGCAAGTCATGCTGTCCAGTGTCATGTTGATGATGGAGATTACTGGAAATGGGTAAACAGGATGAGGAAACGGATGGTATGCTACAATAATAGGGGTGTTGTGCAGGGAGATACATTGTGAACCCGGAAAGGGGCAGAGACTGTATATTCGAAACTATATACACCCCAGCCCTCCTAGGAAACATGTCTTCTGTGGCCATAAGTGCAGAATTCCCTTTTGCAAAAGCTCCATAATAAAGTTCCTATTTATTGTTCAAGTGTCTCCAGTTGTCTGAATACCTGAATGGCTGATTTTTATCACAAATAGATTGATTTGAATTTAGGTAATCCCAATTGTATTAAGGGAGATAAGCCATGATGGGCATCAGACACTCATCAGAGTTGAATGAAAATTAGGTTTCAGCCATTTTGCCCAGTTAAATTATTCCTTCCATCTGTTGAAAGGGCAGGGAACATGACCATCTCTACTAAACTGGTTACCCACCTTTTATTTTCCACCAAAACACAGGTAGTCCTTGATTTACGACCACAACTGAGCCCAAAATTTATGTTGCAAAGTGAGACATTTATTAAGTGAAGTTTCCCCTGTCTTTCAACCTTCCTTGCAATGACTGCAGTTGTTCAGTTAGTAGCCCAGTTGTTAAGCGACTCTGGACTCTCCATTGACTTTGCTTGTCAGAAAGTCACATGATTCCCGGACACTGCAACTGTCATGAATATGAATCTGTTGCCAAATGCCTGAATTTTGATCAGGTGACCATGGGGATGTTGTAACTGTCACAAATGTGAAAAATTGTCATAAATCACTTTTGTCAGCAAGCATTGTAACTTTGAACCCAATGGATTATTGTGATTGAGACTAACTATATTCTTGTTTTCCCTTTTGTGTTGCTATAAATCTTGATACATTCTGTATCAAGACTAAAAATAGGGGAAAAAATAGTTTACTTTTAGAAAATAATATCCAGCTGAGAGACCAATAATTATTTGCTTGTCTCTTCTTGGCAAGTTTTAAGCAAGTCCTTGGCAACTCTTATGTTCTCAATAGAACCCAATTTGCATATTGAAAAGCTGCGTGTCTAAGGCTGCATTTTAGTATTTCTAAACAATAATCATTTCTTTTTCTGGTGAATGTTCAACTCTTTTTCATGAAGCATTTATTTTTAAAAACCCTGGGTTGTCCTTAAAAGGACACCTCTCTCTGTGTTTGTGTGTGCATGCATACACATTTATGCACATATAAAGATCCTTCTTTATTTAAAAAAGAGAGTGATAATAGTAGTGAATTTTCTCAGAAAGATTTGCCATCTCCCTAGTTCAAATTAAAGTTCCCTGCAATATGCTTGGTCATTGTCTAGATAACATGGAAATATGCTACCCCCAGATCTTCTAAATTGATGATGCAAAAAAATTAAGGCTGACATGTATATTTGAAAGTAATTTATGAACTTTAGGGCAGTATAAGATAATGTCAATTTTTGTTATGTCAAGCTAAAGTCAAATTTCATTTTCAGAAAAATCCTAATCCAGCTAAAATTCAGTGAAGGTATGCTGTGGAGTTTAATTTAGTAACTGGTATGAACCAGTAACTTTCGTTTTAATGTATCTGGATCCTGGCCATAAATTAGACAGGCATTCCTGTCTCTTTATAGGTCAGACAATTTAAGTAGGTAGGCTTGTTTTGGAAATATATCTCAGCAAATACATTAAACCTCTCAGCTTTAAAAGAAAGCAGCAGAAACATTTGTAATGGAGAATTAGCAGTTTTAAACATGTCAGAGTTTTTCAAGGATGATTAGCTATTAAGAGTTCCAGAACTCATAGAGTTGTAAGATGGAAACAATAATACAACATTTACTTGCTATGAAAAAAGAGAGACTTACTTATATTTGGTTGCCTGTGTTGTTACGGTAACAGAAAAACCCAGGATCCCAGAAGTATTTCTTGTAGCAGGGTAGACATGGTAACTAAAGCAAATGAACAGAACAATATCCAGAATCAGAAGTCATTTTATGCAGACTATTAATTAGGATGTATTAATATACATTCATTTTCCTATTAAACTTATTCTTCCATATGCTTATTGAAACTTCATGGAAGCCAACATTCAGTGATTTACTAGAGTGACAGCCTTGAAGTAGTGATTTCACCAAAGCCTATCTATTTCTTAGACTTCAAGGGAGAGACAGTGATGGCCCACTCTATCAGTGGGATTAAGTCTAGCTGTCCCTGGATTCTTTCTCCAATGTTAGATCATCCCCATTGAGGTTGCAACGTCAAACTTCTAAAAGGTACCAGGTTAGAAGACATTTTGTTAGGTATTGCTTATTCTTGGCTAATATCCAGGATGGTAAATTTATTCATTAAGGAAGGACCTAATTCACAGATGGGATGGTGGGAAGCCTAAAACCAGAGTTATGGCATTTTTAAAATCTGCCCTTCAAAAGCGGGAGTAGGGAAATACTTTATAGCAGTATTTTTCAATCTTGGCAGCTTTAAGATGTGAGGAGGACTTCAGCTTCCAGAATTCCCCAGCCAGCAAGACAAGATTGAAGAAACAATGATCTTATAGACTTGATGTTTAAAAGCAGTCATTTCAGATGAACTTACTTTTAAGTTAAATAATGGATAGATTACAGTTTAGGAAAGGAATAATTAGGTTTTCACATTGTTTCCTAATTAATAACTGTTATTTTGGGGTTTTCCCACTAATCTTATATAAAAAAGTTTTCCTTCCTTCCTTCCTTCCTTCCTTCCTTCCTTCCTTCCTTCCTTCCTTCCTTCCTTCCTTCCTTCCTTCCTTCCTTCCTTCCTTCCTTCCTTCCCAGAAAGCATACCAGAGACAGATGTACGTTGGTTGCAAGTAGCTTTTGAAATGACTCAATTGGATAAAGGTGTGTCCATCTATGTCTTAAAACATTTTTCTTAATTTCTGTCAATTATATACTAATGCTAGATCTTGATAATTATTTTGCCTCCAAAGGTATTATTTGGAGAGTGAAAAATCTTGCAAAAATACATCATGTTTAATATAAAAGGCTGTTCTGTATGTTTATATTTAGATAGAAAGGTACAGGGAGGAAGAAAGAGGAACCAATGCTATAGATATAAAAACTACTGTCTATGATCAGACACTTCCACAAGACTAGAAGTGGAAAACTCACCCCAGTGTATTCTTGGTCCTCAGGAAATCAAAGCATGGTTCCTCCATGTGCATCTGAAATTTCACAGAGTTAGAAGTGAAATACTGTAGTCTGCTTAACTCATATATTTATAAAATTATACATGCCACTGCATAATTCTGTTTTTTTCCTTATAAAGGGGAGAAGATATTCAAAAAGCAATAGTACTTAGACTTATATACCGCTTTATAGTGCTTTACATCCCTCTCTAAGCAGTTTTACAGAGCATGTTGCCCCCAACAATCTGGGTCCTCATTTTATCACCTCAGAAGGATGGAAGGCTGAGTCAGCCTTGAGCCTGGTGGGATTTGAACTGCCAAATTGCAGGCAGCTGATAGTCAGCAGAAGAAGCCTGCAGTACAGCACTCTGCACCACTGAGGCTGAAAACTTTACAATTGTGTCCTTCTTTTGAAACGTATCTAGAATTACATGAAGAAGCTGATAGCACTTTTGCTAAGTAACAATTTTTTTATTAAAAGGGATAAGCTTTTGTTGCATTGGATAAAGTGAACTTCAGCTCAAGTTATGTTGTTCATTTTAATAAATTTGCTAGCTGGAAAAAGTGCTATCAAACTCCTTAGATTGACAAAATTGTTTCTATAATGTTTAGAATGAGAGATATAAAGGTGAGGATGATAAGAAGTACACTTTTAAATTACAACCAAGAAGTGGTGAAAGAGCTTACAAAGCAGTTGAAAAAATACAATAGTCCTTCCTTCAGCTTATAAATTAAAATTTATGCACACCAGGATGGATAATAAAGAGGAAGCAGAAGGAACAAACTCAGGCATTAGTTTTTAAAGTTACAGGCACTTAGAGCTTACCACAAGCAGTTCTGTGAGTGTATAGTCTTTTAATTTCTTAGCTCCAGTCTAAAAATTTAGATAATAGTAGGTTAATGATTTGCCTAGATATATGGTATTTATTTCAAAATGTAATGAAAAGATACTATAAGAATGCTTTTAATATATTCTTGTCCTTAGTTTTGCTAAAGAACTCAGATCACAGGATCACCAAAGCCGCCAATCATCTTGGTTAAACTATTTTATTTTTTGTTTGCAATGCTCACATTTTCCATTTGAAGGAAGGGATTGGGAGAAAAAGACTGGCAGTGTTTGACAACAGTGATGTCAAAAGATATCCATGGGGCAGGTTGAAAATGTCACATTGATGGCTATAAATGTTTGACCAAAGACCCATTTTTTGCAGTTAACACATGTAAAAAAAAAAAGATACAAAGTCTTGATTACTTCTGGTAATCTATCTAATCTATTACTACTGGTTTCTATCACCATCATGGTTTTGGGGGTTCTTTTTTTTCTGACACCCCCTCCTTGCTCTATTTGACAATCACTCATTCAAAAACCTTATTTTCTACCCTTTCCTTAATAATGTCATTTTATGCTTCAAAAGAAATAGAAAAAAGAAGCTTCCAATTTCCTTTGCAGCAAATATAAATACAATTACAAAATTATCTCTTACTTTTTGGTTGCAAATAAACTCATTTTTTTGTACTATCCATTTTTTTAAATCACCAAACCCACAAATTATACAGTAAGTGCATTTTTTGCCTCATGTAAAACTATAAGGAGTTTCCAGTTGTAAATTATTTCAGTAACAGACTAAGAAATGTGGGATAGGTATATGGAATCAATAAGAAGGTAACTATTGTGATGTTAATAATATTCTCCTTAAAAACTCAAAAATAGAATATAATTATAGGATAAACTATTATATGAATGTATTATTTTCATTCAATGCTATACTTTTTATTTATGACTAAAAGACAAAAATAAAAAGGTACAAGTATCACTTTAAAAAATTACCACATGATAAAATAGCCTAACAAGCACAATAACATGATATAAATAATTATACAGCTTATCATCCATTGCAGATCCTGAGGTAAAATTCACCTGATAATAGACTGTGACATCAGTGTTTGCATCCCCAACGTGAAGAGATTTAACTTTACATAGGATGTGACTATTAGGCAACTCCATCACTCGGAACTGAATGGGACACGGGTGTATTAGAGGACGGAACTGTAATTTTCTGGAGAAGGAAGGAGACAAAACAAACAAACAAACAAAGCAGCTTATATGGAAAAATTATTCTACATACTAAAATCTCCCTAAAAAAGCAGTCCAACTCCCTGATTATGCTTTTTGATATCTCATTTTTTTTCACTGACAGGTGAATAATCACAGCATCCTCAAAGAACAAGGGGACCTTCATGCTCTCTGAGCTTGGTTGGTTTTTTGCAGATGTTTCATTACCCAAACTAGATAAATCATCAATGCACTAGTTACCTAGTTTGGGTAATGAAACATCTGCAAGAAAACAACCAAGCTCAGAAAGCACGAACGACCCCTCATTTCAACCTTCATCTACAAATATTTTCCTTTATCAGTATAGGAGTTTGTAGGACTTAGAAAGCATCTTTTTCCTGCCAAAGAATTGGTACATTGGTAGGTAAACAAAACTTGCTTTGAAAATGCAACCAAGGAATACAAACCAATTTGATTCCAAGTAGTTGCAGATACAGGGAAAAGTTCTAACAGAGGATAACACAAAATATTCATATTTTAGCAGTGGGTCATTTTCTAACGGCAAGCTATAGCACTCAGTCTGCCATTGTTGTTTAGAATTTCAGAAATCTGGTTTGTTCAACAGCAGTTCTAAAAAACCTCCTAAGTTTCTATTCCCAAGGAAGAAAGACTGCATTTTCTTGCAATCTCAATATTCTGCATCTTTCAGTAGTCTGGCTTTTGACCTGCTGTCACTCTTAAGGACTGAGAAGGTACTTTGGGGGTTTCCTGTATGCAACCTGAGTTTCAGCTACATTGGCAGAATAGATCAGTTTTCCTCAATTTGCTCTGTTGGGTCCTGTCTCTTAGCCCATATCAGTCTTCAAAAGACCCTGCCCTACCGTTGCATTGCTATGTCGTCTGACAAAGGTCATAATCAAAGGTGTGTTTATACCTTCCACAATGCCCTTTGTAGTTCTACACAATGAGGTCTCTTTGCTTCCAAATATTAGAATGGGATGTCTGAACCATCTCTTCTGAATAATAAACGCAATGCAGGATTTGATTCAGCAAACCTCCCTGCTATGGCAATGTGGAATCTACTTTGCTGACATATAGCAAAAGCTCATGGAAACAGTAGATGGCTTTAGTATGAAAATTATGCTGGAATTTTAAATTGGCCAAGCTGGTCTAATTTAATGCAAGTTGACATCAAATAATACATAATCTTTATAGTAAGAAAAAAAATCTGGAATTTCAAAACTTGTTTTGTTAATTAAGATAATTGGTAGAAAATAATTTTAAAAATAAATATAGAGATTTAAACAAACACTATAATAATGCAGGTGTTCTTAAACGAATGCCTCCAAGATGGCCGGCATACAACCCTAATAAATAAATAATACAACACAACTGTACTAAATGTATACTAAAAAGGTTGGTAACTATAAAGACTTAAGTTTCCAATGCAAATTATGGTTTAGTGTTGTGAAAATAATACTAACTACCATGTAGTTATGGAAAAAAGCGATGTCTTTTATTCACTAGGGAGAATCCAATTGCAATACTTACCCAGAGATATAATTCATAAACTCCTTTGACTCCTAAGAGACAAATTGTGGAAGGTAATAAATTTGAAAAAAAAAATAGGCATAGTGATTTTGTCTTAATATTCAACAGTTTTTGTATCAAGGACTATCAAGAAACTCCAAGGCTATAGGCTAGATTAATAAAGCTATATGAGAAAATGTATTCTATAATATTGACTTCATTATTTTTATTTATTTATTAAATTTGTTTGCAAAGTCAGCATATTGCCCCCCAATAATCTGGGTCCTCATTTTACTGACTTTGGAAGGATGGAAGGCTGAGTCAGCCCTGAGCTTCTCAGGATCAATAATAAAATCAAATAAAACAATAAAATACAAGTTATAAATAAAGATGGGATTTATTATTATAAAAGATTTATCACTTAATAAATATCTAGTAGAACAATAGGTTCTAAAAGGGTATAAAAGTTAGGGAATCCTAATTCTTGGTACCAGCTGATGACCTTCACCATCCCATATCTAAATGGATTTTCTACTCACATTTTGCGTAAAATTTCCTTGGACGAGTCCTTCTATCCACAGGTTTGATTTGAAAGCACCCACAAATTTTGTCAGGGATTCTATAGAAATACCATTTATTAAAGTTTGGTATTTCTCTATTAATGACCATCTGCCATGCTCCAATATTGATAGTCGTATGTCTCTGAAAATTCCAAAATGAAGATGTATCAGTAAATGTGTATTAGTTCTGGATTCTTAGTTTTTTTTAAAATGCTGAAAGCGCCATAATAATCAAACTCCATTCACATATTGTTCAATTAGGTATTGAGGCAAGATTGCTTCCACTCCTCTCCCAGTGTCCCACCACCAAACACGTGGAACTTCTGTATGTGAACAGTGACTTACTCATATGAAGGCCAAGCAGAATATTGGGTTCCAACACTAGAGAAAGTGCACCTCCATAGCAGAAGGTGCATAATGTGCACTCACATTTCTCTACTATAAAATATTGGATAACATTGTTCAGAACCTTTCTAAAATTTTCCAATTTGTGACAGCCTTGATGTGACAAACAATTAGGCATATGAGAGGTCATACATTAATGGAAACTAATTGCCTGAATATACTTTTAATTAAAGAAAATCAAATCTAGTTTTTGTTCAGTTATTGTTCACATTTATGACCTTGGTTCTAATGTTTGAAGTGCATCTTCTGGTTTGTTAATTCAAGGCCAAATGTTTCTTTTAGCCTGGGGAAAGTTATAGATTGCCCATATCATCTATGAATTTAGCCACTAGCACACAACTTTAAAATTCATAGGCTTGAAACTAGTTTTGTTGTTATTTATTTTGTTTTTGTTGTAGTGAATTTATACAATTAAACTCCAACATGGTCATTTTTCCCCATGAAGTTAAAACTTAAAAACACTCACTTGGCCAGTGTATCTGTTTTGATGAGATAATTAAAATATGACCTTTTCAGCTGTTCTGTTATTATCTGAAAGTCTGAAGGTGTGAACTTCAATTCAGATAAATTATTGATTATCAGCTGAAACAGCAACTAGAAAGAAAAGTAAAATTCAAGTAGAGCAGCATTTTATGAAATAAAAGACTGAAGATACCACATTAAACATTTCACAACTCTTGGTCCAAAGCACAAGCATATCAATCTATATACTGGATAGTGAAGGATCTAAAATCTAGCATCTTTGATGTTCAGTTAAAGGAGGTGGAACAAAGAAAATTAAATGTAGTCCAATATTAGAAAGGCTATATTCTGTAAAATTAAACCAGCTTCTAATAGGCCTCACAAACTTTCAAAAACCTGAATCTGCCCCTTGAAGAGAAGAATAAAATAATTCAACCCACCCATAAAATGTAAACATTCAAATCAACCCATTAATTTATTAAATAAATAAAACCACTGAGCTAAACATTTCCATCTGCCATTCCTGGTGACATTATAAATTCTTCCCTCTATCCTGTGTAAGCCTTGGAGATAAGATACAAAATGTTTGTCTTGTTTTGGTCCATAATGCCATAAAGACACAAAAATAATGAAAAGTTGATATTTATATAGATCAGTAAACATTACATAAATCAGGAATAAAATCCCAAGAATAATTTCTTCTGATTCTTTATAGCTTATTTGAGGATTGCAGTATATGATTCATATGCATGGAATTTAGAGAAGTCAAATATCCCAATTTCTAGCTAGACAATCTCAGATAAGAGGATGGAGACAGTTATTTGTAGCCAGACAACAAACAAAGGAAGCAAAATTTAGTGTACATCAGTGTTTCTCAATCTCAGAGCCTTTAAGATGGGTGGAGTTCAACTCCCCAGTCTGCCTGTGGAATTCTGGGAGTTGAAGTTCAGCCATCTTAAAGGCAACAAGATGAAGAAACATTTGTGTACATCGTATTATGGCACTGATTTATGATGTCTTTCACTAAGGATTAGGTAAATGGTAGCAACAAGTAGTCTTTGACTTATGACTCCAATTGAAAATCTGGTTGTAAGTAGTTGCAGTCATAAATGGAGCCATCCATCTGATCAGACCTAGGTTGTTGGGGTTTGTTTGTTTTTTTGACATTTTTCATGATGGTTGTTCAAAGAATCACATGAACATTAAGCAAATATTACAGTCATCAAGTAAACATATTCTTCCAAAAATGGGCAAAAAATATCACAAATCATGCTCACATGACTTCAGAATGCTACAACCAGTTGTAAAGGATTGCCAAGCACTCAAAACCTAGCCAAAGGATTAAAGGAGAAGGAATATTTTACAATAGCTGGAAGTACTTTATGGGCCATAAAATGCCTGTCCTAGGCCGCTATAACTCTGAACAGTCATAAAACAAATGGTCATAAGTTGAGGACTACCTGAACTTCCATGTCTTATACGCTTTCATTTCAGATAAGTTGTTCTGGTGATGATCATTTTTTAAAAATATTTACAGTCACTGTAATGGAAGTAGATTATGAAGAAGTAAGGATCACTCACAGGTAGTTTGTGGTTAAAGCCTTTCACTCGAATGGTCAAGCCATGCTCTTTAGCCATCACTTTATATTCCAACTGAGCAACATCAGCTTCATATGCTGGTTCAGCAAGGTTATGGCTGAGGATGCTGACAAAAGTATCAAAAAGCACCATGCTGGGTAAGGGGAAAATAAAGTGAATTAACATAAATTGAAATGGCAGAGTTGTCATGTCTTCATGTTTTACAGGAGAAATAGAAAATTTCCCTTCGACATAATCTGTTTGGAAGAGTGAAACTGCAATGGGAAAAATAGATAATCCAGTCATTTTCCAAAATTACAGACATGTTTACATTTATGAGCTTTTTCTCTCTTCAAGATATACTGAGTGAATTTAAGGTATAGAAACAATTTTGATTGCTTTTATGCATTCTAGTGCAAAACTTTGGAGTGATGGCTTCGCTTCAATAAAGATTCAAGTGATCTTTCAATCACTCTAGAAAAAAAAAGACTATAAAATAAAAACTGAGAGGTGTCTTTGGTAAATTCTGCAGAACAAAGCATCTCTCAACCTTCTTTTGCAACATTGGTCAAAGGGCTTCCAGGCTGGTTGACTTTAACAAATGGCACAGGATTACTGGCTCTCTGTGCCTAAAGTAGTAATCTTAATACTTGTTGAGGTTCTTCCAGATCAGCAACTTCAATGAATCACACAGTGTGCACTGAAGCTAGAAAATATGGAGCCTTTTCCTGATTGCTTGGTAAAGGTCCTTCCAGAGTACATAGCTCTGGAAAATGCTGAGGACAATCTCAAAGCCATGCAACCTGAAGCCCTCTTTCCATGTATTGAAAGATCTTCAGATCTCAAGGCTTTGGTGAACACTGCACCAATCCTGAATCCAGTATTCTGCTTCAAGATCTTTGTTCAATCAAGGCAAATCTAAATTACTTCATACAAGGCTGTATATGTGTTATTGAAACCTAACAGTACAGTGAAATCTCTTATCATTTTTTAAAAACTAATGCAACCAGTCAATTATAAAAATGCTTACTTCAATGCAGACTGTAATATTATTGGTGATACCAGGTAGAAACAGATAAATCCTGGAGAAAAAATGAATCAGTTGGAAAAGCAATAAGAATATAAAAATTGTGATGACTACGTACATACATCTATATTTTTAAAGTGTCACTGAAATTTCTTCTACACCACCTGAGGATTATTTAGTTAGATTAAACATCACAAATTTGTGCTTTCTGAAACCATTATTTTTAGTGGTGACCAAACTTGAAGATCCTCATTCCCTTGATCATCTTAATGTGTTTGTGTCTGTCTCTCTGTCTGTGTCTGTGTCTGTGTCTTGTGTGTGTGTGTGTGTGTGTGTGTGTGTGTGTGAGAGAGAGAGAGAGAGAGAGAGAGAGAAACAGAGACAGAGACAGAGAGAGAGACAGACACAGAGATAGACACAGAGACACAGAGAGAGACAGAGATAGAGACAGAGACAGAGACAGAGAGATGGATAAGGGGGAGGGAAAAACACAGAAAATAGAAGACAGACAGACAGACATAAACAAACTTCCCTAAGCCCAGCATCACCCCCAATAGCAAATACTAATAAATGGGTGGAACTGATTGTTAACAACAGCTTTTAATTTCATTTGAACAAAATGGTTGTTTCAACAATGTATAGGAAACAAATGCACTTTAAATATGTCAATTCTTTGGGTAGATTTACCTTAAATCACCTTCTTGTTAAATTTTTATCCTAAGTTTTTTTCACATCTGTTTCCCCAAAGGATGCAGTGAGAAGAGATTTTCCATGACAAAGAGCTCTCCAAAGTGCTGATTGCTTTGAGCAATTAATTAAAGAACATTAATACCTTGATGAGATATCTTACTATATCTTTTCCATAGATGTAATCTAAGAAGTATGATTCATTTGTATTTATACAATTTACCTTTGGGGACACCAAATTTATTGTCTTCCTTGTACCATAGACACCCTTCACGTGTGTTTATTATTTTGGTAGGATATTCTGGAGCGTGAAGACTTGTTTCTTTCACAGAGAAATCTGTGGCTAAAATAGGGGATAAAAGTGGCAAATTACAATACTGAAGATAATATTTATTCATGGGTTTAGTTGCCTGCTACATTGCTGCATATAATCTTCATAAACTTTGTATCAATCTTTGGATGTGCAAACTTCTATAATTACCTCCTAAAGTTTTGACTATAATTGCCAAAATTCACTCATAATTTCCTACCATTTTCAGGCAAAAACATTAAAACCTGAGGTTTATATTAGTTGAAAAAAAACTTTTTTAAAAAAAAAACCTACCCCCATAAACGTAGAGTGGGAAGTACTAAGGGAAGAAAAAGAAAATCTTGGCTGATGTATCCAAGTCTATTATTTGTTATTTTATTTATTATATTTATAGTCCTTGCTCCCCAAAAGATATTAGAGCAACCAATGTGTACAAGTGGTGGGTTAATGGTTTAACCCAGTGCCATAATAAGAATGCTATTAAATTGAACAAGGCTATGTGGTTGTAGTACTAACCTATATATTTATTTTCTTGTGGCAGATGTAAATCTGGATTGAGAGGGAAATCACTGTTCCACAACTTGCTCCAATGTGGTTCAATGTCTGTGAATGTAATACAACTCAGAATGAATGATTTAGTAGAGAGTACTTCAAGACAAGAATTAGTCTTAGATTCAGTGGTGCACAGAATTTAGCTTAAATTAAACCCAAGCAGGGGTGGGATGCAAATATTTTTACTACTGGTTCTGTGGGCATGGCTAGGTGAGAGTGGCTAGATGGGTGTGGCCATGTGACTGGGTTTTTTGCAGACCCCCCCTGCTCCATTTTTTTTGCCTCCTGGGCCTCAGGGAAACCTCCTAGGCGAAGCAGTAAGATAGCGAGGAACAGCTGATCGTTGGGAGGAAGAAAAAGAAAGAAAGATCTTAAGGAGTGACTGGGCAGGGAGAATACAGTCAGTGATGTTGGGCATGCCCGCAATGTCATGCATGCGCAATAAGGACTGACTGGGTGTGGAGGGGAGGGGGAGGGATGGGCAGAGAGGGGCAGGGACAGCCAGGGGCATGATTTGCTGGTTCTACGAACTATGCAGAATCATAACAACTGGTTCTATAGAACCGGTCCGAACTGGTAGAATACCACCCCTGGACTCAAGCAATCTCTAGTTTTCTTAATTTTAATTCTATAAGCTTTCCAAATTGTGCATACAACCCTCCCTTTCTGAGGACAGCTAGACTCTTTTAATACCAGAAACACCCCAGGAAAAGAAGGAAGCTGTCAATTTTATGTTTCCCAAATTTCAAAACTTTTACTGTGTTTTCATTTAATCTAATTTCATTATTTAATCATAGTTTGTGACTTTTGCCTCTGTGTTTACTTACTCTTGAACCCTTGACTTTTGGATTGGCTGACTGCTAGACTCAGCACTCTGGTTTATGGATTGTATTTGGATCACTCTCTTGTTGCTTAAACTTCAAACGGAATTATTCCGATAAGCTCTCTTTGTACAGACTTTGATTTATGGTATTGTCTACTATTATCTGCTTAACACCATAGAAACTGCGTCTGCATGTGTATGTTCACAAACTGAGACAGGACACAGTCGGCATGGCCAATGCCACAAGACAGCAAGAGCTACCATGTTCCATGCCATATGAATAAAATGAAAACTCTGAATTCTGGATTCTTACAAGGAAAATCCTTGTAACTAAACAATTCATATGGAATTTAATGCAGCAAATTGCTCCATTCGTAACATCTTTGCTCTGAGATGTTTTGAAGCACACGGTTACAAGCCAGTAATGACACAAATGGCCACTTTACCTAACAGACAATATTGTGTCCCAAACCACTTTTCTTTCTTGGTGCATTGTCCCTCGTGGGAAGGAGATAAGAGGAAGATGTTTACTTTTTCAGGAGTGAGATGATTAAGGGCATCAGCAATGATCTGCAAATATAAAAGAATAAATCAATCCATTCTCTGTTAGTTAATTTTTCATAAAAGTTGTCTCTTGATTCTTAAACTGACTTTTTTAATGCCATGTCATAAGAATTATTATGGGAAATGGAGGATATTATCAACCCATTGAAACTCACTGGCTGATTGGTTAGGAGTGTGGTTGTATTAACCTATACAATAAAAATAAAATCTTACCATGCCATTAGAGTTACACTTTTAAAGAAGCTTCACTACATTTTGGATCAGGAAATGTACACAAATATTTTAACTAAGCAAAACACTTAGTGTTAATGTTTCTATAGAGTAAATTCCTCAGCCGAGGTCATCTAGATGCCTTCAATCTACAAAATCTAGACTTCTGAGCTATTGTAAGCTTTTATAGAATTCTAAGAATTGCAATCATATATCTGGATGGCATCAGAGTGGAAAAGGTGTGATTTTCCTTTCACTTTTTTTCAGACACATGTGGGCTCTACTTACTTCAGCATTATATTCAATCAGTAGTTGATCTCCTGTTAGTAGGTCTTCCTTTTCAAAGAGGTGCATATTTTCACATATGTTTTCTACAAACTCAATTGGGTCTGTCTGGAGATATGGAAAACACAATGAAGAAATAATAAAGTCAAAAGATTAGAGCTTCTTAAAACTTAGCATTGAAACATAGCACAATTCACAATAGTTAGAATCAGTTGAATTCCATTATCTAAAATAATGTGCCAATATTTCCAGTGATACTGCAGGCGTATTGGATACTGGAAGCAAACGTATACCTGTTCCTGGAAACAAAATTCATTAGCTTCAATCTTCTTAATCTCTTCCCATATTCTGCAAAACAAAAAAATTCTGACCATTACCACATAGAACAGCTGTTCCCCATCTTGGTATCTTTGAAATGTTTGGACTACCATCTCAAACATCCTCAACAGTATTTGTAGTAGTTGCACTATTCTTGGACCTTAAATCTACACATCAGAAAGATAAGGTAATCCTTGAACTTCTGCCCATAATTGAGCCCAAAATTTCTGTTGCTAAGTGAGACAGTTGTTAAGTGATTTTATCCCATTTTACTTCCTTGTCACTGTTGTTAAGTAAATCACTGCATTAATTATTGTAAGTTGAGGACTATATGTATTCTTCCTAACTGTCATTCTTGTAGGATATGAGAAATAGAGACAGACGTTATGGTTTTGAACAGATGACTAACACTTACATCAAATGAAATTTAACTTTTGTTGGAAGGAATGCCGTTTAGAGATCTATTCCTTATTAATATGAAACCTTATATAATTATTTACATACCATTGTTTATTACTGCTGTCAAAGAGATTATCCTGCACATTTCAAACATTATTACTGTACATCTTGCATATGTTGATTTGATATACAAAACCTGATGATTTGATTTGAAGATTAATATGTTTAATATGCATTCTTAAACTTTTCTTATTTACAGCATCAGCTACAATATGTATTGAAAATGTATTAAATACAAAATAAGAAATGACTAGCAAAGTCATAACATTTTAAAAAATAGGTAAATACCTTTTCTCAGGTCCATTTTTTTGCAACATCTTTAAATACTGAAATATAAGATGAATAACCTGAAGGTAAAGAAATGGATGCAGTTACTTTTGAGATGTATTTGACTACAAACCAGGGCAGCATTCACAATTAATAAGCCAGGATTAATCTTCCAGAGAAACTAACAAAAAAGTATTGTTTTGTCACTGTAGCTCTAACATCTGATAATTTCTGATATCCTATGGTTCTGGCATCCCCAATCAGAAATTATTTTCTCCACAAACATTATCTCACTTAGCAATGACTGGTAGTACAAATGGACTAAAAATCTTTTCTCTGAGATTTTGATACTTTTAGTATGGATGGCAGCCACTAAAATTGTGTGTGTGCTTTGATGATATGCCCAATAATGGCTTAATTCTAGAGTTGGAGAAGAAAAATATTATTTTGTGGGATTTTTGTTTGGACCCCATACAATTTTCATGAATTCATTTATGGGTCCAACAGATCATAAGTATATAGACTATTGAGGAAGATGTTATGGAGGATCTAGCAACCAGAACTGATTTCAAAAGAATTGTCAATTTCTTCACCTTCATTACTGATAAATATCTCTAAATCTCCAACAAACTGCAAAAATAGTGTTACTCAATCATTTCCAAAAGCGTAACTAGTCACAAAATATGAATCTCCACTCCTTGCTTTATCCTCTGTATAAACCATTTATAGATCTCTATTAAATGCAAGATACTATACTAGAAGATGACAGATCATCACAAACATTTGGAATCTAACCCATTGTATAAAGAAAAGAAATACTAATCTTCTATTCCCCTTTCAAGTTATTTCATTGATCTTTGTAGAATTTACAATACAATAGTATATTGGAATAATAGTAATAATTGACCTCATAGAAATACTTAAGGCCTTCATCTGTCAAAGTCACTGAAATGCTGAAGATGGAATAGGTAGAGTTTTGTTCGAATCCTGTCTCACCATTTCCTCCATATAAGGCAAGAGCCCAAAACCTATTGTGAAAATAAAGCCATGATTAAAGTAAACAAATATTCATATTGTAAACAGCGAACATTAACTAAACATTTAATCTGGTTATATTCCTAAAAGTGCGTTCTTGCAAAGTAGGTTTTCAAAAATATAAATATGATAAATAACGTTGAGGGCCCTTTAATATTCTCAAAAAGATACTTATATTACATGTTTGGTATTATGCATATGCATTTAATAAATTGCTTAATCAGTATACAGTAGGGGTCTTCAAATTTAACAGTTTGAAGACTTGTGGACTTCAACTCCCAGAATTCCTCCTCCAGTCATGTTAGCTCAGAAATTCAGGGAGTTGAAGTCCACAAGTCTTAAACTTGCCAAGTTTGAAGTCCCTTAGTATACAGTCTTTCTAACCAACTAAAAAGTAATATATTTTCAATAAGCATTGCTTGAAAACTGCAGAAAGGTCAGGATTAGGTGTCAACCCTGAAGCTGACCTGAACAAGGCCATTTTGAGGCTTTAGTGTTGCCATACTGGAGCTAAGGGATAGGGATATAGAAATAGAGCTGGCTTGTAGTCAAAACAAAATGCTTTCTCCTGGGAACCAAGGACATTCCCACAGGTGACTGGGCAGAGGAGAAGCAATGTTGCCTGACAACTGGATGGGACTCTGATTGGACCATGCAACTGTCTGTTTGGGAAAAGGGAGAAACTTTTACTTTTAATTAGGTGAAAACCGCAGGAATATTCAGAGTAGGTTTTCATTAGCTTATGCCAATATGGTATGTCCAATAAACCAGTTCTTTGAGGAACCTACTTGCCTCAGAACTCTGTTTATTATGGATGTATTACTTGGAACCCTGACATTAGGAACATGGCCACAATCTTTAACACCTATACTTTACTTTACTTTCAGACAAGTTTTTCCATTCTTAAATGATAAAATGTAGATGAAGAAAATAGAGATCTATGTACAGGTCTGATCTCTTGCAAAGGGCTTTGAAATTAGGTCGAGAATTGTAATGCAATATAATTTTTTTTAGACATACTTCTTCCTAAGAATGGAGAGCACACTTCCACTGCCTTCATGTCCTATCAGCCAAGAGATATAATGCAGTGGCTTCACCCTAAAAGTTTTGGGGGAAAATATTAAGCATCAACTTATTTTTAAAAAGTTTGATTAGAAGAAGAAATGTTTCCTTTATTTTTTTTTTTTAAAAAAACTGTATTACTTTTTGGTACATTCAATAAATACTACATTATTTCAGATTGGAAAGTCACCTGGAAGTCAAGTGGGTGGAAAGGGCTAAAATTCTAGTCTGTTTTGATAATCAGTACTTTGTTAGGGAGGATTAACACTAAGTTTAAAAGCTGTGTCATTTATTACAATTGGAAAATAAAATAATATACAGATAAGTTCTCAACTTACAACCACAATTAAGCCCAAAATATTGTTGCTTAGCAAGGCAGTTGTTAAGTGAGTTGTGTTCCATTTTATGACATTTTTGCCAACTGCAGTTGTTAAGTGAAGCATGCAGTTGTTAAGCAAATCTGACTTCCCGTATTGAGTTTGCTTGTCAGAAGCTGCCTGGGAAGATTACAAAAGATGATCACATGACCCTCGGGAAAGTGCAACTGTCATAAATATATGCCAGTTGCCAAGACTTGATATTTTGATCATGTGACCAAACTTAATGTGAACAAAATGATCACTTCTCACATTAGATTTATTCAAAGCCTTGAATGGTGCAACTGCCTCTACTCAGATGTCCCTATGCATTAGAAATATAGACTAGTTAGAAACAAGTAGCCATGTTAAACTTCAGAACTATCATGAGACAAAGACCTTCAGAGAAGAAGACAATGGCAACCTGCATCTGTATAGCTTCTGAGTAAAGAACATTGACATGTTCATATAAGTCAACAGGATTTGAACTTGACTCAAGGGATACTTAATTGATAGAGACCAGTGAAACTACACTAATATGAAAAAGGAGTTCATATTCATGGGGTGTTCTAATCAAAAACAGGAGGCATCTGTCAGTTCTCCTTGCAGGAATTAAGTCAGGACTGCTCATTTTTATAAAAGACCTTCTTAATATCTTATGATATCTCTACTTATTCTCTTGCCCTTTCCTAAATCATGTTTCCCAATGCATATAATTGCCCTCCAGAGACAGTTGATTAGTGACTTGATTTGGAGTTTATTAATCTATTATTTATTCACTGCATTTAAAATGAACTGGATATTCATTTCACTGGGACCATGTATCCTTAAATCCTGCTTATTTTGCTTTGGTCGATGACTAATAAAGAATTGAGCACAGCTATTCATTATTGCTTTGTATAACAGGTTGGGGAATAGAAGACTCAAGACAATAGAAAATAATATTCTTAATTATGTAATGGATGCAGATCTGACTTCTCATTACTGAAATATATAAATGGAAGATTGTCTAAATTCCACTTCTTACTTGTAATTCTTTTCCTGTGGGGGAAGAGCCCAAGAGAGGTTCAAAGAATGTATTTCTTTCACTGGAATAACTGAAACAGGATAAAGGGGTTAATATCATATATTCAAAAAGGTGGATACTCTTGAATTTGAAAAATTGGATAAGAAGAATAGGAAAGGCTGTGGGGGAAAGAAAGCAGAAGATCTCCTCTGCTGACCAAGAGATCAAGGATCTTTGGAGACCTCTTACTTCCTAAGAAGAACATTATGACAAGGTGAAGACCAATCATTATATTTGTTAGACAATGAGGACCTCCAAGGAATTTGTTTTTCTCCTGAAATTGTGCACTGAGGTTGTGCACTGTTGACTTATTTATTGTACCAGCTGCTTTTAAATTAGGACACCACCAAAGAGAATTCAAACATCACATTTTGGTTGATAACTAAACTTTAAGAATTTATTTCATTTTTCTCTTCACATCCTTCTCTTTCTTTTCCTAGTTTGCTTAAGGCAGGGTTCATCTCTGTTTTCAAATTGCTATTAATACTGTATAGGAGATAGGATAAAATACAAATGACACGGCTAAATAGTTCAAGTTTCTCTAAAAAGTACCATCACCACAATGTATACTGTTGTAAAATAACAGCAATATATTTCACTTCCCCTAAGCCAGGATACCTGTAACCTAAGTCCAAGAGATACATATGGTCTCCAAACTGAATACAACTCCCAGAGTGACTTGAAAAGTTACTCCCAAATTGTTATTTGTGATGCACAGAAGGTAGACCCATGTAACACTTTGGCTGTGCAAACTTGGTTTCCTGGTACAATGCCAAATGCTAGTTATTAGTTATAAAACTCTTCATGGCATAGGGTCTGGTTATCTCAAGCACTGTGTCTCCCTAATTATTTCTAACCATCCTGTACAATTTAACAGAGGAACATGTTTCATCCATTAAGCTATGCCACTGATGAGTGCTAGGAAGCATGTCTTTTTTTGTCACATGGCCTGTCCATTATATGGTGGCTCACTGTTGATTAATCTTTTTTTTTAAAAAAACCAACCTTATGTGGAGCATTCATGCTATGATCTCAGCATTGTGAATACAAAATAGTCATAGGTGGAAGGCAATGACTTGTCTATGACATATCTTTCAACACCTGATAAGCTATGAGTGAAGTTCCAAGGATTTGCTTCTGGAAATCATGCTGACTCAGAAGTCTAGAAAGTGATGTTCCTACACATTTGGCAGGAGCTGGGCTGAAGAAACATTAGACTAAAGTGACATAGTAACATCATAGCTAAGACAAAATGAGAAATTTATTATTCAGATCTTTATTCTCCTATATCTTATGCCAGTATTTCTTGAAGTGTGGTCCAAGGACCGACTGGGGGTATCCCAAGAACTTCTCAGAGGTCTGTAAATTCAAAATTTGCAAAAATTTAAAGCAATGACACTATCACCATTATTATTATTTTGTTAAAAAGCATATGGCTTTTTCATAAATACTTCATAAAAAGTATTTTATTTATGTTAATATCTAATGGGTTTAACATTGTTACTCCTACATGATTCAATCAACAGTTTGTGAATATATTGAACATTTTAATCAATAAAATTCAATTTTTTATATCAATAAAAATAACCCCTACAAACAAAAGCTCTTTTGGGTTCCTCATAGTTGGAAATAGTCCTAAGTGTGTGCTTCTTAAGAAACATGGTGTTACACTACACTAGAAAATGATATTTTGATGCACAATTTCCATCCAGATTCCCCAACTTTAAAAAATCAGAATCACATCTACTTACTTTTGTAAACCTTGTGAAATTCTGGTGTATCAAAAGGGTTGATCAGGTGACTAAAATCCGGTCTGGGCAACCCACTTAAAAACAAACAATCAAGAGCATTTTATTTAAGGCTTAAAGTTTAAATTCTACTGCCATCTCATCTCTCTGATGTTCCTATACAAACCCTGGCATTGTAGAAAATCAAAAAGTCTCTTAATATAAGATCTCTATGACCCCATAACTGAGTTATGATACTGCCATTCTTTAGAGATTTACCTTTTGAGTCTACTCCTGAGTTTTGGTGTCTACTCTGATTTATATCTACTATGGCAAGACCTACTTTTACTGGGAAAACTTACTGCATATCAGCCTACATCAGCTTTGTTAGCTAATTCAGAAGGGAACTTGTTGCCCTAACATCTGGATATTATATTTGGCAAAAACCCAGGAGTCCCAACCTCCTATGCAAAGCCTGTGGGAATATTGTAGGACGGCTTTGCTCCTCTCCTATCAAGTGTTTCTTTTTTTCAACTAAACAATGATATGTTTCCCCAGAAAGTTTTCTGTACTTAATCAGAATGAAGTTTAAACATGATCTGCAAGGGGGCTACTTGTCAGCACTGTAATTTCTCTTATTTGCTTTTTGAAGCACCTCATTGGAGCTTTGTTGAACATGTAAAGAAAGGCTGAATCACATGCAGTCTTTCATGCTGTAAACTGCTCAGATTCACTTCAAAATTACATGGGTGACAAAAAAATGTAATTAAATAATTTCCAGATCTATTTCTGGGTTCTCCGAGGTTCCCCAAATGGGCCATTGATGTTCTGTGACTCTATGGCAATTTTCAAGCTTTATTGAAAACTATGTTAATTTTTAAATGCCTGCATTCAGAATCTGAGCAATTTAATGCTTTTCTATGTAGTTATGTATAGATCTACTTCTTACAGCAATGTTAGGTTGTATTCCACATATCCCCAAAGTCCAATCTTTAGACTGCAAAATCATTTTTCTCAACTTCTGATAAAGTTCCCTAAATTATTGGGAAAGACGTTTTTAGAAAGACTGACTCCTCACATTCGACTGTACCCATCCTCAGAATTCTCTGACATTAATAAAGGTCAGTTGTGATCTAACAAAGAATGTGTGTTTTGGTTGGTTTTACATCTCTGCATCTTTTTCCTGGAGAAGACCCAGGGCTGATTTTTAGATAAGCAATAAGATTTTGCTTCTCTAGGTTTTTGACAGTTTTATGTTTTTGACCTATATTCCTTTCTTTAGCTTTAAATGAATTTCATTTTGTTCCTTTTGATGGACCTGGAAAGAGGAATATTATTGAGTTTATAAAAAGTCATAAATGAGCCAAGAGCTGAGAGGAGATTGTGGCAGAAGAGAAGTCATAGATGTGTTTGTCCCATTTCTGCTAAAAATGAACTTTTTAGAGTTCATGTCATAGTTTAGCTAGTGAATACTAGAAATGAAGAGTTTTCTGCCTGCCAATAAATAAGTTATTTTTACCATATTTTGTTTCAGTTTGGTTCTCTTTGAGAACCAAACAAATAATACAATATATTAGTTAATTAATATATTACCATTTGGTTCTTACCCTGCATTAATTGATTAGTATTCAGATCAGAAATTCAATTCAAAACTCTGAATTGAATGCATTTTTGAAATTGAATTGGAAGGTTAATTTGAAACAATGAACTAATTCAGATGTCTCCAAATTGATTTTGATAATTTTTGGATACTTTTGCATATAAACAGAATTGTTTTTCCAGTTCTGAATTCAGAACTATTAATGAATTCAGAAATATTAATCAAACCATGTCATTGTGATATGAACATTTTAATTGAATCAAATTAATTTTCTAAATACATTTAAATTATCAGATTGATCCATTTACAAAATGGAATTTATGGTTAAAATTGGTTTGCATATATTTTCTATATCAGGTTCCAATTATTGACTGCTCTTCTGTTTGCGCACACCTCAAAACATACATTCATATAAAACCATTTATATGTTTTTAAATGGGCAGATAAGTAAAAGTAATACTGTCAAGCAAACGCAAGCTTAAAAGAAATCCTGAACCTTCAGTTTCCACAACCTAAATGTAAAGTTTTCCAATGTTCAGTTGTGTTCAACTCTAGGAGATAGTACTCATCTACATTTCTTGGCCAAGGAAGCCAATGTTCTGAAGACTTTTTCCAAAGGTGCATGGAACTCTGTTACTTTCCCACCAAAGTGATACCTATTAATCTTGCATGCTTTCAAACTTTTAGATGGGCAAGAGCTGGGATATGGCAAGAGAGTGTGATGCTCAGGTGTTAAATCCAGGTGTCATCTTTCCAGCTGAACCACCATGCCCCTTCCATAATCTATCTACAAATTTCAAATCTTTAATGCATTTCTTCTTATCATTTTGTTCCTTTTTCCCTGTGGCTCAAAACTTTATAAAATAGAAAAAATTTCTATTGATTAGATTAGTTTTATTTAGAGTCCCATACCATCCATCTTTTTAAAACAGAAGAAGCATCTTATAGTTATACTTCTGGAATGTATAGTTATGTTTATAGAAGTTTAATAATTTAACCAGAATACTTCAGTTATTGGATGAATTATAAATTTTAAGATTAAGAATAACATAACAGAGTATATTCTTTCACATTGCTAATTTTAATGGAATATATGGCATATAGGAGAACATTTAGCTCTTCCAGGAAAAAAAGAAAAAATAAATAAACTCACTTATTTGGGATGTGTGAGAAAATTTCCGTCACCCATTTTTGCAAAGTATCCAGGGTTTCTAATCAGAAGAATATTTTTTAAAAAAGAAAAGAATAATAAAATGTAGAAAATATAGAGAATAAGGAGGAATTAACAATTCTTCTATGAAAAATGAACTATATATTGTAACCATGTATTAAATTTCTATGCATGTTTCAAAGTCTTCAAATGGCAGCTGTGCATTTAATCAAAGATGGAATTTTCTATAGCTTAGTGACTAACTATGAACCCACAAAAGAAGTGCACAATATTTTTCCTTTTAGCTCTTGAAAAGCTCTATTTTTGACAGGAACCAGAATCTTTTGACACTGGGACTCTTTTTTTGCAGCAAGAATAAAAAATGTGCATACTAACCAAATTTCAGTAGTGCAATTTTTAAATAAAAGGTTAAGGAGAAGAATGGGAGTGGGAGACCTCTAACAGATAAATCTTTCCCATAGTCATTCTTAGCGCTGATAAACCTCTGAAATCTTCCTTCAAATTGGTCTGTTAAAATTTCACGTTTAATTCTTCATGCAAAACATCATATTGTGGGCAATGATGCTAAATAATCTGGTGGTCCATGCCAGTTGAGATGTCCTACACCCTCCATCAAGTGTGCTTAAAAGTCACTCCTTACAAAATGCAAATAAACTCCATTTGCTGTATTAAGGATACATTTGCACATAAGCAACCACCTAGTGATTCTCCCAATTAATTTACTAATCTCAACAAGCAGGGCTGTCAAACTTGTAGCCCGCGGGCCAGATGTGTCATGTGACAGCTGCATCCAGGCCTGGTTTAGCGAAGGGGGAAAAAGTCCGGATACATCAGGTGATGCCACCATGACGATGTGAGTTTGATACCCCTGCTCTAGTATAATTGTATGTGGGAATGAACTGATGGAAAGAAAAGATGCTGCCTGGGGAATGATCAGATTAAGGAAGTGGGGGAACAAGGGGAGAGTATTGAGCTGTATAACAGGCAGAGAAAGAAACTCAGAAAGGATCCGCCTTAACTTATGAGGCTATAAAAATGATAGATTTGTACTTTCAGACTTTCAAGCTTCTGTTAATGCAACCTTACAATAAAGTAGAATTACCTCATCTTGTTGTGTTTCCTGTCTAGTCCAACTAGGAAAGTGGGCATTTAGCTTGGTCAACCAGGGACCATATTTTTTATTCCCCCAGCTGCAGCAAAGAAGACTGGGAGGCTTTCAATTACCCCATTACTTCCTGCCTTTTTTTTCTCCATAGGAATCACAAGATTTGAAGGACATTATTCATTTCTCACTGTTTTTCCCCCCTGTTTTGCCTCCTTATGTGGTCATTTATCCATGCAGGTAAAAATCAAAACAACTTCTGTAGTAGAATGCTTAAGGAGGTCCTTTTAGAAAAGGGTATTTCCATAGTTTAGTGTCACTCATAAACAGTTGAAGGGACAGTTAGCTATTAGATAAACCAGGGGTGTCAGACTGGTAGCCCACGGGTTGGATGTATCATGCACTGGCCATCCCCCATCCCAGCTCCACAAAGGGAAAAAAATTCACAAAATATCATGTGACAGTTGGACACCCATGAGATAAATAGTTCACAAGATACATGTGACCTGGATGAATTGATTTAAGAAACAACTAGTTTGGGTTGAAACTAACCCTCAATAGCTAATAGTCACTTTTAATTAATTTAGCTTTAGAATGTACCTAACACACATACCATTCCCACCTTGTAATTCCACTTAAGTATGAACAAAGCCCTAGCAATCTCATGAGTATATCTTGTAATACCTTGAAAAGGAGCAAATACATTGTCACTTAAACTGTGGGGGATTGCAAGCATTATCTACAACAATTTATGTAATAAAATGAAATGATTGTTTTTCTTGCAAAAGTAACCTAGGTAATGGGAATAGTGCCAAGGATGCATCCCAAAAATGATGGTGAATTTAGGATCATTGAGATTATCAAAGCTATTCAGAAGTGGCTATGCAATCTCATAAGGAACTAGTTCCTCGATCAAAGTGACTGAAATCTGTCAAGATTAGTGTGATTCTGCCAACCTTTCTATGAGATCAAAGAATAGCAACATGTTGGATTAAAAAAACAAGCAAACTTACTTTCAAGGTTTTTGCCATTCATAGATTTTAAGGGCTTGGTGATCTTACGAGGTCATTCTGATCTCTGATTATTATTTAAATTTGGGTGAGCCTCAAACACAGTTATATATGTCAGTGCCCATAAGACCCCCACCTTTTTTTGCCAAACAACATGTATGTACCAAATGATCCATCAGTCATGTGCTGGTATAACAATATCAAGCTTTCATACAGATTCATATTATATACTCAATTTTCCAGATTCTAGGTTACTTTTGCAAGCAAAGAGATGCAATTCTATATTGTCCTTCAGCAACATTAATCCATCTATCTACCTACCTACCTACCTGCCAACCAACCATATATCTACCATCTATCATAATTATGTGTAGATTCTACCTCTAGACTGAACAACCAGATTCATGTAGTGAGCTGAGTAGTATCGTTTTCTGAAATCCCTCAGTCTTGCGTAGGTATCAATTCCTTTCTTTTTGGGTGCATATTTCAGTGTCTCTGCATTACCTGTATAATTTTTGAAGAAGAAGTTTTCTTACTAACATTAGTATCAATTTTCCTATAGTCATGTATTTTAGTTCTAAATGTTTTCTCTGTGACAAAGCACATTTTGTTTAACTTAAAATAGCCCAATAATACCAACTAAACAATTTTTAACACAGATGTTATCTTCGTTGTTTCTATTATACTGCATAAAATACTTTTTTTAAAGAGCAAAAGGAAGATTAAAACAATGATTTTGGAAAGTTACAGATAGACTAAAGGTGCAGATGAGTTTGAAGTAAGATTCTGATATTGCAAAAATGCTCCTGTGGGGAAAAGCTGTTGTTTTTGAATGGGACTTCAAAGGTTGGACACTAAAGGAAATAATAAGGAATTAACAATTACAATTAAAGGAAAAGAACAGTTATGTTTGATTTCCTAATACAGAATGGAGCAAAATACTTTAACACATTAGGCAGTTTTTTAAACAAGGAACTTAGAGTCTTCCATTATAGATAGACTGTGTTTAAAAAATAATTTGGAAGAGGAAGAAAATTTATTGGACAAGACTGAGACTGAACTGAAATGAATTTAAAAATGATAGGCTACAAGGATAATATGTTTGAAGAAGCCACAATTAGCCAGGTTTTACAAATAAAGGTAAGAAACATGCTTTAAGAATAAATACCTGAGTTTGTCACATCACAATACAATAAACATAGAATTGTTCTAGGCAATCTATTTTTCAAATCTATATTAACATCATGACTTCAAGACTTATCATAATTTTAGGGATTACCACCTTCCTAAGTCTACAGGAATCAGAGGCAAAACTATAGCTTAAATTCAGCACTTCATGTACATGGGTTGTTTCTCATTCAAAAGCTAAATCACTCAGAATCTAAATTGGACTAAAAGTAGGTTTGGCTTCTATGAACTAATGTAAGATGAATATATTTACCTGATTAATGTAGAGATGGAGATGTATTTGGATGAAGAGGGATACATGTTTCTACAAGACTATCATATACCACATCAGACTTAATCATATTTTAAAAAACACAAGATCATTGTAGCATACAAAGCTTCTGTCATGAAGCTTGTTTGAAGAATGGCATATCCACAACTTTTAAAAGTAAATAAAATATTTTATATTATATAACATTTCTTTCAAATGCAAGCTCCATTAAAGCCCATCTGCTTCCATCTCTGTATACTTCACTTACCCCAAAAGAATTTTCTCATAGGATGTCCCAGTTTTGCAAGACTTCCAAGCAGGAGTTCTCTTCTGTTAGCATCAGAGGGCTTTGCAATCTGATATTCTGTTTATTTTAAAGTACACATTAGGCATAAGAACTTAAGAAAAGAATTCCAGTGATATGATCATTTGGACAAGGCAAGGAGCATAATGCACACATACATGAAGCAGCAATGAGAAGTATCATACTCATTTGACACATGCATTGGATTTGTGGTTTTGTTGCAGAAATATCATGGGCTCCATCGGGAATTACGAGTACTTTGGAGAATGAATATTCCTAGCAGCTCTGCCCATTTATCAACCATAATAGAGCCAGAATCTCAATTAAAATAGGATAAATGGATGTTCTCTTGCGAGACCCAAATTACCATATAACCACGACATACATATTGGTGGGAAGAGAGAGAGAGATCCTTGATTTCCTGGTACTTCTGATGGAAACATAAAACAATCTTCCTTCAGGATATCTCATTATTAGCATTTATGTCTATGCCTTAGCATTTTCCACTGCTATAGGCTTGAGAGTAGCATAATGGTGTATCAAAAACTGGATTTCAAGAACCAAATGTGGAACTTCACAGGCCAAGGAATTATCGTCTAGACCTGCAATGAGGTTGTGAGTAAAAAAAGTGGACAGTTTCATCATGAGGTCTCCAATGAGGCCACCAGAGTTTATGCTGGTTCGCATCTTTCTTCTTTGCTACCTTCCTTCTTAACCCCGTGCATACCATTTGACCAAAGGGATTTATCTTCCAGGAAGTTTATTTAACAATCATATGAAGCAGTGGTGGTATTCTACCAGTTTGGCCCGGTTTGAATGAACTGGTAGTTCCAAGGATCATCTGTTAGCGAACCAGTTCGCTCCGGTGATCAGCTGCTGGGCCCACCCTGGCTCTATACTGACCTTTATTTCCTGCTTTTCAGCCTCAGCTGCTTCGCGTGGCATAGCCAATTGCCACGCATCAGCTGTTTTACACACAGGGCTTGCATCAAGAGGTGAGTTGCAAATGCTGCACGCACACAAAGCATGTGTTTGGCAGGAAATTGTTTTGAAACTCAAAACTGATATAAAGCAATAATATAAAATAGAGGTTGCTTTCCTTTCTATAACACAGGTGAAGGTAGAGGACTTAGAGAAAATAACTTCCCAGAAGTATTTTTTTTAAATATCATTTGGTCTTAGATCTTAAACTAAGACAAAGGACTTTCAAGAAGTTGTAAAATGTTGTAATAGAACAACCAGGATTGCCCCCCTCTCTACTCTAAGAATACACAGAATTCACAATGGTGCTATTTTTTGCCCTTCAAGTCAATATTGACTTTTGGGGACTGTATGGATAAGTCCCTGCACTATCTTGGCAAGATTTCAGAAGTGATTTGGCACTGCTTTTTTCCTAGGGTTGAGAGAGAGTGACCAGCCCAAGGTTACCCAGTTGGCTTTGTGCCTAGAGCCTGAACTAGAATTCATAGACTCAGGCTCCTGATTGCTAGCCTGGTGCCTTAACCATTACACTAAACTGCCTGTCAATGCTGTATGAACATTTACACTGCATTAATATCCACTAAATTCAACACATTTCCTTACAAGATACCATCAGGATTGTAATTATTTGTCCAGGTTTGGAGAATAGAACTAAAAGGAATTGCCTACAATCCAGTGCAAAGTACATGTAATGCAATTGATTTTAAGGGTTTTTTAATGGCCTTAAATCTTTGAATATATATATATATATATATATATATATATATATATATATATATATATATATATATATATATATATAGTCATGCACGTATATGTATATATTACAATTTTTTATGAGGCAGCTCATTGAAATTTAACAAACACGAATGCCTCAAAAAATGAAGTGAGATAGTTTTCCGCCATCCAAGAATTGAAAATCTATAAGCAGTGAATAACCCATTCATTAGTTTTACCACTATCCACAGCTTCAACTTCACGGTCAATAGCATCTTTAATCATCAGAGGATGAATGAAGAACTGTGCCCATCTACAAATAAAGTAGAAGAGAAATACAGGTGTTTGCAATAGAGCCTGGAAATGTGTGGAATAATAATTACTTGTTTCCAAAAAAAATGCTTATGAACTAATGTTATGGCAAAATAAAACTTGATTTTTTTCTACCACAATTTCACTTTTTATTACACCTAGGCAAGATAGAGATTTCTTTTTCTTTAATTACTTGGAGGGAACACACACACACACACACACAAAAACAAACAAACACTGTATTTGAGTGTAGAATTATGTCTCTGGACAGCTTGGATTTTCCATGGTTTCCCAAATTTCAGTTAAATGCTATTAAAGGTATAGGTAAAGGTTCCCCTTGCACATACGTGCTAGTCATTTTCGGCTCTAGGGGGTGGTGCTCATCTCCATTACAAAGCCAAGAGCCAGCACTGTCTGAAGATGTCTCTGTGGTCATGTGGCCAGCATGACCAAACGCTAAAGGTGCATGGAACACTGTCACCTTCCCACCAAAGTAGTCCCATTTTTTTCTACTTGCATTTTTACATGCTTTTGAATTGCTAGGTTGGCAGAAGCTGGGAGAAGTAATGGGAGCTCACTCTGTTGTGTGGTGCTAGGTATTCGAACCGCCAAACTGCCAACCTTTCTGACCGACAAACTCAGCGTCTTAGCCAAAGAGCCACCACGTCTCCTTTTAAATGCTATTAGGGACCCTATAATCAAGATATCTTAGGACCTTTTTTTAGATTAGAAAAATCAGTCAACTAGTCTTTCCATTTGCAGAGAATTTGACGTCCCTCCTTTCCTCCCTCCCAAACCCCCATAACATCTGAGCTTCATAAAATAAAATAAAAAATTGAAGACTGAGGCTGACTTAGAGATAACATAAAAAAAGCAAAAGCAAAAAGTTAGACTAACCTAAACCTAAAAAGTTAGACTAACCTAAACCTGTCACCATATCAAAAGGAGACACAAATTGTGTATTTAAAATGCATGCAAGAATTACATTCATATTTGAAATATTTAAAGCTCCAATGACTAATATTGAGCTAAAACTGCTGCCTGGCCTAACTGAAAGGTTTTTAAAAGGATTTGGAGCATTTTAGAGATATTTCAAGCTCAGAGCAAAAATGTTTTGAATTTGAAATAGTATTAGAGTGATTTGCACACTTCACTATGGTTAGAACAACCTGCTTTGGACTTATACCCACCAATTCAAACTCAAAATGAAGTATTTGAATTCAAAATGCTAACTGTTTTGCACACCTCTAATACATACCAGTATTATGATTTTGTCTCTCAGAGATTTAGAAATCAAAATGGTCTTTCTGCTATCCATCTAATAAATTAGATTTGTGTGCAAGGGGCAATTTACCTATTGCACTAGAGCATGATAAATTGAGCCCTAATAAGCCAATTAACCTTTGATTTATGTTCTTTCCATCTTCCTCTGAGATTTCCTTCAATTAGAAATAATTTTTCTAATTTTTCAAAATTTTCTTCTAGCAATTAAAGTCTGGATGGCTAAAAGTGAAGAATGATGGGATCTGGACTCAAACTCTGATAAGATTTTCTAATAAACAGTTTGAAGTAAAGAAGGAAGAATCTGGGAAGCACTGATCTAGAATGTACAAGACATACTGTAGAGCAGGGGTGTCAAACTCACATCATCATGGGGGCGTCACAAGGCCTATTGGGACTTTTTCCCCCTTCACTAAACTGGGCATGGGCGTGGCCAGAGTGTGACGCATCCAGCCCATGGGCCAGGAGTTTGACAGCCCTAATGTAGAATGACTGTACTCTTCAAATTGCTATAGCTATCCAGTCATTGTACTGGATAGTCTTTTAGCTTGTTTTGTACTCTTAAGTTACCTTTCAAGAGCTTCTTTAAAATATTTCTTTTGGATATCAAACTGGAAAATAGTTCGTTCCGTATCAGTCGAAGCATTGTCTGACCCTCCATGCTTCTTTAAGAACGTATCAAATCCATTTTCATCTGGATATTTCTGGCTCCCCATAAACACCACTAGAAGAAAGCAGTCAGATAAATTGGCTGCAATCAGATGCAGGCAGGGATTTCAGTCTATTATCACTTATAGAATAGAATAGAATAGAATAGAATAGAGTAGAGTAGAGTAGAGTAGAGTAGAGTAGAGTAGAGTAGAGTAGAATAGAATAGAATAGAATAGAATAGAATAGAATAGAATAGAATAGAATAGAATTTTTTATTGGCCAAGTGTGATTAGACATACAAGGAATATTCACTGATATCGTTTGTGGCAATGGTTCTGTATAGTAATTCCAAAGGGGAGTGGGGGAAAAGAAATCCTTCATTAGGGGCTGCATCAGTTAGATGTGCCAGATTAAAAATAGGAGATCATTCCAGAAAATTGGGGTTGTTGCTGAAAAGGCTCTGCTTGATAGGTGAACTAGTGGCTATGTATTGATGTGGCTGTAATGATCTCACTGAAATGTGTCAACCAGTTTTGAACATCTGATATTCTCCAGACCCTTTTGGACCTCCTGCCTGTCTTGATTTCTGCCACTGGCTAACTTACGGCACTGGCTACTGTATATTGGAAAGTGTTTTTTTTTTGTTGGAACTTTTTTTATTAGTTTATCAAAGTATAAAATACAAAGGAAAAAACATGGAAAAGTAAGAAGAGAGGAAGGGAAAAAGAGGGGATATAGTGCAATGGGAGAAAAAAAGGAAAAAGGCACCAACTTCCATCTTTTTTTTGACACAGTCAAAGGTAACATTACAACTACAACTTTTTGCTTTTACACAACAACATGTACAAGCCATTTCTATAACTTCTAATTTACGAAAACAGAAACAAAGTTTCATGGTTTTTTTTTCTCATTGCAAACACAAAATTTGGAAGCAGTTTCGAACTAGAGACAAAATTAAATATAATCTCTTCTTTGGATAAAAAAAAAAAACATTTTAACCATCTCAGCTTCCCTTGCTGTGGGGAATAATATATCATTCATTCTCATATTTTCATATCTAGTCCATAATATTTTACCAACTTTAAAATATTGTTCAGCATTACTTAAAAAAATTGGCATACCTGCGTATGTATGCAAACTGTATATTGGAAAGTGTTTGTTTGGTTTTCAGTTTCTAACAGTATCAATTTCCAATGTAAGATAATGTATGTAGCTCTGGATTGAACTGTGGAGTCCTTGCTGCTCTCTGAGCTTAGTTGTATTCTTGCAGACATTTCATTACCTGACTAAGTAACATCTTCAGTTCTAGAAGGGAGTAGGGTTAGCCTTCTGTTTATATACAGTAACTTCCTCTGTTAGTGTTGGTGGAGGTGTTGTTTTCTCCTTGGTCGTTCCTTGTTTAAGCTGCTGTTTACTGTTTGATTTTTGACTAGTTTAATACCTATTTATCTGGGTGTTGATTGTTGGCAAAGAGGTGTTCTGGTCTTTTTTTAAAATCCTTCTTAACTTCTCTATTGTCTGTTTTGTGTGCAAATACTGTTTATCTCGATGTGCCTGAGGAAGCCATCAACATCTGCAAGAAAGCATCCAAACTCAGAGAGCACCACAGTATCTATTTCCCATAGTGTTGTGCTATTCTTGGCCACTGTGGAACATTTAAAAGAGAAACAGATTCCCATAGTTAACCAATACCAATAGTTCAATTAGATTGCGATTTGGGGAATCCACAAGGAATTACGTCACTTTCATATCCAGATTTGTCTTTGCTCCTTTCTCTGGAACATCTTATGAATGTAAATGTCTATGGAGACTCTTAGTCATTCAGGTTCTTTGTTTTTCCTTGAAGGCATTTCAGTTCTCATCCAAGAAACTTCTAAAGTTCTGAAGAAGCATCTTGGATGAGATGTGAAATGTCTTAAAGGAAAAACAAAGTCCACTTGCCTCTTGAAAAAGCACCTTTGGGATGTATGAATGTAAGTATACTAATGGAAAGGTATAGATTTATCTGCCTTGTTTATTTTTATTGCTTCTCATTACTTTTTTAAAAGCACAGTTTGACTGATTTTAAAAGAAAATTAAGAGCAGCTTAAGCCTGTAAAAGAAAATGTTTACATAGTACTGAGGATGTCAACATAATTTGGTATTGAAAGTTGCACATTCCACAGTAAGAGATGGAACAGCTTTCTTTCTGTCTCTTTGTTAATTGTTCAGGAGATAGACTTTAGATTTTACATACTATGCTCCAAAAAATGAGCTAATCCAGGTAAATCATCAGGGTCACAGAAACTCCCAACACCAACAGAAAGGGCAGCTGCAGCCTGCAATCAAAATATAAAGGAGAAACAGTGGGAAGTCATTATAAGAAAAAGCCAAAGAATACAGCCTTTTTCCTTATGAAAGGAACCCCATTTCTGTCAAAATTCTGTTCCATTTCCAACTGCAAGCCTGTCCCTAAGAAAGCAAGCAGACACAAGTGCTGTTATTATGTTTCCCCTCTTAAATTTTCCTTGCAGGCAAACTTGAATAACATACACAGCAAAATAAGGTCTTCAGATCCTGCATTCAGGGCTGCTTCAAATAATCCCATTTTCTTCAGGCTCTGTGGTAAAATAATACCTTAGCTTTTTAAAATTATTACAAAGTTGTGACTTAAGAATGCTCATTATCATTTTATTCATTTTGACAGCGACATTTCAACCTCTGGCCCATGGATTGCAGGTGTACTCTCCAAGGCCATTTTTGAAGTCATGAAAAGCATCAGAATTCCCCTACCCACATGCTTGATTCATTTAAAAAAATTCTATTATAAAAAAAATAGGTGCATTAAGCTTATCCAGGGCTTAACACATACATTGCTTTTAAATTTATTTGGAACAAGCACCAAATAGACACTTTTAGAGTCTATATAACATCATTGCCATATGAGCCCTTTAGTCTTCCGAATGTGTTAACTATGACACAAACAGGGTGTACCTCAGAGGTGGTATTCAGCAGGTTCTGACCAGTTCTGGAGAACTGGTAGCAAAAATTTTGAGTAGTTCAGAGAATCGGCAAATACACCTCTGACTGGAGATATTACAGTATCCTTCCCCTGCCACTCCCGCCAAGCCATGCCCACAGAACTGGTAGTTAAAAAAATTGAATCCCACCACTGGTATACCTATACTAGCTAAGAAACAATACATCCTAAATGTGATATAACATAATTAATTCAAGCTACTGTCTCAACAACAGTGTTCATCCTGATGTGAAAATGGATTTACAGGTAGTCCTTGCTTAATATCCATAATGGGGGCTTACAATTCCATTGCTAAGTTCATTAAATGAGACATCAAGTGACTGTGCTGGACTTACAATGTCACTTTTTCCCATAGTCGTTAAATGAGATAGCACATGACCAAGATTTACAGTTTCACTGCTGGCTTCTTCATTGACTCTGCTTGTCAGACATTGGCTGTGAAGCACCTAAATGCAGAAGTGATATTCAGCAAGTTCTGACCAGTTCTGGAGAACCAGTAACGGAAATTTTGAGTAGTTCGGAGAACCAGCAAATATCCTTTGACTGGCCCCACTGCATCTATTCTCTGCCTCCCAAGTCCCAGCTGATCTCCTGGGTCTTCTTTTGTTGCCCTGCACAGGAGAACGGAGCTGGAAAGCAGGTTAGTGGGGTGAGGAGGGAATGGGATTTTTCAGTATCCTTCCCCTGGAGTGGGGTGGGAATAGACATTTTACAGTATCCTTCCTCTGCCACACCCACCAAGCCAAGCCATGCCCACCAGGCCACACCCACAGAACTGATAGTAAAAAAAAAATTGAATCCTACCACTGCCTAAATGGATATCATGTGACTGCAGGACAATGGATATCATGTGACTGCAGGACTGCAGCAATCATAAAATGGCTGCTGATTGCGAAGCAGCTAAATCTTGACTACGTGACCATGGAGACATTATGGCCGCTATCAGTGTGGTAACCAGTTATAAAGTTACTTTTTCAAATAGTGTTGTAGCTTTGAATGGTTGCTAAACGCAGAAGTCATTACCTGTCTATCTATTTTATTTAAAACTTCACCGATTAACAAGTAGCTAAGTTATGTTATACCATACCTGCTTTTCTGTACTGCCCATCTTATTTTCATCTTCTTGTTTCACCAATTCTTCGTATATTTCAGGGTCATCATGATCTTCCCTCACCTCAGGATCAGCTTCTACAATACTATCGCTACCAAAATCACCACTTCCTTCACTTCCAACTTCACCATCCAGAGATCCGCCCTCAGATTTCTTGATATTCCTATCATTTCTCTCAATTTCCTGAATTTTTGTAACAAGATTTTCTTCCTCGTCTGTTCCAGACGACATTAGGAGACCCTCTAGTTCAGTGTCTGATTCATCAGAAGAAGTGCAATCATCAAATGTCCAGTCAGAAATCAACAGCACATTCATGCCATTTTTTAATTTGATGTACCTGTGAAAATAATGACAGAGATGTGTGTTGTATGTGTATGTGCAGTATAAACAGGCATCGTTGTTGGCAGCTATTCTCATAACCCCTGCAAAGTATTTTGAAATATATTTTATGGTGAACTCTTTGTTATTTCCCAGGACTCAAAATACCCATTTCTCAGCTCTATACAGAGGGAATAGACATTATGAACAAATATCTTTCAAATGGTGAGTTTTGTCAGACAAAATGTCTTGTATTCCAGAATTTCTTTCCAAAATAAACAGGCTCTTTCATTCATACTCTTTTAAGTATTTTGCCTTGAAGAATAGTAGAAAATTAAGTCAATTCCTTCTGGTTTCCTTATTTTTCATACCAGGGCCACAAAAGTGAGTGAAATGATAGTTCATATTAATTATCATGTATCAGTGTACAGATAAATTCTTCAAAGAAATAAACCATTCAAAAAGACCTCGACTATGTATCAGAATGGTCAAAAAAATGGCAACTTCAAATCTCAACAAATAAATGCTCTGTCTCACATATTGGCAAAAAAAAAAAATCAGAAAATAAAATACAAGCTGAATAGTCAAGACCTTGTTGATGATCCAAACTCTGTCAAGGACCTTGGAATACTCATCTGTAATGACCTAAGTGCTAGAGCCCACTGTAATTACATAGCCAAAAAGTCATTAAGAGTTGTTATCCTAATCCTACGTAGCTTTTTCTCTGGTAATATCACACTACTAACTAGGGCATACAAAACATTTGCCAGACCAATACTCGAATACAGCTCATCAGTCTGGAACCCACATTATGTATCTGATATTAACACAGTTGAGAAAGTCCAGAAATATTTCACAAGAAGAGTTCTCCACTCCTCTACTCGTTGCAGAATACTTTATGCCACCAGACTTGAAATTCTAGACCTAGAAAACCTACAACTACCCTGCCTTCGGTCCAATCTAAGTATCATACATAAAATTATATATTGCAATGTCCTACCTGTCAATGAATACTTGAACTTCAACCATAACAATACAAGAGCAAACAATAGATATAAACTTAGGTTAACTGCACCAAACTTGATTGCAGGAAATGTGACTTCAGCAACAGAGTGATCAATGTCTGGAATACTCTACCTGACTCTGTGGTTTCTTCCCCAAACTCCAAAAACTTTAAGCTTAGACTGTCTACTATTGACCTCACCCCTTTCCTAAGAGGTCTGTAAGGGGCGTGCATAAGCGCAACAAAGTGCCTACCATCCCTGTCCTATTGTTTCTTTTATTTTTCTTATATGTATTCATTTCTTGTATTCATAACTATGCTTATCCTTATATGTATTATCTTCTAAGCGATTGACAAATCAAATAAATAAAAAATAAATCAAATAAATTGGTCAAGGAAATTATTATTTTAATTCTCAATCTTATATCTATTTCTTATTGTAAAAAAACCCTTTTTCCAATTGAAAGGAACCCTAGAGAAAATCTATTTATGAGGTGTCTAAGAACCAACACTAAAATTGATGGTATAACAACACCTCTAACACTACAACACAACCACATCTGCCTATCCTTGGAAAGAACTCAATAGGTGGATAAAAATCACAAATCCAATCTGAACATCTGGCTAACTATGCAATGAATAATTATTAATAGTAATAACTGTGAAAACTTTCAATCTCATTGTGATAGTGAACTATGGTGGTACAGTGGTTAGAGTGCAGTACTGCAGGCTACTTCTGCTTACTGCCAGCTGCCTGCAATTTGGCAGTTCAAATCTCACCAGGCTCAAGGTTGACTCATCCTTCCAGCCTTCTGAGGTGGGTAAAATGAGAACCCAGATTGTTGGGGACAATATGCTGACTCTGTAAACTGCTTAGAGAGGGCTGTAAAGCACTGTAAAACGGTATATAAGTCTAAATGCTATTGCTATTGCTATAATAGCCACATGTCCAGTGGTCTTTTGAAGGCAACAATGATAATGATTCTGATGCTGCTTAGGAAGAAAACAAGTTGTCTATTCATACTGTCAGTCCATAATTACCTGTATTCCTTATGGTCACTGGGAGACTTTACAATATCTGGATCTCCCTCATTTTTCTTGGCTCGGCGCTTCCGCAATTCCTTTGTACGTTGGGACCTTTCATTACGGCATCTCTGTGGCCTTTGCTGCTGTGAGCGTATAATTGGACAATTTTCTGTTCCCTTGGTCCTAGTCCCACCCGACATTCTCGAGGCTCCAAGATGATCTTCAAAAAGCTGGCCAGTTGACCTACTTGTCTATTAACTCTACAGCTCCGTTCAAACCAAATAAGCATCCCATCCATCAGCTGGCCTATTTTATCTCTTTTTTCTCATTGGCTGACTAGATGCTTTAGAAATAATATATGTTTATGACATCAGTGAAGGAGAAATCCAGGATTCCATGAGAGTTTTTAAAGGAGGAAGAAAGGACATAAGAAATTCAGAAAATAGTATGTAGGACTTCATTCTATTTTTGTTTGTAGGTCATGTTTCAATTGAATAGTTAGGACATGCTCAAATAGTAAAGGTAGGCTTTTATTAGAAACTTTCTTTTAAGAAGGAAAGTTGATGGTTAATGCATTTTGAAATTATCCAAATCTTATGAAATATGAGCCTGAACAGCCAGTTGTCTGAAATGGTAAAGGGTCTCCTGCTTGAGTTGGTGGGGGTGGGGGGGTGGGTTGGACTTGAAGACCTCCAAGGTCCTTTACAACTCTATTATTTTGTATTCTATATTCTACTAGCTCTGATTCATCTTCCTGCCCACATTGAGCTTAATGAGCTACTTATGAGCTAAATAATTATAAGCAGTAGCAAAAAGCTTCTTTCTCACAGGGTAAATTAGGAAATGGGGAAAAATCAAGAGAACTAATACAAAATATAATCTGATCATTATTTTTGCATTCTTAATGTTCTGGCTGGGAAAAGAACTGAACTTTCTCAGTTATTTCATACGGTTTCAATGAAATTCTGCCATTTTTATATTAATGTTGGGCAATACTCCAGCTTGGATAAGCATAGCTGACCTATACATTTGTTCTATAATTAAATTAAACTTAATCTGTGCCATTTCACAGGAGATAGGAGGTTGTATGTTTTATAACGTTTCTATATATAATGGTGTTTTAGCATTTGTTGGTTCCATCTGGGATCTGTTACAACTCTTGAGCAGCTGTATTTTTGTAGCAGTCCAAGGTGGCTGAAGTATTGAATAATAATAATAAAAGTTTGGATAGTAGTTGTGGAAATGACAAAATAGAAAAGAAAGAAGATAACAAAATATGCAGACCTGCAAACAGAAATAGAATTACTGTGGCAAAAGAAAGCAAAGTTATATCAATAGAAATAGGGCCCTTAGGTGCAATCCCAAAACAACTGGAATACCACTTGAACACCAGCAGCATTGACAGATTCACCATCAGTCAATTGCAAAAGGTGGCTTTACTCAAAATAGCTGTATATCCTGCAAAAATATCTCTAACACCATCAAACATTCACATCTGCCTATCCCAGGTCCTTGGAAAGGAGTTGATAGGTAGTCAGGAATGCCAAATTCAGTCTGAACATCTGGCTGATTGTGCAATGAACCATAATATTTTTTTTTCTCGGGGTTTTAAAAAATTAATTAGGTAAAACAAAGAACAAAATATACACACATAAATCTAGATAGATGATAGATAAATAGATAGACAGACAGACAGATGATAGATAGATAGATAGATAGATAGATAGATAGATAGATAGATAGATAGATAGATAGAGACGGACAGACAGACAGACATGCATACACATACACAAACATACAGGCAACTTTATCAGTAAACTTTATCTTAGTCCTCTAAGTAAGGTTTACGGTAATGTTGAGTCTCCCTTACTTATATAAGCAGGGTCACCAAAATCTTACTTCATGTAACCTTCCAAGCTTTGAGCTCAAGCAACCCAAGCTGTACCCCCCATTTCTGCACATAGATGTGGAGGATTTGCAGTGCAACTTGCTACCATGATTGGGGCTATTGTGAAAAGTGCCTGATGGCAAACTGCCAGTGGACATTCCAGTCTTGCTCCTTCTTCCGGAAGAATCCCCATTTTCCCAAAATGACTCTTCCAAAAGACGAAGATAAAGAGATTTGTGATGTTCTAGATATTACTCAGCACCAAAGTCAGCTTGAGATCCAGGAGAAAAATATTTGGGGGAGGGATTGGAATGCAGAGTTTTGCACATTCTTTCTTAGAGCAAGAGAATAGGTGAAAAGAGCCTCAGATTCCTACCATATGAAAGCAAACTTTGAATAATATAAGAATTGAAAGAATTGAAATAATGATGAAGCATAAGAGAACATAAGATATTTGACAATAAGGTAATTCTATAAAAAAGGGTTTATTCTGGATTGATGAAACAGTCATGGTCTAGAAAAATGAATCATAGATATGGCTGAGTTTCTATTATTAAGTTATTGGCAGGATAGGAAAGAAAGCTCCATATAATCTATAGTAGAAGATATTTTCTTCCCATAGGAGGCAATCAACATCTCCCTTTAACTCTGGAATATTGGATTGGAGAGTCTACAAATCTGCAGCAATATAGAATCTACAATATCATTGTTATACTATCCCAGTCAAATTGTCCAGTCTATTTTTGAAAACCTCCAGTGATGGAGCACCCACTGCAGGAGGCAAGCTATTCCATTGATTAATTGCTGTCTTCACCAGAAAAAAAATATTACTTTTAGGTTGGATCTCTCTTTGACAAGCTTCCACCCCTTACTTCTTGCCCATCCTTTTCCCCTAAAGAATAAACCAATCTCCTCTTCCTGTGACAGCTCTTCAAATACTGGAGGATAGCTATTATGTCCCTCTCCATCCTTCTTTTGATAGGTTAGACATACCTAGCTTCCTCAACTGTTCACTGTACGATTTAGCCTCCAGATCCTTTATGATCTTTGTTGCTCCCCTCTGCACACTTTCTGGAATCTTATCAGCACAGTGTAAAGTGGTACTATTTCTTCTTGTTGACTTGATGCAGCCTAGGACTACACTAGCCTTTTTGGCAGCTGCAGTATACTGCTGGCTCATTATTAAGTGGTGGTCCACTAGGACACCTGAATCCCTCTCACAGTTACTACAGTTGAGCCAGGTACCACCTATTCTATATCTACCTATGGATTTGGTTTTTCCTGCCTAAGTGCAGGACTTTTCTTTTCTCATCACTGAACTGTGTCTTATTGTATAGGGCCCGATGCTCAAGTCTGTCAAGATCCTTCAGGATCTTGAGGCTATCTTCTAAAGCATTCAGAGTCTCAGTATATTACATTGAGTTTCATCTTGCTTGAACTGGAAAAAGTTTTGTCTTATTTCATTCCACTCATTTCAATTTTACTATAATGTAGCTGTTCCTGGATTAGGCTTTGGTTGAAGAAAAATTGGTTAGTTTGCAGAGATGTGAATGAATAAAATATAGTCAAGAAGACACTTTTCTCTGTTTCATATCTAATTGAAGACAGTATCATCCTCTTCCCCTCTATACTTCAGGAATATTATGGTATATATTTAGAATGTATGATGAAAACCCTCTTTCTTTTTTTCATCCTTGAGCCAATTGTAGTTTCATCCTTGAGCCAATTGAAGTTTGTGTTTACAGGAGAAGGGTTAATACTCCATCAACAGGAGGATGGTGAAGGGGACCTTCTGCAGCCAACAGATATCAAAGAAAGCCAGAGATCAGAAGTGGTGTCTCTCTAGCATGGATTTCATGAACCAGCAGAGATACTAAGACAGGTTATCATAGTGCTTAGTGATTAGAGAAAAAGTAGTGCTGAGAATTGATCCAGGAGACAGAATCAATGGAGCCAAATCTCAGACAAGGAAGTTCAGTCAGTAGGCAGAAAGAATAATTTCTGAGTATAGAAGGGCCAGCAATTAAAACAATAGAAGCTTGCTGAAACAGACTCCACATTGTTCATCAGGAGCCAAAAGCTCAAAAGATAAAATTGGGATCAGTGTCTGACCCCCAAGTACACCTAGCAGTCCTGAGGAGTTCTATGTAACTAAATACTTCTATGCTTTCTGACTTCAAATCCAAAACAATATTTGTGTAACCCTACTGGGTTAGGGCTGGGGTTAGGGCTGTCAATATTTTTCTGTGGATAATTATCACATTTTATTGTAATAGATATGAAGTGAAAGATTTCAGTGTCGCAGTGTAAGGGGCTATTACACACGTGGATTGTGATAATTGGCATTATATGACATGGTAAATAGAAATACACACATGCTAATTTGATTTTTTTAGGGTCGCTGTAGATACATTTTATTTGCCTGTTTTCCAGTTTTCCTTGAACTTCAGAGCTTACCCTGTTTTAGGTCTTCACACCTTACAGGTGGATATTAACTAAAATCTAACACATCTCAGCTGTAAAAATTTGGGCAACCACAAAATGGCAACAGCATAATACAGAAATCTCCACTTTCTGTCACCTAATCACCATTTAAAACAAGAGTGTCCAACTTTGGCAACTTTAAGATTTGTGGACTTCAACTCCTAGAATTACCATGGCTCAATGAGGAATTCTGGAAGTTGAAGTACACAGGTCTCAAATTTGCCAAGACCAGACAGCCCTGATTTAGAGGTTTTTTTTTAGTTCAGATACAGTAGCCATGATATTTATTTATCTTGCTTTCTTCTGACCATAAAATATGAAGAAATGAAAAAAAAATGTTCAAATTTGGCTATTCTTATCTTAGAAAGAAAGGTGGTGGGGAAGCAAATCTGATACATACTTAATATGGTTGACTTTAGATAACAGCTAATGAAATGTGGTGTATCAATACTCAAAGAGAAACTCAAAGCAGCTTCTGGTTCACCAGATTATGATGTGGAGAATAATTCCCTTGGATCTTGCTACTTTTCATGTTTTCTGCAGGCACTTATAGAATAATTAAATAAAATTAGTTAAATTATTATTTCCTATGAGCAGAAGTTCTATGTTGTGATTCTTATTTTTTATTTAAAGAAATAACTGATCTCTTCTCAATTTAATTCACGTACATATAAGCTGACTTGCTTCAAATATTTCCAACTGTAAGTCCCACAATGTCTTGCCATTGCCATTGTCATTGTCACTGGATCTGAAGAAAGTTTAAATTCAGAACATCAGGAAGACACAACGTTGCCTACTTGTGATATAAAGGTTTGGTGTTTCTAAAGGTAGCTATAAAACACAACTGAAGGCACTAGGATGTCATTTAAATCAATGCTATGTCTAATGTGTATTGTGCTATGCCAAAATATGTCTTCCAATTGCTCTATAGGGACCATAGAAATACAAATTTCATTATAACCATACTTAGAATTTTTCTGAAGTTTTTTCAGCTAGCCTTTCAATTGCAAAATGACCAAGAATGTGATGTATATTTTCATTTCAAATACATATATTTATGCTATGTTTCAGGGTCTTTGGCTATCTTGATCTTCTGATAAAAATAGATGAAAGGGAGGAGTTATCCCATTATATTTTCTCTGGGATATAATTGAAGTGTAGAATTCCAAGAAGGGTAGACACTGCTAGACTAAGATTTGTCAAATAGAAGACAAAATATACACAGACACAAACATTGACCATGAAAAGCTATCATACACCCCACCTGAAGTTCTCTGAGTTTTTCTTTCCCTTAAAAAAAAAAGAACTTCTTTGTTTTCTAGTTAAGAAATAAGCATATGTTAAGAAAAGGCTTGGGGAAAGATTAAAAACACCAAAACACTATGAAATATATTACAAATGTTATCATTAAATAATTATCTCACTATTTTTAAAAATATTACAGGTTTTTTTTTTAGAATCAGAGAAGATCAGGAAGTGAGCTCAAGTGAGTTTTATATCAAGGCATTTGTAATCAGAACAAATAAATGTATTTGCTACACTACATTCTTGCTTTTCTTTTGTTTATTTGGTGATAATCTCCCAAGTTGACCTATATGACAAGTTTCTACAATGGCCTCAAAACTATCTGAAATGAGGTTGATTTTGTTTTTTAGTCATTCTGTAAACAGTTGGCTCTCTGTGGAGATTCTCAGTCATCCAGGTCATGGTTGTCCCAGAGGTGATTTTTCAAGAGGCAATTGGACTTTCTGGTTTTTCTTTGAAGATGTTTAGCTTCTTATTCAAGAAGCTTCTTCAGCTCTGATTGGATGGTGGGGAATGGAAGGATATATACTTTTTGTATATGACCAGAAATCTGCAAGGGGTATATATCCTTCCATTCCCCACCATTCAGTCAGACCTGAAGAAGCTTCTTGGATGAGAAGCAAAACATCTTCAAAGAAAAACCAGAAAGTCCAGTTGCCCCTTGAAAAAAGCATCTTTGGGATAAACAGTTGGCAGTTTTTCCAGATGATACGTTGATCCATTCTGCTGTATAATTGTTCCATAAACTATTTAGCTGATTCATTGAACTAGACTTTCTTCAAAGTAATCTGTCATCACCACCACTACCTCAATTTCAGAAAGTAATAGAGATATTTTCTTCATATGTTTGGCCATGAGCCTCAAACTTAATACATGTGGATAGGATATATAATTCACAAATGATGTTATGATTGGAGTGGCATACAAAAATTGTTCAACTAATTGTGGAGAATGTTTTTATTTAAGGATTTGATTGATTAAGTGCCATCAAGTCATTTTCCACCCCTAACAACCACATAGAAAGATTTTCTCCATGAATTTTAAGGACATGCTATCTAGATTATTCCTATTATTCGGGCTCTTGTTTGATCTGGCTGGAACAATCCACAACTTAGTCCAGTCATAAAGTATTTCACTTTATGATGCCATTTTATGACCACTCTCTAAACTCAGTAGTGCTAATCAAGTTCTTCTGAGTCTGCTGTGAAACAAGAAAGATATTAGAATTCTTAAGAGTAACCCTAGATTTGTTTAAAGTAACTTACTGAAGGAACTCTCTTCCCAAAATTGTTCACTGAGAGTTCAGCATCCTCTATAACTACTGAATACCATGTACATTTTGCAGGGGTTGTATGTACCAAGAGAATTGCATTGGAAGAGATGCAGGTGAAATTAAAGCTGTGTCAGAGACAGTCTTCTAGTCTCAATGTTCCTCTAATAAATGGATTTCTGGTTTTTTTTATCTTACTCTCCTTTTCCTGGAAATTGCCTTTCAGATATTTGAATGGTGGTGTTAGTTGTAATAGTGGATGCTATTGATAATAGTTTCTGTTCTTTTTCCCCCGACACCCTGAAAAGGTTTAATGGGAGAATGTCATTATTAACCCTTCTCTTGAGATTAATGAAAATCTGGGAAGCAGGGAGGTTCCAGATCATTGGAGAGATTTTAGTACGATAAAATATGGGACATTCACCCATACCACCTAAGCTAAATTAATGCAGAAATACTTCACTACCTACAAGGCTTTCTCTTCTCCACTGAAATAAATGTTGAAATCAAATTCTCTCTGTAGGAGAAATATAACACTGTAGATGAAACAATCTACAGTGTAGATGTTTGTTGATTGTGTTTGCAAAAGAGCTATGACCTCAGTTTGGATTCCAGAAGCAAATATAGGCAATCAAGCCACATTCCTGCTTCTTAATTCTAAGATGTTCTCTCTTCCAAAACCACTATTTTGCGCTTGAATGAATCCCAATGTCCTAATATAAAAGAAAAACTGTCCCGGGGGTCTCTTTGCTGTAACTAAAGTATTTCAGAAAACAATAAACTGACTGGCTGGAATGGTGAACAGGAGGACAAAAGGCAGGGGACATTTTATTGGATGTAGTCAGACAATTTGGGATATGTGATTGTTGCAGTGAGCTTTTGCACCTATAAAAATACTTTGATAGAGACACAAACATTTATCAGAGAAATTAAGGAACTAAGTTCTTTGTGCCAGAGAAGGTTATAGAGGGGAACTAATCTAGCTCTCCCAGGAGAAAATTAGGAAGAATTTGTTACTATTGCCTCAAAATAGTTTATTTATTTATTTGATTTGTCAATTGCTTACAAGGTAATAGGTATAAGTATATACATAGTTATGAATACAAGAAATGAGTACATATAAGAAAAATAAAAGAAACAATAGGACAGGGATGGTAGGCACGTTGGTGCACTTATGCACACCCCCTACAGACCTCTTAGGAAAGGGGTGAGGTCAATAGTAGACAGTTTAAGGTTAAAGTTTTTGGGGTTTGGGGAAGAAACCACAGAGTCAGGTAGAGTATTCCAGACATTGACCACTCTGTTGCTGAAGTCGCATTTCCTGCAATCAAGTTTGGTGCAATTAACCTTGAGTTTGTATCTATTGTGTGCTCTTGTGTTGTTATGGTTGAAGCTGAAGTATTCATTGACAGGTAAGGCATTGCAATGTATGATTTTATATACCATACTTAGATCAGACCAAAGACGGCGTAATTCAAGGTTTTCTCGGTCTAGAATTTCAAGTCTGGTGGCATAAAGTATTATACAATGAGTAGAGGAGTGGAGAACTCTTGCGAAATATTTCTGGACTTTCTCAACTGTGCTAATATCAGATACATAATGTGGGTTCCAGACTGATGAGCTGTATTCGAGTATTGGTCTAGCAAATGTTTTGTATGCTCTAGTTAGTAGTGTGATATTACCAGAGAAAAAGCTACGTAGGATTAGGATAACAACTCTTAATGCCTTTTTGGCTATGTAGTTCCAGTGGGCTCTAGCACTTAAATCATTAGAGATGAGTATTCCAAGGTCCTTGACAGAGTTTGGATCATCAACAAGGTCTTGACTATTCAGCTTGTATTTTATTTTCTGATTTTTTTTGCCAATATGTAAGACAGAGCATTTATTTGTTGAGATTTGAAGTTGCCATTTGTTTGACCATTCTGATACATAGTCAAGGTCTTTTTGAAGGGTAGCAGTATTGTCTGTGGTATTGAACAGCTTTACATCATCAGCGAAGAAAACACAGTTGCTCTTAATATGACCACAGAGGTCATTTATGAAGAGTATGAAGAGAGTTGGTCCTAGAACACTGCCTTGGGGGACACCACCATTGACAGGTACAGAATTTTATAGGACACTCCCAATTTTGACCATTTGTTGTCTGACAGGAATGCTTCTATCCAGTTATGCAGTTGTCCAGAGATACCATAAGATTTTAGTTTTAGGAGTAGTTTGTCATGTACCACTGAATAAAGGCTTTACAGAAGTCTATGTAGATTGAGTCTATTGTTAAAGTATTTATTGCCACTGCAGAAAGCCTTCTGTTTCAAGAATAAAAGTGCAATCACAAAGACAAAGCTTCTTTTTAAAATAAGTATGCCACATTCATTTGTGCCTATGACACATTAAATAATTTAAGTTCAGGAATGTTTAGGCAACTTCATGTCAACCTTTGAAATCCCTCCTTGACAAGCTTCACTAGTGTAAACTATGTAAATTGCCCAGAGTCACTTGGTTGAGTTGTGCAGCTATAGAAATTGAATAAATAATGGAAGAGATAGATAGATAGATAGATAGATAGATAGATAGATAGATAGATGATAGATAGATAGATGATAGATAGATAGATAGATAGATAGATAGATAGATAGATAGATAGATAAACAGATGACACAGAGAGAGATTACAAACTAAATTTATATTGAGTTCATACATGGTCCAATGCTGTAGCTTATAGACCAGCACAAAGCAATGTAGAGAAATTTATTGAAGCTGTTTGAACCATGGAGGTGATGGAATTTCTATCATGCATTTACCTGCAGTGAAACAATTTTGGCAGCCTTGAACTTCTTTAGTGCTGTCTGTAGCCAAGACAAAGTTTCTCTTCCCATTTTTTATTGGCAATATACTTTTTGAGAGGAAACCACAAAAATCCATGAGGAAGAAGCTTATTATCATTCACACTGGGGATAGTTCGTGGAGGATGCATAGTGCTGGGAAGTGCTTTGTAGTCAAAGAGCAAAAGGTCCTTCAGAATGTTCTTACCACTGTTCTTCAACTCCTTCAAACAAAGTATTTTACTAAGATAACATTGCAGCTAACATGGTGGCCACATAATCCTGAGGAAATACATAACTACTTTAAGAAGAATCAGGAGCACATCTCAAAATATCTTTCGTATCTTCAGATCCAAAGCCCTGAAATAAGTGCTTGCCACCTTTACATTAGATTACATCTGTTGACTTCTGATTGTGATCCTATAGTCAACAAATCATTTCCAGGAAGATTTTAGTGATATTAAGAATAGAATTGCCATTGTTCTGTTAACATTATGTCAGGTGCAATGAACCAGAATGACTCTGGTGATTGATCAGAATGGTATGTTGTATTGCTACTCACTTATTGACAGAAATCTCACCAGACTAATGTTTTCATTAGAGACACTATTAGATAAACAAGTATGTAGACACTGTAGGTGTAGGGAAGATCTGTTTCCCTGCACTTTCTTCCCATTAGCTATTCCAAGTTACCAGTTTCTTCACTCCTTCTCTCACTTCAGGTCCAAATTCCACTGCAACTTGCTTATTTTCAGATCGGTTTACAAAGTGATTATTCAGGGTGGGAATAGCAGTAGCACTTAGACTTATATACCACTTCATAGTGCTTTATAGCCCTCTCTAAGTGATTTAAAATATTAGCAATCTGCATCCTCATTTACCAACCTCAGAAGGATGAGAGACTGAGTCAACCTTGAGCCACTCAGAATCGAACTTGTACTTTAAAGGTTTAAAGCAGACAGCACCATAGTTTCATATCCCATAACAAGAATAAAATACAGGTTGTTTTACAGATATTTGCAGGTGATAGCTAGATAACTAACTAGATAACTAGCTAGATAGCTAGATAACTAGCTAGATAGCTACCGATAGCTGGATAGATAGCTAGATAGCTAGATAGATAACTAGATGGATGGATGGATGGGATAGATAGATAGATAGATAGATAGATAGATAGATAGATAGATGAAGATAAACAGAGAGAAAGAGAGATAAAAAATAGGAAATACAAACTGAATCACCATTTTATAGGATGAAAGGAATGACACTCATGCGAATAACCGCTAGATTGCATAAATAAACACAATTTTGGTATCTTCCCAAACCTTTATTATCCATCACAGATTCAAAGGGAAAGTTAAGCCGAATCTATAAATGTCTGTAACTGTTTCCACAGGAAAAATATGGCCCAGTTTTACAATAAACCAACTGGAGTTGCACTGAACTTAACAGTTTTATCACAAGTGACAGTTTATACATTGAAATATTATTACAGTAATAAACTAATATATAGTGCCTTATGGTTCAAAGCTTAAATGTCAGCCTTCTTTTCTTTAATGATTATATCTGTTTCTATTGCAAGTGATCCAAAAGAGAAAATACTGTGATTTTATTGGACTATTTAAAAAGGAATAGCTTTCTTCCTCGGTAATTTTGCTGCATAGAATTTATAGCAAAATGCTGTGCCAAGGAAAAGGGTATGAATGGATGCTGTCATCTAGACTTCAGAATAACTTTAAAGAAAAATTAATGTTTTGTTTCTTATGATTGGGAAATACACTGCAGCTTTTAAATTTGTAGACCATTATTATCTTTTAGAGTGCCTAAAAATATCTGTTAATTTTTGATGTTTAGCTGCCTGGCATCCTGTTCTTTTGAAGATAGGTTAAGATGATGTATTTTACTAAAATTGTGCAATCATAAAAATAAAATATTTAGAAAGTTCAGGACACTAAATGAATTATTTTATTTGGCTAGGTGCAAATATATATCATAAATAGGAAAACACTGCCCACATATTCCAGCCAAAAAGGAGAGAAGACTTTGAATAAATGATTATGATTTCATTATGTGCCATCAAGTTGGTGACCACAAAGATAGTTTTCTTTCCAGTGATGATGTGTCCACAATCTGGTTTTTCATATCTTCCAACATTACACCAATCACCTCTGTAATTCAGTCTATCTACCTTCCTGCCAGTTGTCCCCTTCTTCTTTTCCTTCCACCATGCCTAGAAAGGAGAAAGCCTCCTTAGACCTTTCTCCAGAGAGCTATACACATGATGTATTTGAAGTATGAGCATTTAAGACTTTGTGCCTTAAGTGAGAACTCAGAATTGATTGGTTCAATGATCCATTTGTTTGTTTTCTTGGCTATCCAAGAAAGAATTACCTACTATTTAGATCTAGCCCAGAATGAATGTGCTGATCTGGTTTGTATGATGGAAGACTGATTGGTGAAGCAAAAATAACCTCTCCCACATGGCTGTACACATTTCTTGCCAAACTTATGCTTACCAAACAGTATCAAAGTTTGTAAGCAGTTTTCAGTGTTGGAATGACCTGAAAGGCAAGGTATACATTCAGTAGTAAACCAATGTGTGTGTATGTGTGTATGTACAGTATGTGTATATATGGCAAAGGTAAGAAAAAAGAGGTAGGAAAGAACAAAACTAAATGTAATGCCTACACAACCTTGTAAGAGGATTTCTGCTCTACATTTATTAATGCATATACAAACTAATTTAAACAAGCAGAGGAAATAATCCATCACAGGATAGCTGCTAGGGTAGACTAGAAGTATATTTAGTTGATAAAACATGCTTTCCATATTAAAACATAATAATCTGTAAGGCCTTGAAAATGTATAGCATTGCAATTCTGATTAAAAGCTCTTTTCCATTATTTTTGAAAATGAATTGATTGCCAAGCTCCTAACTTAGCTTCCAATTTAAAAACACAGCATTAATTTCAAAGCAGCAGAAACTGGGTTCTTCAGCTTAAAACAAATCAGGGTAGGGAGACCTGATTGGAGTATAAAAACTCATACAAAGCCTCTATAAAATGAAAGGATTATAAGTTTTCCTTCTATTCTCAGAATGTTTGAAAGAAGTCAATGAAACTAAATAGATTCAGGACCAATTGAAAGATATATTTTTACTAAGATTTTTATGTCATGCCCTTGGTAGAATCGGACTCTGAGGGAGAGGAGGACAGCCAACAAGGAGTGGAGGTGTGGCTCCGGAGGTTGTGGAGGAGGCTGGGGAAGGGCAGAGGCCAGCTAGGCAGTCAGAGGAAAGAACCAGGCCCATCCCCTCTGCATCCTAGGACAAGCAGGGAGGAACAGAGAAGGAAACAACTTAGCTTATGAGAGAGGAAGCGGCCATGATCCCCCTCATTGGTGGCAGCTGGGGAGAATAGTATATAAGAGAGATGGTTAAAACATAGCGTTGCCAGAAGCAAAGCGTGTTTTATTTTGGGCTGAAGTTATCTTGGTTGGCGTCCTTCCAACAGACTGTGCCTTGTTATCTCCTTGAAGTTGATAATTACTTATCCTGGTCCGTTGTGGAAATTTCTTTATTGTAGTTTGTTTGGTTTTTTATTTCACCTCATTAAGTTAAGACTGTATTGCTTTCTTTTGAAGACTATCTTTGAATAAGTTTTATCCCCAACTGAGAATTATTGAACAGTGGGGCCAAGTTGGAGGCATTAAAGGACATTTATTTACATTTTGGATTTTGTTACATTTGTGTTACACTCTGGGTCATCACATTTTTATATTTTATATTTTATAGGTACAGTACATGTGGTACCTTGCTCAATGCTACTAACTGTGAGGGGGATCTTGGAGTTCTAGTGGACAATCACTTAAATATGAGCCAGCAGGGTGCTGCAGCTTCCAAAAAAGCCAACACAGTCCTAGGCTGCATAAACAGAGGGGTAGAATCAAGATCATGTGAAGTGTCAATACCACTTTATAATGCCTTGGTAAGGCCACACTTGAAATACCACCTTCAGTTATCTGCATCCAAAAACGTCATGATATCACGATCCGGCCCGTGACGCGATCAAGTTTGACACCTGTAACCTAAAAGGCCCTAAACATCATAAAATACTATAAGGGTCCTATAGCTCAGCAGTTAAAGATGCTGACCTTGTCAGCTGGAGAGGTAACAGCCTGGATTTGAGACCCAAGCTCCATGCAACAGGGTGAGCTTCTGTTACTTGCCCCAGCTCCTGCTCACCTAGCAGCTCAAAAAGCATGCAGATGTGAGTAGATTAATAGGTACTACTTCAGTGGGCAGGTAACAGCATTCTGTGCACCTTTGGCATATAGCCATGCTAGCCAAATGACCATGGAAATTGTCTTTGAACAATCTTGATGCCCAAGAATCAGATATGACTGACAGGGAAACCTTTACCTTTATCTTTATCTTACTATAGAAGCAATAAATTAAATTGGACATACTTAAAAACAGCATACCATTCCTAGTGACTCAGGCCTCAAAGCCAACCAAGAGATCCACATTTTAATCATTTCCCTAACTTTTAAAATTGTGGAAGTGATAGAATCTGAACATCATGGAGATGTCTGCTTAGAGCCTTGTTGAATTGAAGCTGCCTTATGATACATAGCTGCATACATTAACTGTTGGGACCACTAGAGAAAAACTTATGCCAAAAAAGGGAAGGACAGGGTTTTTATAAGGGAAAGGGAGGGAGAGGCAAGCAGGGAACTTCTTTGCTATTTCTTTTAATCCTTCCTTTTCTATTCTCCCAATTGGTTTTCAAGAAACCAGTAAAACAGAACTGTTTGACAAAGGTTTTAATGTATAATCTTAAATATAGTTTATAATGTGGATATGTTCCAATAGCTAGGGAGATTATATTGTTCTTTTATTTTTAAGGCATGATTTTAACTGATTTCATGATTGTACATGTATTCTAAAATGCCAGGAATGCATATGAAGTCACCATTATAGAAATATTGTGAATAAATATTTCCCTTAAAAAAAAAAGATGAATACTCTCAGCAAACTGGCCATGGGTGGCTCAAAGATCTAGTAATTGCAGATCCAATATATTTGTAAAATGATGATGATGTTTGTCCATCGTGTTTGAAGAGGACCTTGACATCTAATGGGTTGTGGGCTGTCCATGGTGTGTCCTCAGGCAGCTGGTAAGGCCTATATGGGCACAGAATGTTCTGCTACATGTCAGGCAGACATGTGCGGGTTCCATTGTTGCAGCATTTGCAGCTCTGGCTTTGAGGAGTGCTTGCTTCTTTTGTGCTGTAGTAGTAAAATACCATTCTGAAAAAGGCTAATGTAGGTAGTTTACCTCAGGGGTTGTTCTGACCCAGCCGAATTCCCCGAGAGCAAAAACAAAGATAAACTCAAAAACTGAAACATTCATGGTTTTATTCTACAAATACCTCTTTGTAGTTACCAGAGGGTGTGCAGCCAAGTAGTCCAATTAGAAAAACCTTCAAATAAATCAAAGTCTGTTATCATCACACGGAATTCTTCCAACGCTTTTTGCCTTCTGCAAAGGCAAAAACCATTTGCAACCAGGCTTATATTACCTAGAGGGAGAGGCCATTACATTGCCTCCTTACTCCTTACTCCCGAGTTGTCTATGAAGCTTCAGCTGTTCCGTCCTATGAATCATCCTGAGCTCACGTGCACTGAGCACAGGCTCCTCGGGAACCTCCTCGTCACTTCCGCCAGCCCCCACCATCTCTGAAGGCAGCAGTCCACTCCCTGATGGTCCCAGCCCCTCCTTCGAGTCCTCATTCTCCTCCACCATCTGCACCTGCTGCTGGCTAATCACAACAGGGGTCCCCAACCCCCAGTCTGTGGACTGGCACCAGTCCATGGCATACCAGAAACTGGGCTGTGCAAACAAGTGAAGGCCCATCAACAGGATGCAGGCAGCATACAAAACCACAGCCCCTCCGGTCCGCAGAAAAACCTCTCTCAACAGAACTGGTCCCTGGTACACAAAAGGTTGAGGGGCCACTAGTCCAGCTTTTTGGAACATTTATATTTTTACAAAAACTCAGACCATCAAATCTTTATCCAAAGTTATTGTTCCCATTTGGTTAAGATCATCAGTATCACCAAAAAGAAACCCCTCTCCCTTTTTATGATCATTTAATCCCTTTATTGGGTGTAGAATCAGAGCTCTTCCTGATGTCACATGGAGTTCAAAGCAGACACTTTCTCTTTGCACCTTGAGAGAGACCATCTGCCTCTACCTAGGTTGAACTGTCAATCTTCTGAGTGGAAGGCAAGCATCCGACCACCACACTGCTTATATCATCAGTATCACTGAAGTTTGTGAAATGCTTTAGTTTTACATCAGTTTCTTTTGCCATTAAATACACTTTCAGGAGAGGCCATGATGAGATCAAAATATATTGTGTGTCATGGCATCATCTTGTGCTTGATGGAAAATATCTACTTGGGTCATTGGTGTGATGACATCATCACATGTACAGCTTCATTTCTCTTCCCTCCCATATCTCCAGTTAATAGAAACCAAAATGCATAAAAGCACTTTTAGCTATTCCCAATTACATAACTGGTTATGTAGTAGAAAATTATCAGCAGGAAGATTAAGTGATTCTGGATGGGTTGTGTTGACTTTAGGATGGAGGGTGAAAAAAGTCTAAGGAAAGTAGAAAACAACCACAGCAGCAGTAGAAAAATAAATCTCAACAATGAGGTTCTTTAAAAACAATACTCTTATTAATTAAGATTTCACTGGTGCAAGAACTATATTTTCAAAGCATTTGCTTCACCTCAATGTTCAGAAGCAGCAAATGTCTCATACAAACTTGTACACAGGTTCAGGTTTTAGTATAACTATGCCTCAAACTGTTGAAAAGCTGTATTTCTATCTGAAATTGTCAGGTCAGAAAAATAAACCAATCAGGGCAAAGGACCAGATTTTGGCTTAGGTTAAGCAAGGCAAACTGGCTCTTGACTAGACTAAATCTTCTTTGGTTTGAACATGAAAAGTAAACATTTCAACTCTATTTACATATAAAGAGCTGTCACTGTCAGTAAACACTGATATGCCTCAGGAAAGAAATTAATTATATCTGTGAATAAAAGATAAACTATCTGCAGAAGATTAGAGATTTTGCTCTAACCTGTCAATAATTCTTCATGTCTATAATGAGACTCTCTGTTGCCCTAAGATCTCCCTTTTCTATGCCATCTCTCTTTTCTTCTATATTTGTTTCTTCAAAAGAGAGCCAAGAAAATGATCAGCATCCAAGAATTATGGCTTCATATACAGTTTGATTGGCCTTAAAAATATCTGATGATTGCTTATTAGTCAAATCAGAATTAGAGTCAACAAACATTTGATTTATATGTGTTTGAGGAGGAAGAAAAATAAAGGTATGAAAGGACTTACACACACACACACAGACACACACACACACACATCAACCAATCATTCATTGGCATGGCAATACTCTCAAAAATAAATGACTTTTTTCTCTCAGTAATTGATATTTTAAGTCCAGGATTAAATATACAACACAAGTAGTTTTCAATTTACAACAATTCACTTAGTGACCATTCAAAGTTACAACAGCACTGAAAAAAGTGATTTATGATCATTTTTCACACTTATGACCATTGCAGCATCCCCATGGTCATGTGAATTACATTCAGATGCTTGACATCTGACTCACATTTGTGATGTTTGCAGTGATCCCCGTTTGTGACCTCCTGACAAGCAAAGGCAATGGGGAAACCAGATTCACTTAACAACAGTGTTACTAATTTAAGAATTGCACTAATCTACTTAACAAATGTGGTAAGGAAAGTCATAAAATGGGGCAAAACTGACTTAACAAATTTCTCACTTAGCAACATAAATTGAACAGGGGTTTAGTTGTGCTTATAAATTGAGGATTACCTCTATATATAATTATACAATATATATGTATACATACGATATACGAAATTGTATGAAAGCTGCATCCAATCAGTGTTTTTAATTGTTCAATTGAACTTAAATTATTTCCTACATCTATGTTCTAAGGGAATCCTTTAATTTTAACAGTAATGTATCTTTATTTTTACCAAAAATCTCACATATATCACTGATGCTTTTGAAGTGAATCAGTTCCATTCCCTCTATCCATCCTACTATCTTTCTTCAATTTACCAGCAACACCTGTGAGGTGCATTTAAACAGTCACAACAGTATGACTAAATCCCTGCTTGGTTGTACATACTGTACATATAACATTTACACATTCAAAGTAGGGTTTGGATTGTGGTGCCAAACCACAAGGAGGTTGACTTTAAATCTCCTTTCTAGATGCTGCTATATTTGTCTGTCTGTTGTCTGTCTGTGTATCATCTATCTCTCTGTCTGTCTTTCTATTATCTGTCTGTCTGTCTGTCTGTCTGTCTGTCTGTCTGTCTGTCTGTCTGTCTGTCTGTCTGTCTGTCTATCTATCTATCTATCTATCTATCTATCTATCTATCTATCTATCTATCTAATCTATCTATCATCTATCATCTCTCCATCCCTTCATCCTTCCATCTCTTTCTCTATCTCTCCATCACTCCATCCTGCCACCCATTCACCTGCTATTTAATCATCAGTAAAGCACAGTATGGCAAATAGAAACATAGTAAGTTTTCAATTTCTATGTAATAAATGCAAAATATTCAAGGGACTAAACATAATAGAGGGGTATGGTGGCCTAGTGGTTAAGACACTGAGCTTCTTGACCAGAAAATTGGCAGTTCTAGACCCAATACTTTGTGATGGGGTAAGCTCCAGTTCTTGCCCCATCTCCTGCCAAGCTAGCAGTTCGAAAACATCCAAATGCAAGTAGATAAAAAGATGGGAAAAGAACAGCCTTCTATGTATCTCAGCCAGTGGTGGGATTCAAAATTTTTACTACTGTTTCTGTGGGCATGGCTTGGTGGGCATGTCATGGCTTGGCTTAGTGGGCATGGCAGGGAAAGGATTCTGTAAAATCCCCATCCCTCCCCACTCCTGGGGGGAAGGTTACTGCAAAATCCCATTCCCTCCACACCCCACTAACCTGCTTTCCAGCTCTGTTCTACTGTGCAGGGAAACAAAAGAAGATCCAGCCAATCAGCTGGGAGCTGGGAGGCAGGGAATAGATGGGGGTGGGGCCAGTCAGAGGTGGTATTTGCCGGTTCTCCAAACTACTCAAAATTTCCGCTACCAGTTCTCCAGAACTGGTCAGAACCGGCTGAATACCACCTCTGACCTCAGTGTATAGTCATGCTAGCCACCTGACCATGGAAGCATTTTTGGACAACACTGGTTCCTTTGGCTAGGAAACAGAGACGAACACTGCTTCCTAGAATCAGATACAACTGGACAAGGGAAACCTTTACTTTTTAAAACTTAATACATGCTACCAATTTCTAGAGAAAACTTCATTTGAACAATGACTTGTAAGACATCCACAAAATGATCAGAACTTACGCAGTGCAAGATCACCTTATTATCTAAAGATGTCAATGAAATTCTCTTTTCCTTGTATTATCAGGCAGCAGCCATGGTATGGATTAAGTAATGGATCAATCTGGAAAACAAAAGAATACTTTTGATAGAAGGTCATGATTTGAAAAAAGGGTGACATAGCTTTCTATGGGAAGGGAAAAGCAAGCAACATTCATATTTTCAGAGACACCTTATCAGAGACTCATTAATTCAGATATGGAATAAAATTAAAAAGAATCATTATGATAAAATACCACGCTGGCTATCAAATATGGAAGCACAAATCTAACCCAATGCAATGGATCTGGCCAAAATGAGAAATTATAAAGACTTATTAGACGAACAAGGAAGGCTGAAAACAATACAAAAACTACTACAACAAAATATATAAATAGACTGGTGGCCATGCATACAAATTTTGGTGAGATATAAAAAAGATAAAGACCAATATGGATTTCACATGGGAAAATACTAATTAGACATAATTACACAAAGAACCTAAAAAAATGATTTCAAAAATATATAATTTTTTTATTAAATTTCAAAATGGAAGACGAGGTAGTAAAGGAGACAATGGTGGTATGGGCAAAAAACATTGGACACAATATAGATTTGGAACATTAGGAAAAAATGTGGGGACTAAATTACAAATTAACTATGTCCATAGCATAGAGGGAAAATTTACATAAAATGTTTTATAGGTGGCATCTTCCTCCTACTAGACTAGCAAAAATGTTCAGCCTAAGCCCAAGCTGTTGGAAATATAAAAAGGAAAAAGTTACATATTTTCATATGTGGTGGACTTGCCCAGAGGTCAAGAAATATTGGAATATAATTTGATTATGGCTAGAAGAAATAACAAAACAGAAAATTGAACCCAAACCAGAACTATTTCTATTAGGTATAATAATAGAAAAATATAATAAAAAAGATAAATACATTATGCTACATATCTTAACAGCTGCTAGGATTTTCTATGCACAATTTTGGAAGCAGGAAAATGTACCATCAGAAGATGTTGCTATAAAATTTTTTTTAGACTATGCAGAGATGGACAGACTAACAATGAAATTAAGAGACAAAGAAGAGTCAATATATTATAATATCTGGGATACCTGGTATGAATGGTTTAAGAATAAAAAGAAATCATCTTCCGGTTTGAAGGGCTTCGGTGACAGACAGAAATCCATGATCATGCGCGGTTTCTAACTGGGCTCGCCGCTGGAGCACCCCGACCCAGCTGGTTTCGGGGCTAAGCCACCCCGTAGAGGTGGTGAAGAGGGGGGAGACCACCAGCAGGGTTGAGGAGAGCCGCATCTCTCCTCCTCAGCTGGCCATTACCCCCTTTCCCGAAGGCGGTTGCAGCGGTGGTCAGAAATGGCCACCACAAAGAAGAACTCGACGGGAAAAGAATGTGCAGGAGGAAGATAAGAAGTGAAAGTTTTGGCTGACCGGGTTAAATTGTAAAAGCAACAAGCAAGGTACCCTGGAATTTAAACTTACAAAAAATAACATCGCTCCCAAAGAAGAGTCAGAAGCAGTGAAGGAAAGTGAAAAGGGAAAAGTTTGGCTTTTTTTCCCTTCTCTCTCCTTCTCTGTACTGACAACTAAGAGACTTAAATAAGAAATCGGAAAAATCCGCTTTGACATCAACAGGCAATTAAGCTGAAAATAAAACAAAATGCCAAAGGGGTAATAAAGATTTCTGGACATTAAAAATTTTCTTTTTCATAAGCAGGAAGGGAGAGAAAAAGAATAAGGGCAGGATCTGGAAGAGGGAGGAGACTGCCTGGAATTAAAAAGAATCTACAGTAAAACTTCAACAAGACTTCTAAAAGGTACATTTTAACTGAAACTTTGCAACTAAATAGTAACCCCAGGACGAGAAAGTGGAAAAAAAAGAGCAAAAAAGAAACAGCTTGCGTGTATTTGGATTATTTGGTGATCTTTGGATTCTTGGTTATTATATTTGAATGACTAAAATCAATCGGGTGGTTGTTTAAAAATTTATACAATGGCACCACTTCTGGATGAAGTGAAAATGGAACTTAAAAAGTACAAAGAAGATGCACAAGAAGGGAAGGGTTCTTTTGGCTTCGTTTTTCAATTCTTAGAAATGGAGATTTGAAACTATGAGAAACAACAAGAAAAGACTGCAAAACAAGAAGACTGGGACAAAGAAGAAGCCATCTTTAATGAACAAGCAATTTTATGTGGGGAAGAAAAAGGAAAGGGGGGAAAGAGAATGGAGAATTTAAGACTTAAAAAAAACAACCAAAGAAAAGAAAAATAATTCAAAAAATAAGTATAATACTGGAAAGCAACAGAAAAGGGGAATACAGAAGAGAGAAATAGAGGTAGAAAGACAAGGGGGTAAAAAGGGGAGAGAGAAGAAGAGAGGGAAGAAGAAAAGGAAAAGAAGTTACAAAGGACCGGAGCAAGATATAGAGAAACAGAACCTATTTAGAGATAATGGGTGAAAATCTAACTGAAAAGGGGATTCTGTAAAGGTACATAAGATTGTATTGTTATATTAGTAATAGAAATAACTTTAGAAAATTGGAAACAACGTATGATTAAAATGAGGGATAAAGTAGTTAGTGTAATTTAGTGAAATGTTTGTGAATAAAATAAGTGCAATAAAATAAATGAGAAAATTGAATTAGGAAGGAACGGGAACATTTTAATTAGTTAATGTTTTATAAAATATAAGTGAAAGGGGGGGGGAATTAACTATGGAAAGCTTATAATTGTTCCCATGGAAGTATGATATTTAATTGAAAAGTAATGTTAAAGATGTTAAGACTTTAATGAATATTAATATTAATGATAGAATTGAATTGGAATGGAATGTTGTTTTAATTATATTATACATTTATAATTTTTTCTTTTTTTAAGAATGCAGTGTGTATTTTAAGAATGTACCAAGCAGAATCCGAATGGAAGTTATGTATTATATTGAATGTTACAACTTTAGGGAAAAGATATAAAGGCGTCATACTCCAATCAGTAACTACAGGAGAAATTTTGTTTAATCAGAAAAGATAATAGATAATTGAAACAGGACAGACAAAAAATATAAATACAATGATTTGAATTGAGATGAGATAATTAAAATAAAATTGAGAAAATTAAAAGAGGGGAGAAGCTATGCAGAAAATGTAAAATAGTAATAAGTTATGGAATAGAATATAAAAATGAGCATGAACCTGAATTTGTGTCTGTACGAAGTAATGTAACCCAGGATTACGCTACTTTCAAAAAAGATGTTTTATTTGTATTTTTTTTTCTCTTTGTGAAAACTCAAATAAAATTTACAAAAAAAAAAAAGAATAAAAAGAAATGAAAAAGACAATTGGGTAAAGAATGAGAAACTATATAAATATTATATCTATATTCATATCTATCTATATTTATTTATATATTAAGTTGAAATTGTATAATGAAAGAAATGTGTATATAGAAAGATGATAAGGAAATGTAAAATATGTCTTGATGTTTATATAATGATGTATAAAGTTTTATTTTATGTTTTTAAATTTTGAAAACTAAATAAAATTTAATGAAAATGAAAAAAATTCTCCTTTCCTTCAAAACAGAATTTAAAAGCAACTTCTTTTTCAATATTTTTATTTATTATTTAAATAATTTATATTAATTATTTAAATATAATATCCAGGTTCTTCAGAAGTACTTAATTGGTGGATGAGATTGCCTAGTCTAGTCTAAACATCTGGCTGATTGTGCAACAAACCAAATTAATAATAAGTGCACTTCTGTCATCATCACAGCTAATGAGATAGAAAGAAACTGCCAGGAAGCCCAGAAATATGGATGGTTACCTCTCCCATTTTGTTATGTTTGTCTGTATTCTTGTGTTCTAGAGTCTGCTTGCAATCTTACAATCAGTTATGTTGACCAAATTCTGCACAATCCAAAGAGACAGAGTCTGCTGGCAGTGTCAAGTATATAAGACCACAGATAAAAATAAAAATAAAAATCTTCTTCTGATAACAGTAGTGCTTTAAAATTCCTCTCTCAGCCTGAGAGAATGTTTTGTACTGTTAATCCTTTTTTCCCCCTTTTATAATTCCACTGTTGCTGCCAGATCTATAATTGGCATATTTTCTAACAAACTTGCCATGCTTTTCTAAACTCTGAGATAAATCATATTTGTCACCATGAAGCTAATGATAATCTGTTTGGCCCACACGAGGGACTGCATGATGCAGTTGAATAGCTTGCTGGCATGGAAAAAGCTGGCAGTGGCATTTTGTAAAGAATATTGAGTTCAAATTGTTCCTCACAAACATGCCATTGTTATTTTCAGCAGGGACATCTTTGAATTATCGTCTTGAGGAGCATGTTTAATTTCATACCGTACTTTGCCATGTAGTAAATTAAGTACATCAGTACTAAAAATATTTTAAAAGTTAATATGTTTAAATAGGGGTTCAAGAATGTCGACAACTTCTATACAAATAAGACATATACATTATTAATAATGATGATAATACCAATTCCCACAATAGTGGATGTGTTTTGTCAATAACTAAGATATCTACAGTATATGTATTCCAATAGCATACTGCTAGGGGCTTGATGTATCTGGCAATATAAATTCTAAACACGATTTTCAAGATTTCACATTCATTTGCTTCTGATTAACAGAGTCAGATCTAGAATCAAGATTTGGCTCTTTCTGTAATCAAAGTAACACTGATGCTAAAGTTGGGGTAAATAGCAGCAGCCAAATGACACATGATATGATCTGTAACTGAACAATCTTGTTACTCAGTTCTAAACATGTTTATCTAGAAACAGAAGATATTTTTAAGTTTAGATTATTACCTTTGGACACACATAAACTACTGTTTTCTGGTAGGGGACTTTGGAGCATTAATTATCCAAACTGAATAAAAACCAAAAATCAGAAATGTAAGACAGTTTGATATGCAGAATGCTACTTTGCTGGTTTAATTCTAGCTGAATATTTTCCTTTGGGAGATCAACATTATCACTTCCAAAACCTAACTTATTTACCACACTTATTTACTACATTTACACACTTCAGTGAAGAATACAAGCTTTTGGCTTAGTACAGAAAGTCCGAAAAAAAATTAGCATGGTTATTTTTATGGATTCATCATATTCACAAAAATGTATTAAACACATCTTTTGTTTCTCTTTGGAGATTATGCCAGATTATTCAGCAGGTTCTGACGCGTTCTGGAGAACCGGTAGTGGAAATTTTGAGTAGTTCCAAGAACCAGCAAATACCACCTCTGACTGGATATTTTACAGTGTCCTTCCCCTGCCACGCCCACCAAGCCACACCCACAGAACCGGTAGTAAAAAAATTGAATCCCACCACTGGATTATGCATATTGTGATTTTGAAATTAAGGTAAAAAGCTTTGAATGTTTATGTAAATGCACACATTTTAAAAACTGCAAAATAAAGATATGAAGCACAACATTTTTGTATGGTTGTGGTTGTTTTAAATTTCTATCCTGCCTGTATGCACGGATGGAATAGAATGGGTAGAATGCTCAAAAATTGTCCCTCACTGTATTTTTGGTAGTCATCAACTAGCTATTATTCTCCATTATCATTGAATCACTGACATCTATATATTCAAGGCAAATTTATCAGATCTCTTGTACTATCCATGGTAGTAAATATTGCTATTTATCTATAATTCTAGATTAAATATAGAAGATTTTATTTCTGAGTAATCCTTGATGCTCTCTGAGCTTGGATGTTTTCTTGCAGACATTTCATTACCCAAACTAAATATCATCAGTGCTACTCCTCATTTCAACCCTGAACTATAAATATTCCACTTTATTGGTAATTATATTCCTCTTTTCTTGCAAATGATTCAATAATCTTGGCTCTAAAAGGTTAACTAATGCTTCAATTTTATTATTTTAAATTTCCTTCTAACTGAAATGTGAGCATCTGCCTTGTGTTAGATCTGCTATTAGAAATGGAGGCAAGTGCCCTTCCGATATGTTTGTCCTACTTTGATCACATATTTCCAATTCCTCATTTCAATGGAATTTAAGAAATCAGTAAAACACAGCTGGAAATGAAATAAGGGACACAAGCAATCATCACCATTTATTCAAAGAGTAACCCATGTTTTTGTATGAACTTGTACGTGTACCCCAGGGTAATATCGATTCCTTACCACATCAGATTGAACCATAAATATCTTTTTTAGAAATGCTCTGAAAATAAGAATAACATTTTAAAACCAAGGGCTCAAGAATAATATTGTGCAAAATGGATTTTTATCATATAATTTTTAGCTGCGAGAATTCTTCAAGCTATAGAATCGTCACCTTCAGCTAGCTCAAGCCATTTCTTGTCTAGGAGAAAAGTGGTCAATGGTTGCTATTGGGATATCCTGATGTCATGATTTTATATCATATGATAAAGTTAACATTAATGCAAATCTTGAGAATCGTTGTATGCAATATTAAGAATATGGAACAGACATAAACTCAGACTGAGTGATATGCCTTGGTGAATCTCAGCACAATAAGTAATTTAGAGGACAAAAACAGTAGGCAAAATGGTTAATTAAGTCATCCAGAATCACTTTGCAGAATGATATAGATGCATATACATTTAATAAATAAATAACATACTCAAACTGAATTTTTCCCAACTCTTTCTTTGACAATAATCATACATTATCTTTTTGCAATATCTCTTTTGGGGTTAAGTAGTCTTTTCCATTCAAGCAAAAGAGAAAACCCAAATACCTTTATATATCTTTTGTGTCTAATGAATTGCTATGGTTAACTGAGCCATGGTGATGCAGTGTTAGAGTGCAGTACTACAGGCTACTTCTGCTGACTGCCAGCTGCCTGCAATTTGGCAGTTCAAATCTCACCAGGTTCAAGATTGACTCAGCTTTCCATCCTTCCGAGGTGGATAAAATGAGGACCCAGATTGTTGGGGGCAATATGTTGACTCTGTAAACCACTTAGAGAGGGTTGTAAAACACTGTAAAGTAGTATATAAGTCTAGGTGCTATTGCTATTGCTATTAAGGTTTCAATTAGAGTGCAGAATAAGGGATCTTTGGAAATTTTCCACCAAATTTGGATGGATGATTTCTCCAGGAAAAAAAAGAAATCCAGTTTTTCATCCCAGTTTTATTCATTCCATAATTAATATTCAACAGATTCTAGGAGGGTCACTTAAAATCAAAATAGCAATAAATAAATAAAAAGTACAGCTGAAAGGAATTGAAGCAAAGTAAAGCCACAAATAGTTAAGTTTAAAAGTGTGGGGGGCATTTCAGCTTTAGCCAGTGGGGACTGGGGATGGGAAGTAAGCTCTTCCAAAGAGATAGAGCTACTTATAAAAAAGGATGCCTATAGGGAAAGGTTGTCAAACTCTATTTCATTGAGGGCCGCATCAGGGTTGTGTTTGACCTTAGTGGGGCTGGGGTGTATGTGGCCAGGGTGGGAGTGGTGAGCTTACTGCCATTCCTGTCAGGGGCACCTGTGGTGGCTTGAGCACTCTGCCAGTGATAATGCAGCTCACAAGGACCTCCTGTGGCCCTCATGAGTTCCGTTTCTGTCTGTGACACTCTCCTGCAACCCTCTGCCAGTGAAAATGGAGCTTGCGAGGGCCGCACCTTCGCTGTTTATAGGGCAGCCCTGCAGGCCAGATCTAAGCACCCAGAGGGCCAGATCCAGCCGATGGGTCTTGAGTTTGACATCCCTGCTATAGGAAGAGGGAATGTGAATCATTCTTCCCCACAGAGCTGATTGCACAAACTAGGCAGATTCTGTTATGAGAAGACAGTCTGACAGACCACACAGTCCCAACTATACAAGTGCTTATCATCAAAACTAACACTTTGAGTGTTCATGCTCAGAAACACATTGACAATCAATTCAGCACCTGCAATGTACTGTAGATGTCACACTGCTGAACCACTATCAGCCCACCATCTGCAACAACTGAAGTTTTCAGATGGTCTTCAAAAGGAACCCAAAGTAGACCACCTTGTAGTGATCTAGTCCTGCAATGATTAATGCACGAGTAAAAAAAAAGTATGTATTTGCTGAAGCTTGCCAAAGGCAAGGACTCTACCTACTGATTGTGCAAAATATAAATCCGTCCAGATTCATCATAGAGATCAACAAGCAGGCAGATTATTTTTGAGCAAACAGTAACTTTAGTTTCTAGAACCCACTTTTACTTGTTTTGTCCATCATCTTTGAGTTCTAGAGATTGAGTAGATTTATAGTAGACCAAACTCTTGTTGAACAAATTCCCAAGTACCTGCTCAAAAACTAATTATGTCCTTATCTGGGGCAGACAATTTTAATTTCTCTTCCTAGTCTTGTAGAAGCTGATAGCACTCCTGAATAAATATATTCACCAGGAAATGATCTAACATAATAAAGCTTATCATCTTCAGATTACAAGCCAACTGTTCCAAAGGAAAGACTAGATTCAGCAACTGTATGCACTGGGCCAGTTATCAAGTTGGACAAGTCTGTGTCAAATACTACACTCAGAATTAAAATCTGCCCAAGCCTAACAACTTGGAGGAATCCAGCCCCAGCTCCATAATCAGATCTAGAAGCTCAGATGAAAAAACTGCTGAGCAGCAGAATCAGCAACTTATATATACAGCTCAACTTCAGATCTATATACTTATTTAACTAAGATCAAGGTCTCTGTTCACAGTCAAGGTTTCATGCAGAATCACTAAACTCTGAAACCATGATGGGCATATTATATAATGGATCACATCCCCATCTCCATTCCAATTAGGCCTGGGTTATGCATGGCAAGTTTGCTCCTTCCACCTTGACCAAATTATGGAAGAACTGGGTCTTATTACACAATAAGCCAGGCAATGCAATATCCATGATTTAAGGATGACATACTGTAGTTGGATTAGAAGAAGGAACTGACACTAAATTGTCTTAAATTATTTTTCTTAAATAAATCCCATACCTCCCATTTGCCTCCATGCTCTCCTATGAGGTCAATGTATCTCTGTGTTGTTCTTTATGCCCTTCAGCAGTGACATAAATGAATGAAAAATATGCAACCTTTTAACTACAGGGAAGCTGCCCACAATTGTATTAAGATGAACCTTCAGCAGTGTTGAATAAAAATTGAGGAAGCCTTAAGGCATATCTAGACTGTGACTCTGTAAGTTTAATATACCTTGGTGAGATAAAAGTGAGACTTGGCATCTGTTGTATGGAATTGTTCAAGCTGAGCTGTCTTTTTTAAAAAATTATGAGGATGATAGACAACTGCTACCACCACATGGGACCACAGCCTGCAAAGAGAAGAAAAGAAAAAGCAGGCCCATAGCACTATTCGGAATGTATGGGAAACAAAGGAAAAACTCATAGAAATAGATAATCAGTTGGGAGCTTTTGGCTCATGTCTGCTTAGCTACAAATTCATCTTGTGTGTTCTGTGGAAATAGAAGGAGTCCAGATGTGTAAAGAGTCCATTCTCCTGGGTTTTAGTCTGAGTCCATGTTCTGATTCATGCAGATACAAGAGAAGTCAATCTACCTGTGTGATAATGCTTACCACAAAGAGAATTATCAATTTCAATTAATATTTGTGGAGAAGTTCACCAGATTTTTTTTGTTAAAGCAGATTATTCATTAATTTACTGATTTCCAACTGGAGTTTGTTTGAAATAATGCATTTGATACATATATTCTTTTTTTTTAAATCTAAGTAGAGTTTTCTCCTCAAGAAGAGAATATTCATATTCCCTCTAGTTCAGAGAAATACACTCTTATAATTCTGACCCATATCCTGGTGTCAAAATGTTCTCCAGTTGTTGCATTTGATGATTGAAAAATATCTTGGCAAGACCTGAAGCACTAGTATTTTATTAATATAGATGTGCTTATGTTTTTAACTTCATTAGGGACATGTCCATTACAAAAAAATCAAATACACAGGTACAGTATATGTGGTACCTTGCTCAATAGTAGTAACTGTAAGAGGGATCTCAAAGTCCTAGTGGACGACCATTTAAATATGAGCCAGCCGTGTGCAGCAGCTGCCAAAAAAGCCAACACAGTTCTAGGCTGCATAAACAGAGGGATAGAAATCATGTGAAGTGTTAATACCAATTTATAATGCCTGGGTAAGGCCACCCTTGGAATACTGCATCCATGATGTAAAAAAGATGTTGAGACTCTAGAAAGAGTGCAGAGAAGAGCAACAAAGATTGGAGATCTTTGGGGATTGGAGGCTAAAATATATGAAGAACAGTTGCAGGAACTAGATATGTCTAATTTAATGAAAAGAAGGACTAGGGGAGACATGATAGTAGTGTTCCAGTATCTCAGGGGTTGCCACAAAGAAGAGGGAGTCAAGCTATTCTCCAAAGCACCTGAGGGCAGGACAAGAAATAATGGGTGGAAACTAATCAAGGAACGAAGCAACTTAGGAGATATTTCCTGGCAGTTAGAACAATCAATCAGTGGAACAACTTGCCTCCAGAAGTTGTGAATGCTCCAACACTGGAAGTTTTTAAGAAGATGTTGGATAACCATTTGTCTGAAGTGGTGTAGGGTTTCCTGCCTAAGCAGGGGGTTGGACTAGAAGACTTCCAAGGTCCCTTCCAACTCTGTTATTCTATTCTATTTCTTATCATAACATGATAGTTTCCCATAGCCCTAAATGGCTGAAAAGTTCCATTGGCTATAGATCCCATCTTTCTCAAGCGGATACTTGATTCGGAACAGAATTAGGGAAGCACATTTATAAACAGCTTGGATTACTTTCATTGCTTTTCATTACAGTTGGATTTACTGTTAATTATGTAGATAGAAATGTTCCCTTTCTGGAGATGGAACACTCTATTCTTCTGTACCAAAGTGATCTGGTTCTTCTAGGCCAGAGTGATGCTTATAGAAATAAGTCTTATTTTTTAAAAAAAGCTTAAGGTGTTCCAATTCTGGATCATGATATTCAGAATACTATGAACTACCTCCTGTCTGGAAGTTTGAGCCTCAGCAAACTGCCAAACCATTTCTGGAACGGCTGGTTTAGCTTGTTATGGAGGAAGAAAAGAACATGCCAGACTTCCAAAAGTATTCCATCTCCAGAGATAGAATGCTTTGTGAATATCTATTTTTTTTTTTAACGGAAGCTTCCTGATTAAACTTTTTGATGAATGTTTTTGATTAAACTATGTCTAATATTTTGGATAACTTTTGGAAGTTCTGTTTTGTCATATGTAAAATAATGATCTATAAGCAGAAAGTTAGCACTGCATTAAACAGAATGAAAATGCTTCAGATAGCAGATACTAAGTGGCCTAAACCAGGGGTGTCAAACTTGCAGCCCACAGGCTGGATGCATCACGCCCTGGCTACACCCATGCCTGCTTTGGCAAAGGGGAAAAAAGTCCTGATACATCATGTGACGCTACCGTGACGATGCAAGTTTGACATCCCTGGCCTCAATAATTTCCCTGATTTGGATGCTAGTCTTGTATAGTCACACAAATTAACAGAGCTTCCAGCTCAGATTAACACCTTGGGCAGATGGAAGTTTTCATCATGTTCTTTGCCTCCAGCAGTAAAAAAACTTGAGGAGGTTCTCACCTTGTCTTAATTCCTTACAATGCTTTTTATTTAAAATAAACTAATGCTGCAGTGATCTGAAGATTCAATTGCTTTTTTTCCAACTGTCTGGAACAATTGGAAATACAGATTATTCAAATTCATTGCTCTCTCCTTCTCTCCCTCCCTCCCTCCCCCCCTCTCTCAGTAATCAATATCCTTCACACAACCTATTATTGTTAAACAGTTCTTCAGTACATGCACACTTTGCTCTGAGGTATGTTATATTTTGATGGCATTTCAGCCTTTAATATTTATGAAATAATTCTTCACTTGGTCATGGTGAAGCAATTATTTAGGTCAGGATTGTTTTGTAAGAGGCCCAACCACTATCCAAACTGAATTGAGTCAACGTGATTCTGGATTCCTGACTAGATTGTCATGTCAACAGTAAATCATAAACCCATTTAGCTTTCAGCAGTCAAATATCTTTCTGGTTTGTGTTTTTAATAAACTCACACATCAAAGCTTTGTACCCTGATTGGAATGCGCTTGGATGAAGAAGACTTTTAAACAAGGCCAACTAAACCTGGTAACAAACACTCTATTTATTATTATCCAGTGGGATAAATGTTTGGACACACTTGTCATTTGATTAATGATGTACATATTGCTTTGTTACCATAATTGAAAATAATAATATATAATTACAAATCTGATTTGAAGGAGAGTAGGATATAATTTAACATGGACTCCTCGTGAATTCAGTTTACCTTTATATGCTGCAGAGAGATAACTTCCTCTGTTTTTCTAAAAAAAAACTAAGAAAATGGATGTAATATTTTTTTTTTCACTTTTGCCATTCAGACAAGTGAAAAGAAGTCCCTAAAAGATATTTCACTATCTTAGATTAAGATTTATGTTGATTTAATTATTGTGTTGTAATTGATTATAAAGATTGAGAGTGCATTTCATTTTTCTATTCCTGCCTGAATTGTAGAAGCAATTATTTGGAAGCAACAATTTATATCATCTGAGTCCAATATGTCCTTAATATCAGAATCCACTAAAGTATCTGTAACAAATGAACAAACTGCTCCCATTTGAAAACCTCCAAGAAATGTTATTTTAAGAATGTCCCAAAGGTGCTTTTTCAGGAGGCAACTGGACTTTCTTGGTTTTTCTTTTGATAACATTTTGCTTCTTATCCAAGAAGCTTCTTCAGCTCTGATATGAAAGTGGGGAATGGAAGGATTTATATTCCTTGCAGATAGCTGGTAATCTGCATCCTTTTTAGAGGGTCATTGAAGCACTTGGAGGTTTATCTGTGTCCTCAGGATCACCTGAGTAGTGTTCCTGGTTCAGGTAGTCTGCAATTTTTTTTCTCTGGAATTCCATTCCTACTCCCACACCATTCAATTGCATAGCTAAAAGTCAGTAGAGATTCTCAGTCACCAGGTCATGGTTGTCCCAAAGATGCTTTTTCAGGAGGCAACTGGACTTTCTGGTTTTTTCTTTTGAAGTGGTTTCACTTCCCATCCAAGAAGCATCTTCAGGTCTGACAGAATAGTGGAAATGGGTTCTTACTTTAAGAATCTTTGGCTTTATGACCAATGTTAACTCTCTACACTGATACTAACCATCTTACTTGCTGACCAGGATTCTATCACAATGAGGATTGTTATACAGCTTATTCTAAGTAGGTGCATGAGGTCAGGATGCTTCCCTCTTCACTTATTTGGTCTCTGGTTGGCAGGAATCTTCTCAAGAAGACCACATTTCCTTATTTTAAAAACTGTGTCTAAAGTCTGTTGAAACTGGACAATGAACATAATCCAAATGGACAAGCAAAAAGAGAATATAAAATGATAAATTATGACTGTTTTTGACTTTTAAAAAATATGATAATCCAGAGTTGGTTATATCCGTACCGTGTTTCTCCAACAATATGACCTCCCCCAATAGGAAGACCCAGCATGTTTTCTAGGCATAAAATGAAATTAAGCCCCTCCCCCCAAATTTAGGCCTATTTTAAAACATGCAAAATGGGGGGAAGGGCGGGGGGGCTTGCCATTAGGAGCGCCCCGCGGGCAGCAATTCCTCGCCACCAGCTGCTCCTAATGGGCGATCATGGCAGAGCGCAGAGAGCTCCCTACTCCTGCCAAGCACCTTTGTGGCAGACCCAAGACCTTCCACACCCGCCGCTGTTGATTTCCCTTCTGCCCATGCCGCCGCCACATTTGGAGCTGCCACTTCCACGTTTGGAGCACCACTGCTGTTTGGAGCACCGCTGCCATTTGGAGTTTCCGCTTCTGCATTTGGAGCTGCTGCTGCGTTTTGAGGTGCCGCTTCCACGTTTGGAGCACTGCCACTGTTTGGAGCACTGCTGCTGTTTGGAGCTGCCACTTCCACATTTGGAGCTGCCGCCACGTTTGGAGCTGCCACTTCCGCGTTTGGAACCCCACTGCTGTTTGGAGCACTGCCGCTGTTTGGAGTTGCCATGTCCGCATTTGGAGCTGCCGCCGCGTTTGGAGCTGCCGCTTCCTCGTTTGGAGCACTGCCGCTGTTTGGAGCACCACCGCCATTTGGAGCACCGCTGCCACTCCAAACACAGTGGCAGCTCCAAACACGGAAGTAGCAACTCCAAACATGACGGCGGTGCTCCAAATGGCAGCGGCTCTCCAAACAAGGAAGCGGAAGCTCCAAACGTGGTGGCGGTGCTCCAAATGGCGGCAGCACTCCAAATGGCAGCGGCACTCCAAACACGGAAGCGGCAGCTCCAAACGTGGTGGCGGAATGGGCAGAAGGGAAAACAACAGCGGCGGGTGCCAAAGGTCTTGGGTCTGCAGCAAAGGTGTTTGGTGGGAGTAGGGAGCTCTCTGCGCTTCGCCATGATCACCCATTAGGAGCGACTGGTGGCAAGGCTGCCCATGGGCGCTCTAGATGAGGATGCAAGGGGGGGAATTAAGTCACCCCTGAAAAGACGGCCTAGCCGTTTTTGGGGGGCTCAAAAAAAGATAAGATCCGGCCTTATTTTATGAGAAACACAGTATTACATTGTCAAATGCTACACATTTTTTTTTAATGTTCAAAGGACATTATCTAAATAATGATATATTCCAGTGAATTGACAGGATGAGAAAGTGATCCTTTGCAGATTTGACCTGTTTGCTTCTATTATAAATAAAATAACTGGAGGGGGGAAAAATCTAGTCCAGCATGACATTCTTGGAAGCATTCTTTTCTCCATGGGAAATAACCCATCGAATGGTTTGTCGTTGTTTTGATGCGTTGCATTAATCAGAATAGCAAGACAATGTTTGAAAGATTACAAAAATGAAAGCCCCCTTGGGGAAAATAACATGTTTAATGTATTTTATCTTTTTTCTTTGTTAAAAAAGAAAGACTTTCATAAGTTTACTCCTCTTACAGGAAATTTGTCAAAATGGTAGTGATCTGGAAGAAAAGCAATGTTCTCATCAAATACTCCCCAAGGTTTTATATAATTTCCTAGAATATTAGCAACAAAACAGTCCTTCTGCTCCTAATTATAATCCCATGGTATCCGTTCCTTATCTCTCCTTATTAAACATGCTAGTCATTCCTTGCTACTTCATTTTTCAAGAATCATAAAGAGAATATAATAATAATGCAAGGTATATAAATGCAATTTGGCAACTGCAATTTATACAGAAAGAGCTCAGAAGAAGATTGAGGGGAATGGTGAGAAGGGAAGGTTTGGATAGAAAGTTAAGACAGGTCTTTGATGGGTTCAAGGTACAACTTTTATAATGTAATCATTCTGTCTAATTCATGGTATTTTAAGAGATTTGAAGTCAGTTGACAGGACCCATCAATTATAAACCACCAATACCCCCAGTTTCTCCAATTCGTTAAGGAAGAAAAGACACAAAATTTGTGTCTTTTTCAAATTATAACATTAGAAACAGTTGATCACTTTGCTATGGAAATGCAGACTTAATTTTGTGCTTCAGTTTATTTACAAATTTTCTTCTCCTATGAAATAACCTCCTGTTTTCTATATTATTCTCAGGGTGTATGAGAATTTATTTTGAATTTCTCTTGGCAATGTTGAGTTCTATGTGTTTAGCTGAAAAGAAAGGCTCTCCTGCAATGGCCCAACCCCAGTCCCAGCTAATTTTTTTGTTTTAAAAGGTATATTTGTCTTAGACTTTCTAAGAATAAATACTTTAGATAGACAAAGTTCTTCTATTTCCCCCTCCCCCCCAATAGGGTTACTAATGAATGGCATAATCCATGCAATGAAAAATAATTGAATATAAAGGATGCTTCTGGCTGATCTCTGTCTGATTTACCACTCTGATTTCTTCCTTTCAGTTAGCCTCTTTTGGGTGCAAGAATGATTTGTATCACAACAGAAATTTCTTTATTTCCATGGAATAAGCATAATTAATCTCATTGGGAAGAAGGTAAAGGCAAACTTGTCAAGGAAACTGCAGGACAATTTCAAAAATTTTAAATCTTGCCAAGAAAATTGCAGAGATTAGTTCAGGCAGTTGTCAAGAATCAATGCTGATGCAGAGACATCCATACATATCCATACATAGATATATACATACACACACACATACACACATTTTACTCTGAGGCTAGAGAACATAAAAAACAGTCCTGTAACTCCTAAAATAATTTAAAAAGCAAAGAATCTACTCAAGTCAAATTTGTGACCGTGTCAACTGGATATCTCAGCAACAATTAACAAATGGTTGGCTGCTGCCTACTTCTGTATTTTTTTTCCCCTGTCTAATTTATAAAGCTAGGATCTCCTGGTGCTCTCCAGTGAAAATGCTAATCAACTTCAAAAATGTAACTTCAAAAAAATAAAACTACACTTCCAAAATCCTTCTC